>NC_090654.1:253107598-253440098 GCF_040937935.1 Hyperolius riggenbachi
CTTGTTTGCATAGAGATAACAACTGGAGTTTCTCAACTCCTGTACTGGAAAAAATTACACTGATGTATCTGATCTTAATGTTTTATTTCTTAGCTGTGCTACACATACAAATCATAATATCATCATTTTTTTTTCGCTTCAGTGTCTCTTTAAGGGGAGATTAAAGCCTGGTACACACTTTCAATAATGATTGACCAATCACTGACCAATTTTACAACCTCTATGTAGTATGAGGATCAACAGATTTTTAATACTATGACCAGATTCATTGTATAGGTAAGCTCTCATACTAAGTCTAGGTGGTAAAAGTAGACCGTGATTGGCCAATCACAACAGAAAAAAATAACTACCTGGTAAAAAAATAAAGCATTTGGCATGATGGGCTGTAGATGGTTAAACTCTTTTTCAGCCAAAAGACACTGGTGAGTGCAAAAGATAAAACCTAAGGATGTTCTAGTCAATCTGATAAGATGATCCTGTTTTCTCTCTTCCATTTCAAGCTGCTCTGACTTTGGCAGGCCACTGTGAAAATGTTCCTGAGCCTGTGTAAACATCACACTTGCTGGATGTCTTGTCTTTTTTATAAAAATCAAAATTATTCCTATGTCTTCTTGTCTGAGCCCAGAGTACAGCCTACCCAGATTTCTCTGCTACAGTACATTTCTTGCCATTTGGTTCCTAAACCACTTCACCTCTATACAGTTTTGTTTTTTTCCCTTAAAGGACAACTGAAGTGAGAGGGATATGGAGGCTGCCATATTTATTTCCTTTTAAAGGATACCACAACTGACATGTGGCATAATGAAATAGACATGGGTATGTACAGTGCCTAGCACACAGATAACTATGCTGTTCCTTTTTTTCTTTCTCTTCCTGAAAGAGTTAAATATCAGATATGTAAGTGGCTGACTCAGTCCTGACTCAGACAGGAAGTGACTACAGTGTGACCCTCACTGATAAGAAATTCCCCTTTTGTACCTCTTTCTTGCTCTCAGAAGCCATTTTCTGCTAGGAAAGTGTTTTATAGTTGGAATTTCTTATCAGTGAGGGTCACACTGTAGTCACTTCCTGTCTGAGTCGGGACTGAGTCAGCCACTTACATACCTGATATTTAACTCTTTCAGGCAGAGAAAGAAAAAAAGGAACACAGCATAGTTATCTGTGTGCTAGGCACTGTACATACACATGTCTATCTCATTATGTCACATTTCAGTTGTGGTATCCTTTAAGCAATAGGAGTTGCCTGGCTGTCCCGCTGATCCTCTGCCTCTAATATTTTTAGCCATAGCCCCTGAACAAGCATGCAGCAATCGGATGCTTCTGCCATTGTCAGATCTGACAAGATTAGTTGCATGCTTGTTTCTGGTGTTATTCTGACATTACTGCATCCAAATAGATCAGCAGGACTGCCAGGCAACTGGTATTGTTTAACCGGTTTAGCACCGCAGTGCCGAAAATCTCATGCATCCGAGCAACGTTCACCTCCCATTCATTCGCCTATAACTATTGCTACTTATCACAATGAATTGATCTATATCTTGTTTTTTCCGCCACTAATTAGGCTTTCTTTGGGTAGTACATTTTGCTAAGAATTATTTTTTTCTAAATCCATTTTAACAGGAAGATTAAGAAAGAAATGAAAAAAATTCATTATTTCTCAGTTTTTGGCCATTATAGTTTGAAATTAATATACGCTACCGTAATTAAAACTCATGTATTTTATTTGCCCATCTGTCTCGGTTATTACACCGTTTAAACGATGTCCCTATCACAATTTATAGTGCCGATATTTCATTTAGAAATAAAGGTGCATTTTTTCAATTTGCGTCCATCACTATTTATAAGCTTATAATTTTAAATAATATAATAAGATACTCTCTTGACGTGCATATTTAAAAAGTTCAGACCCTTGGGTAACTATTTGTTGTTTTTGTTTTCTATTTATTGTATTTAAAAAAAATTTTTTTTAATAAAAAATGTATGTGGGTAATTTTTGGTGTGGGAGGGAAACTGCTCATTTTACATGTAAAATAATATAATTCTTTAATTTAAAAATGTATGTGGGTGCAGTTTACTATTTGGCCACAAGATGGCCACAGTGAAAAAAGTCCTGGAACGATCTCGCATCCAGGAACTAAAAATCAGAGGAGTTGTTTCCTGGGGGCAGAAATATCGCGCTCTCTGGATAGAAAGCGTCGGTATTTCTGCGGGGAAGTTAGATCGGTGAATGGGAATTATATTCCCATTCACTGATCGGCGGGCTAGCGGCGGGTGCACGCGCGGGCACCCGCCCGATTGCACGCACCACGCAGGGAAAACAGCATTGCCTATCTGGACGAGGAAGCTCGTCCAGATAGGCCGAACTGGTTAACAGGAAATAAATATGGCAGCCTGCATATCACTCTCATTTCAGTTGTCCTTTAAAGAGACTCCGTAACAAAAATTGCATCCTGTTTATCATCCTACAAGTTCCAAAAGCTATTCTAATGTGTTCTGGCTTACTGCAGCACGTTCTACTATCACCATCTCTGTAATAAATCAACTTATCTCTCTCTTGTCAGACTTGTCAGTCTGTGTCTGGAAGGCTGCCAAGTTCTTCAGTGTTGTGGTTCTGCTATGAACTCCCCCCTCCAGGCCCCTCTCTGCACACTGCCTGTGTATTATTTAGATTAGGGCAGCTTCTCTCTTATCTTTTACAAGCTGGATAAATCCTCCTCTGAGCTGGCTGGGCTTTCACATAGGGCTGGTGCACACCAAAACCCGCTAGCAGATCCGCAAAATGCTAGCAGATTTTTAAACGCTTTTTTTTATTTTTATGAGGCGTTTTGCTAGCGTTTTGCGGATTGCTGCTGCGGTTTTCAGTATAGTAGATTTCATTTATTGTTACAGTAAAGCTGTTACTGAACAGCTTCTGTAACAAAAACGCCTGCAAAACCGCTCTGAAGTGCCGTTTTTCAGAGCGGTTTGCGTTTTTCCTATACTTAACATTGAGGCAGAAACGCATCCGAAATCCAAAAAATGCCTCACCCAGGCATTTTTCGTTTCTGCAAAACGCCTGCCGCTCTGGTGTGCACCACCCCATTGAGATACATTGACCAAGCAGATCCGCAGCCGCAAGCGGATCTGAAAACGCCCAAAAAGCCCCTCGGTGTGCACCAGCCCATACTGAGGAATTACATACAGGCAGAGCTGTCTGCACTCTGCAGGAAGAAACAGCCTGACACTTCAGTGGAAGATAGCTGCAGGGGGAAAGAAACACACAAATGATCTCTTGAGATTCAAAAGGAAGGGTGTATACAGCCTGCTTGTGTATGAATGTATTTTCTATGTGTGGACATACTGTACATCAACCTACTTCCTGTTTTGGTGGCCATTTTGTTTGTTTATAAACAAACTTTTTAAAACTGTTTTTAACCACTTTTAATATGGCGAGGAGCGGCGAAATTGTGACAGAGGGTAATAGGAGATGTCCCCTAACGCACTGGTATGTTTACTTTTGTGCGATTTTAACAATACAGATTCTCTTTAAAGCAGTGTTCCCCAACCCTGTCCTCAAGGCCCACTAACAGTGCATGTTTTGTGGAAATCCACAGAGGTAGTTAATCAGCTCTGCTGAGACACTAATTACCTCACCTGTGTATATTTGTGGTTTTCTGCAAAACATGTACTGTTGGTGGGCCTTGAGGACAGGGTTGGGGAACTCTGCAAGCAAACCTGAAGAACTGATACTTAAAGAGGGAGGCGGCTCTGGGTCCTATAAAGCTCTCTCGTGCCTCTCATGGTCCCCTTGTTCTAGTGCCATCTCCCCCTTCAAATCTCCCACCGTGGAAGTCTTTGGAAGCCCGAGTGCTTTAAAAGATGGGCAGCTCTGTACTGCACATGCACAAGTGCGCGAGAGAGCATGCTCCCGCATGCGCATTATGAAGCCTCCCACAGCGGGAGAGGAGAGCAGTCTCCTATCCATCAGTGGGAGATTGCTAACTGGGAAGACAGCGAGGGAACAGTGAGAGAAGTGGGAAGGTTCTATAGGACTCAGAGCCTTCCCTCTCCTTAGGCAAGTATGGTTTTTTTTAATTTTTTTTATTTTAAACATGCTTCTGGTTCACTTTAAAAGCAGAGCAATTTTCAAATTTCAGTGCTGCTTTCATTCATTTGGCAATAACTTTCACTACTTATCACGACGACATGATCTATATATTTTTTTTCGCCACAAATTAGGCTTTCTTTGGGAAGTACATTTTACTAAGAATCGTAAATGGGAAGGGACAAGTAGCTACGTCCCTGTGAGCTGAACTGCAGTTTGCAGGGGTGAAGGTAATTGTCCCACTGGAGGATAAGTGGTTAAAGCACACCTGAACTGGCAAAAAAAAAAAAAGAGGGCGCCATACTCATGGACTTCTATCATGCTACCAACTCTGAGCCCCCAGCAACCCCCCCCCCCCCCTTCCAAATTCTACTCTTAGTACTCCATGGCTGTGCAGCAGCCACAAGTGTCCTGGGCATGCATGGTTACAAGTGGTTCTGACTGCGCATGCCCAGAAGCGGTGCGTGGAGAGGCGATGTGATACGAGGGTGTGTGGGGAGGTTGCAGCACGTGCCCTTTCACTGACTGGGTTCAGTTGGAGCTTTGGCTGATGGTGTAATGGTTAAGGGCTCTGCCTCTGACACAGGAGACCAGGGTTCGAATCTCGGCTCTGCCTGTTCAGTAAGCCAGCACTAATTCAGTAGGAGACCTTTGGCAAATCTCCCTTACACTGCTACTGCCAATAGAGCGCGCCCTAGTGGCTGCTGCTCTGCTCTGGCGCTTTGAGTCCGCAAGGAGAAAAGCGCAATATAAATGTTATTTGTCTTGTTTGTCTTAATGGAGGGGGGGGGGGGGGGGCACCAAGACTGAAGAAAGGCTGGCCAAGCTGAGTGGCAATGGAGAGTATAGGGGCATGGGTTTTTTTGTGTACCACCCTGTAGTGTTCTATAGGAAGCTTGGACTGCCAGAACTAGATGTCTGTTCCTGATTGGTGGTGTGTGTGGGGGGGGGGGGGGGGGGGAGATTATGCTGCTATAGGGTTCTGATATTTCTTACTCTCTCCTGACAGCTGTGCTGTTCCTATTTCATAACACATAGATTAGTTAAATCTTTTATGTGTGACCTTGTCAAGTGACCACTGATGGGAGGTTGACCTGTAGGGACCGTTGCACAACAGCTGCACGTGTTGTGTGGTAAAGTATTCTCCTCTGTTCAGTGTTGTGTTTACGATGCTGTACCCTCTGAATGTAGCTCATTTGAGCTCGGAGTATCACCCAGCCATTGCTACTTGTGTAAAAAATGTATCTGCATTTTGATGGTGAGGCTGTAGTCATCATGGAACTGCTGTGTGCCCACTCTAGCCATCTCTCTAGGGAAAAGCAAGCAAGGCTGTGGAGTTGAAGCACATTTTGGGTACTTGGAGTCAATGGTTCCTTAAACTAAGGAGTCAGATGATTTTTGTCCCAACTCCACAGCCGTGGTAACGGAGGAATTGGAACAATTTTGGGTTGCTGGAGTCTGAGTCAGTGGTTTAATAAACAGGAGTCGGATTATTTTTGTACGGACAGTCCTGAAGGCAAGGATGGGAAGAAAGAGACAGAAAAAGGGGGTGAGGTGGAAAAAGAGTGGGGGGTGAGGTGGGAAAGGGAAAGGGTGAAAGTGGGCAGGAGGAGGTAGTTAAAAAGGGGGAGAAAAATATAAGCAAAAATTCTGAAGGGCAAAAACTAATGAAACAAAGAAATATAAATAATGTGGAAAGTGAAATAAAAGCAGGTAAAATAAAGGGAAAGTATAGTGATTACATGCGCATCCAAACTCCCAATATTATCGGGCAGGATCATTTGGTATGAGCTAAGCTGTGCTAAGATATTGTATGATAAAGCACAGTACTGTAGTTTTTTTACTTTTACTTAGAGAGGCATGATTTTTAAAAGCAAAGTACGATGCAGTTGTATGTTACACTTGTTCCTCTTGTCCTTGTGTCTCTTTGTACATATTGGGCTCAATTTACAAAACTTCTCATAAATGACTTATTTATCACCTAATTAATAAAAGACCTTCCAGCACATTTACAAGCAAAATAATCACTCAAAGTAAGTTGTTCATGATTAACTTCATTTCAATATTACTTTTCTTACCTGAATTATATTATATTTTTGCTCTTTAGGAGCTTAAAAATGTAACATTGATAAGGTGAAAACAGGTGAAAAAGCTTTGTGAATCATGTCCATTAAGTGCAGAGGCTTGTTGGTCACCCTGCTGGGCGCTGCGTCCTGTCCTATGGCTCCCTGTGCTCTCTGCAGTGTCGCTGTGCTCTGAGCAGTAGCAGTGAGGCAGGCAGTTGTCATGCCGACCTTGTGCTGCAGTTATTCTCCTGAGTCCCACAAGCTGACAGGTAACTATGGAGCAATGCAGACGACTCTGACTCCTCAACATACAGCTTTGCAAGTGCAACCGAGCCACTGATAGTTTTATTGTCTTAGTAGTAAGCACTACCGAAAACTGATTGCACAATAAGACTGTTTGGTGCAATCACAATCCATCTTTCTGCCTCTAACATCAGTGTTTCTAAGGGCCCTTTTCCACTACTATACGTTTTGGGATTTGTTTCTGATCGCTCACAGATCACAAAATGCAGGGCTACAGTAAAACTAACTGTAAAAGGGTCAACAAGATAGAAACTGGTATTTTCATGCCTGAAGTTTAACCCTTTCAGACAAAAAAACAAAAACTGAAACACAGCCTAGTTATTAATATGCTTACCATTGTAAATACACATGTTGATCTCATCATGTCACATGTCACCTCGGGTACACTTTAAGTTTCTTAAGTTCAGCATTCTCTGTGGTAGCCTGAAGAACATATATAATTTTAATATATTGATTTTTTTTTTTGCTTTTTCTCCCTATTGAGTTAGTGAGTACTGTATATTCCAACGTATAAAACGACTGGGCATATAAGACGACCCACCAACTTTTCCAGTTTAAATAGAGTTTGGGATATACTTGCCGTATAAGACTACCCCTCTTCCAATGCACACCAAATAAAAATCATATACTGGTGCTGTGTATGAACAGATACTGGTGCTGTGGTACCCAGTAAATAGGCAATTGACTGGTTGGATTGGTCAACTCTCCCGCTCCCCTAAGCGGATTGGTCAGCTCTCCTTGTCTACCTGTTTATCAGAGCAGTATGGAAGAATGGATCACGCTGTGCCCATAAAACACGCCTCTTCCACCCTTCTGACCCACTTTTGTTTCCTATTTACCCCCTTCTCTGCCTCTCAGATCTCGCACGTGCGCCTGCGCCGCTTCACTACAGTCCTCAGCAGCGAGATCTGAGAGGCGGTAACAGGATAGGGCGTATCACCCGACATCAATGACACCCGGCGTATAAGATGACCCCTGACTTTTCAGAAGATTTTCAAGGGTTAAAAAGTAGTCTTATACTATGCCAGAATATACAGTAAATATGCCAACAAAATAACCTTAGGGTTTTATCTCAAACCCCCCCCCCCCCCCCCCCCCCCCAAAAAAAAAGTTGGCCAATTTACATATGGAATCTTCTGTATGATGCTTCACTATGACAGGAAGAAACAATAGACTTTTGTGTCTTGTGAGAGCTGAGCACTCTGATTGCTGCAGTCATTCATGTGAGATTCTTCTACAGGGAAATAATTGTGTGGTGTTATGTGTAATTTGCATTGTTTCTGTGTGAATGGGAGGGGGAGGGGTTTAATATCCCATCATTGCTTCCCATTAAATTGTCACTAGCAGCCCCCTCCATTAGTGACAGGGTGGATAAAGGCAACAGTACATCTTTCAGCACAATAAGATCACAGAAAAGGTGCCTTTGTTCCAAAGTGTCGCCACTGTATGTAAAATGCTTTACATTTTACAGATAAATGTCAAGGGTGGAGCTTTCCTTAATATTGGCATGTCACTGGCCGGCTGTTTGTTTCAAACTTCCTGAAATCCATCGTCATTTCCCACAATACACCTGCTTGGCACCATTCTTGCAAGTCGCCATGCTATATTTTTTTTTTTTTTTTTTTTTTAATTTGTGTTGATACTTAAAATATAATACTCATGCTATAGATGAGTCTAAAGGTGGCCATACATGGTACAATTTTTCATTTTTTTTCAATTAGATCATTTAATTTTATTATTCCGTTATATTGAATATAAAGATTTTTGCACAGTGTCTGATTGGATTTTTATCGAAAAAACAAGATAATCGTTTCTTGATCGGAAACATTTTTTTTTTCAATTTTCATTCGATTTAATCGTTTAAGTCTAAAAAAAAAAGTTGGAAAATCGAACGTTTTTATTGTATCGTGTATGGGTACCATTAGGCTGATGACACACTGGGCAGTGCGGGAAATGTAGCGTTTTGTTGCATATCCATTTGTACGTTTTACGTGCGTTTGTGGTTCGCATGTCTAAATTGCACATGCGTTTTTGCATGCTTTTTTAAATGAGTTTTATGCAAATCACTAGGAAGTCGACAGGAAGCGGAAATACATCATCAAACTTGTTTTTTTGATTTAATAAAAAAAGCATATAAAAACACATGTAAAACGCAATACCTCTGCATCACCATTGACTTACATTATGTGCGCTTTGGATGTGTTTTTTTAAAAAAAATATGCAACATAACCCAGTGTTTTTAAAAAATACACATTGCAGAACGCAAGCCTATGCGTTTTTTCATGCAGCCCATTGACTTATCCTACTCTACACCTAGGATGTTTTTTTGCGGTGCACTTATGACATTACACCTAATGGCATTATGTGAGTTTTTCACAACGCTAGTGTTTCTGCCTAGTGTGTTCCCAACCTAAAGGTGGCCATTAACAATACTGTTCTTCAGATGATCAATTTTCCTATTTGATTGTTCAAGCCCGCTAAAGGTGCATACTCGCTCGCTACGTGAGTTTCGCATGTGATTTCATTCTGCAACGGACATTTTTTTTTCTTTCAATGAATGAATGATCATTTTTCACGATATTGTTTAACTTAAGGCAGCCATACATTGGTCGATTGCCACCAGATCGACCAGCAGATAGATCCCTCTGTGATTGAATCTGATCAAAGAGGGATCTATTGGCTGCCTACACTGCAGACAGATTTTGAATAGATTTCACTATGAAACCGATTCAGGTAATGTATTGCCGCTAGCGTCGGTCGTCGGACATTTAAGCGCCGATATCGACGCACTCCCGACCCGCCGGCGATCGAACGAAATCTTCCACACGGACAGATCGACGGAAATGATAGATTTCGGACGGAAATCTGTAGTTCGGTCAGCGTTTGCGCATCGATTTCACAGCAGATTCGATCAGTGATCAAATCTGCTGTCTATCGGCAGGAAATTTTTTAAGTGTATGGGCACCTTTTAAATGAAACTGTTTAGCAACATGCAGCGATTGCCACAGTCATGCCGGATCATTGAATGACGATCGCTAAGAACCCCATTGACCGATGCAGACAGTTTACCGTAGTAGTAAAGATGGATCAGGGAACGATCGCTGGTCGCTGCTGATCCCCCAATCCATCTTCACGTGGGCACCTAGCCTAACAGAAGTAAAGCTGTTATCTGATTTAGATCATATTATGGAATCGATCCAAAAAGTGGATCAATTCGATCGATATTAATGGCCCCCTTAAGGCTACTTACACACTGGGGAGTTATGTTGCGTTCCATTTAAAACCAAGATCTGAACACATGGCGTTTTTTATGTGTTTTACAATGTGTGTTTTTGAAAACGCACAACTTGCTGCATACGTTTTCAAAAACTCCTATACAACACACGTAATGTATCTCAATGAAGAAATGAAGATGCAGAGGACTGCCTTATTAAATTTTTTTTTTTACTTTTTTTTTTTTTTTTTAATCATTCTACTACTGTATTTTCATCAGTATACTACTGTATCTTACTTCGATTATTGAAAATAAAAAAAGCAATCTCGAAATACACCAAAAGTGCTGCAAAAAATGAAAAACGCACAGCACAGGAAATGCGTGGTTTCCTAGAATCCTATTGGCGCAGAATTCCCAGAAGGCTGTTTTTTGGCGGTGCAATATGATCATAGCATCGCACCGCAGTGTGAAACCAGCTAGATTTTCCCTGGGTTATTGGGTTTTTTTCTTTTTCTTTTTTTTTTTCTCTTTTTATTTTTATTGTGCCATCCTGATCTAGGATTTGAGTCTGCGGAAGGTTGAATAGCTGGAAGGTTACTCTAATATCTAAGCCAATTAATGGTATCCTCATGATTCAAAATTCTTTCTTTTACTGCTGGTGAACACAGTACAAAACTCTGCTGCTACTACGGTGATATGAATGTGATATGGCCACTTCCTCTTTGCACTTAACAAATATGGGTCAGAGGTCTCTATATTTTATTTATTTTTTCTTTTCTCGTGAATATTGTAACAAAATCATATATTTGGCCCCTTTCTGCCTCCTTTTCCAGAGGAGCATCTTGACACAGTGGAAGTGTAAATCGACTATATGAGCTCCTCTGTATGTCTTGCAGTGGGTCACGAGCTGGCTTTGTAGCGTCTGGCAGATACTTGTGTGCAGATTAATCTTGTGTATCAGCGCTTGGAAAGCTCAGTGGACCACCAGTGGAGAGATCACAAGATGTACAAATCACAGCTAGGGTAGACAAGTGTCCGACTTCAAGGTACATTTGGCTTTTATTAATGCATTCCAGCAGGGGAAGCTGCCTTCCTTTTGAGTAGAGAACTGGTATGAACACAACTGGGAATCACTGAGGTTATGGAAGGGTTTCAAAAGTGACAGACTGAAAACTGGAATGCAGATAAAGGAGAGTTTGTACCATAGTACTGTAATGGTTTGTATTAGAGTTGCAAGGGGAGCCGTCTTGATAGATTACGATACATTGCAGATGTGCAGGTCACTCAATGCTTTCCCTGAAAATTTGTATGAGGCATCCAGGCATGAATTATTAGATTAAAAGTCCAGTCATACTTTCGTGTGGAACAATTCAAGTCAAAACAAGCCTTGCTTCGTTGTGCTTTGAGTAGGGGAAGCTGTTCTCATGGCTTTCCCATCTCTGAGGTAAAAAGATTTGATGGATTTAATAATGATGAAGCTGTAAGATGTCAAGATTTTTCAAGTAACCATAAAAATAGCGGAAAAAAAACCTGAAAAAATTCTTGCACTGTTGTGCGGATTTATTATCATTTGTGGATAAGTGTGAACACTAGGACAAAAATATTTGCAGTACAATGCAAAATTGTGCAATATTTGTCAAAGTGCTGATTTGTCGCAAAAAAAAGCAGATCTATTTCATGGACAGCAGTTCAGTGCGTCCTGAGGGTGCAGAGACCGAGTGGGAAACCCTGTCCTTGCCACCAACCAAATAGGTTAAGTGTAAGTTGGCCTGGGGGGGCAATTATTTAGGCCCCATTCACACAATGACGCTTTTTGCCCGCGATATGCGGTTTGCTGATCTCCGGTGATAAGCAAAGCGCTGCTGCACAAGTAGTCCTTTGTGATTACTCCCACTGCTGCGATTGTGGTACGTTTGCGATTATCGCTGATCACAAACTTGCTGCATGCAGCATTTTCCCAGAGATTGTGTCGCAATTCTCATCCATTAGAATGAGAATCGCAAAGTGAGACTTGTGTTGGCAAGTGTGAACGGGCCTTAGAGTTTTTTAGAGCACTGAGCTGCCATCCATGCAATAGATCAGCTGTTAGTTTTTGTGACTAGTCAGCTGCTATTCTACTGTATCTGACAGACTTTTTCTATTTATTTTTTCTCTGTGAGGTAAATACAGTACAGAGTGTCTGTTTGTCGGTGGCCTAATATGCAAGTACCTTGTTTCAGCTGTCAAGTCAAATGTCCTCCTGGTGTTTTAGAAAGTTCTCAGTTCTGTTGACATGGCTGTTAGCAAGCTACTTTCACTTGTTTCAGGTTTCACTTAGCTGGTGGATAGGGAAATCTCTGCCTGTGTGGGTAAGGCTTAGTTCACACTGCAAAACGCAATCACTGAGCGGTTAGCGATTGCAGATTTGCAATGCAATTTTTTTTTTTTTTTTTATAGAGCGGTTTTTAAAATGTGCGGTTCAGCCGTACTGTGTGGATGATTGCGTCAACTGTACTGTGTGAGTAACTGCCTCAGCCAGCCTTTGTGGGTAACTGCCTCAGCTGTACGGTGTTGGTTAGGGCCTTGGCTGTACCGTGTACAGTGTGGGTAAGGGCCTCGGCTGTACAGTGTGGGTAAGGGCCTCGGCTGTACGGTGTGGGTAAGGGCCTCGGCTGTACGGTGTGGGTAAGGGCCTCGGCTGTACGGTGTGGGTAAGGGCCTCGGCTGCGCTGTGTGGGTAAGGGCCTCGGCTGCGCTGTGTGGGTAAGGGCCTCGGCTGCGCGGTGTGGGTAAGGGCCTCGGCTGTACCGTGTGGGTAAGGGCTTGTTCACACCTACGGCGTCTTCGCTATTTTCTTAAGTGCCTTAAAAGCACTTGTTTAATGAATCCTTATGGGACTGTTCATATCTACGCGTTTCGTCAGCTTTGCGCTGCACCATTTTTTGGGCGATTTTGCTACAATGGAAGGTATTAGAAAAATGCAAAATGCTCACAAATCACTTTTGCGACTATTGCGTTCGCGCTTTTAAGAATAAATACATTATATTCATTTCCAGTTCAAAGAGTTCACTTTCTGACTTGTGTCAGGAAGTGAAAAAAGAAATCACTCTGCAAAAGTGCTTTGTAAAGCACTTTACACAAAATTTAGCGCAAAGGTAAGCGCCAGGAGGGGGGGAAAAAATCACTCAAAATTGCAAAACGCAGCCGCCCGTTATTTCGATTTTAGATGTGAACAAAGCCTAACTGTCTTGACCATCCTGTGTGGGTATCTATCTCAGACACCCATCTACTGTCAGAGGGATTCTTGCTTGTTTTGAGTAGCTTTGCAGGTTTCCTTCAGCTTCTGTCAATAGTCACTGGCTGTACTGGCTGTCCTGTCAGATTGCGCTGCCTGTCAGTGTATTCATGCCTCTGCATCCCAGCATCGGGCTTGGAGTTTATTATTCATTGCAAGGCATAAAATGTTACTTGGCATCTCGGACAGCTAGACTACAGCTTTGTTATATATGAAAACATGACGCTACCTCAATGGAGCGTGCTCCGGGCACACATGGTTTAAATATGTGATGGGCCAGACTAAATAAAACACTTGTGTGGTAGTTTTCTCCTCTCCTGCCTGACACGTGGCCAGGTACAAGCATAACTTTTTGAAATGTTACACAATCTGATTACTTGGAGTTAGGCTGATCTGAGGTTAGGCTTTACAAATTGCTCTGCTGTCTCTGTACCCTGAGCACAGGGAGTACCCCCTAATCCCTGCATCTACTCGTATGCAGGGAGCACCAATTCTGTTGCTTTAATATAAATATATGGAATTGTATTCTGGGCATACTTATAATAAAAATAAATAAATTAATGAACCTGAATCCAGGACTTTAAAGAGAATCTGTACTGTCCGATCTGTACAATAAAAAACATACCAATCGAGTCACTGTGATCTCCTGGGTCCCTCTTTACTATAAGTTTATATTACATTGGGAATTATCTCCACTCCAGTCTGGGATTAGCATGTCAGGCAGTAGCTCCCCCCCCCCCCCCCCCCCTTCCCCTCAGCCTCACAAACTCAGAAAACTTAGCAGAGATCTGTCTGTGAGGGATAAACCAAGCACACACAGAGCCTGCAGGGGGCGTGGAGGAGGTGTGCATAACTTCTCCCTATCACAGCAGAGGCAGTGCATTCCTCTCTGGGCCAACAAAGCTTGACAAAGAAAAGATTAGATATATTACAGAGACAGTGCAACTAGAAAAGGCTGCAGTAAGCTAGAACACATCAGAACAGGTATAGGAACTTATAGGATAGAAGAAATCGGGCTGAAAATTTTGTTAGTCTCTTTACAGCAAACCTAAACTGAAAAATAAAAGTCAAAGTAAACGTACACATCATACTTTCCTCCTGTGTAGGCTACTCCTCAATCTTTCTCCTCCTGTGTCCTGTTTGTGTACTGTGAATTCGCCATCCTCCATTTTAAAAATGGCAATGACCCCCTAACCGCTTCTGCGTCTCTTTTCACTGCGCCCGTATCTGAGGTGAATGAGCAGTGTTTCCCAGCATTCAAAAGGGGCAGAAAAAAGGCTGCTTATCTATCTAGTGCAGGCATGGGCAAACTCGGCCCTCCAGCTGTTACGGAACTACAAGTCCCACAATGCATTTTCCTTTGAGTCATGACTGTGGCTGTCAGACTCCTGCAATGCATTTTGGGACTTGTAGTTCCTTAACAGCTGGAGGGCCAAGTTTGCCCATGCCTGATCTAGTGTCTTGGCATCCAGATCACACTTTGGTTTTCATCTGGATCCCATGTTGCGGATTTATGCCTCACGCTGCCACTCCCTATAGCCGTGCATGACACGACTTAGCATTTCAGGCTGTGGCTACGCAGCAGAACGGGAGCCACGGCTGAATCAGAAATGGCCACGACTCCTAGTGGAAAGGAGCCCTTATTTCTTGAGCCATAGGGAAACGTGGACATTCCCTTGCACATCAGATTTCTGGTACACTCTGCGTTTCGGGGGATGCGGTTTTGGTGCGTTTTTTTTTTTTTGGTTTTTTTTTTAAGCAGGGCTGTGGCATTGGTACAAAAATAATCTGACTCCGACTCCTCAGTTTATGAAATCACTGACTCCGGTCCCACAAAATCCTCACAAGCTTGCCTCCGGCAGCAAAAAGTCTAGAACGGGCTCTGAATGATGGTTACATTCTCTAGAGCAGGGGTGTCGAACTCAAATACAAAGTGGGGCGAAATTGAGCTCTGGGACAAAGTCGCGGGCCCACCTCAACGTCTAGTGGCCACTTCTCTCCTTTATAAAGTTCCCTGGTGTCTAATAGCCCCCGTCTATCCCCTATACAGTTCCCTGATATTTAGTGGTCCTCCCTCATCTATACAATTCCCTGATGTTTAGTGGTCCTCTCCACCCCTATACAGTTTCCTGCCCATTGAAATATATTTCCCAAGCAGTTTTCAAACAGCTAGCGTTTTTAAAAACGCACCAGAACCCGCCCAAATGCACCCTGTATGTGGCCCAGTGCACACCAAAACCGCTAGCAGATCCACAAAAGCTAGCGGTTTTTGGAGCTGATTTCAGAGCGATTCTAGGGATGTTTAGAGACGTTTTCTAAACACACCTAGCGGTTTTGGGTGCGTTTTTGGGTAGCAGATTACACATTTTTACAGTAAAAGCTGTTACTGAACAGCTTCTGTAACAAAAACGTCTGGCAAACCGCTCTGAAGTAGCGTTTTTCAGAGCGGTTTGCGGTTTTACTATACTTTACATTGAGGGCGAAACGCTTCCGAAAACCGCAAACGTGCAGCAGGAGGCGCGTTTGCGGCTTGGCAAAAACCTCAAACCGCCGGTGTACACTATCCCATTGCAATACATTAGCCAAGCGTTTTTACAGGCGGATGCGGCCGGCGGATCGCTCCAAAAACCGCTCGGTGTGCACTAGGCCTGTATTTAGAGAGTTCATCCTGTCTTGTGGAAGGGTTCAGGTCCACTTTAAAAGTTCTAGGCTTTATCTTTTCCTAATCCTAACCCTCTGATGATTGACCTTAATATGTACAAAGTGTTTGAACTACATGAAAGATACTTTTTCCTAGGTAAAAAAAAAATAAAAAATTGGAAGGATTATCAAAGAGTTTAGGAGCCGGTGACTCTTGTGACACTCCCAGTATCATTAAAGACATCACACAGGCTCTTTAAACTCTGTGGGATCCTCTGGCAGTGTGTCAGCCACCCCTTCAGCAGCTTGTTGGATATATTTGTGTTGACTGTTTATTTATAAAGCGGCAGAGTCCTGCAGCCCCGGACTCTAGAAATAATCACTGCAGAAGCAGCTCACCAGCAAGCAGGGGCCTGATTCACTCGGAATTCCTCTGAAACTTGCCAGTTTCAAGTCTCAGCAGATCTTGGTGAGGATGGCTGGAACTTTCTGTACCTCAGTTGGCGTGTAGTCAGAAACATGGCAGCTCCCAGGAAAACATGTGTGAAAGTGAGTATGTCCTGTGCTTTCTCAGCCTGGAAACTTTGCCTTTTGCTTTTTGTTTTTTTTCTGTTGTGGTTTTATAAATGGTGTTCTGTTTAAGTGTGTGCTTATTAGTTTGTGACTTTTTTATGTTCTATACATTGTGTAGCTACTTTATGTATTCCAAAGCCTTTCTGTGCAGTTTATATTCCTAATTGCTAAAGGCATGCTTAATGGATCTGCACAGTCATAAAAATAGAAACTTTATCGTTTAATATTGTTATACAAATCCATGGCATAAGTAGGAATAAGAACCGTTCAAGTATTATAGCTTTGTACCTTTTTGTAGTTTGTATAAGCGGCTTTTCTGTGATAGTGTTTCGATAATGCTATTTCTTAAAGAGAAATCCTACCTTTGTTTATAAAGTTGTTATAACTACAGATTGGTACTGAAGGAGTCATTTTTACAATTTTATGTGATTAAATTCATTCCATTTCAATCTATAGACAGGCTAGAGATTCCAAAACAGACAGTAACTCCATTTTAAAGGCTTGAAGCGAGAGGGATATGGAAGCTGCCATATTTATTTCCTTTTAAGCAATACCAGTTGCCTGGCAGCCCTGCTGATCCTCTGCCTCTAATACATTTAGCCCTAGCCCCTGAACAAGCATGCAGCAGATCGGGTGTTCTGACATTACTGTCAGATCTGACAAGATTATCTGCATGCTTGTTTCTGGTGTACTTCACTACTGCAGCCAAATAGATCAGCAGGGCTGCCTGGCAACTGGTATTGTTTTAAAGGATAACTGAAGAGAGAGGTATATGGAGGCTGCCATATTTATTTCTTTTTAAGAAATACCAGTTGCCTGGCTGCCCTGCTGATCCTCTGCCTCTAATACTTTCAGTCATAGACCCTGAACAAGCATGCAGCAGATCAGGTGTTTCTGACATTGTCAGCATGCTTGTTTCTGGTGTGATTCAGATACTTCTGCAGGGCTGCCAGGCAACTGGTGATGTTTAAAAGGAAATAAACATGGCAGCCTCCATAGTCTTCTCACTTCAGTTGTCCTTTAAGGTTGCCATACATTTGTCGATCTGCCACTAGATCAGCTGTTGGATAGAACTCTCTCTGATCAGAGAGGGATCTATTGCCAGCCCACACACTGCCCACCGATTTCCAATAGATTTTAGCATAAAATAAATATACACTTGAGGGGACATCAGCCAGGGGTCCGTCGGTCGGTCATCGTTATATCAAATGCTGTTACCGCCACGGACCTGATCAAGCCCTTGCGACCAAGATTTACAGCTTTTGATCGATCCTTTTGACTGACTTCATCTGGAAAGTTTGATCGGGTCGCAATGTTGATGCGCTGATTCTCTTCTATTTGATAAAATGATCGGAAAGTTGATTGGCCAGCAAAAACGACTAATGTATGGCCACCCGCTCACTTTTTCTTTTGTAGCCTTGGTAACAATTTTCGATTTGGAGTACTGTTGGCATGAGACGATTTAGCAGCGCCCACCTTGCTGTGCGACATTAAATTTGCATGCAAACCAGAACTGACACGATGACCCACAGTAACAGGAATTTACACAATATGGTATTACAACTTTTTAAAGAGACACTGAAGAGGAAAAAAAAATTGATATTTGTATGTGTAGTACAGCTAAGAAATAAAACATTAGGAGCAGAGACAAGTCTAATATTGTTTCCAGTACAGAAAGAGTTAAACTCCAGTTGTTATCTATGCAAAAAAAGCCATTGAGCTCCACAAGAGAGCTCTATCTTCTGAAGCTTGTTATCTCAACTGTCAGTCACAGTAGTTTCTTTTTCTCTCGAACAGGTCAATAATTCACAAGACTGCTCTGTAAAAACATTTAGAATGCTGAGTAGTGTGTAAACTGCAAATATTAGAGAATGATGCAATGTTATAAAAAAAACTATAGAACTAAAAATATGAGAATATTTTCTTCGCTACTAATGTTCTAGTAATTATCCATACTATACAACCAATTCATTATAATTATAATTTTCAGTGTCTATTTAAATGTAAGCTGTAAATGATGGGAGAGTCCTCTCTACAACAGACTGTTGCTCCCTGACTGCTTCCTTTCCTTCTGCTTCCCATCAGACAGCAGCTGACTTGTCCTCAGCAGTAAGGATTATATCATCATGGAGGCGGGGTCTACTGCAGTCCCCACCTATGTCACACTTCCCTATTGGCTGACAGTCAGTGGATACCCTATATTTCTTAGGGAGGTGTGGCTTCAGGGTGCACCAAAGCTGGCTCTGCTTCCAGTGATGGCTCAGGTTGGGGGATCCATAAAACCCTTGCCTGATCGGAGTGTTCTTTTCACTTTGCCCGCTCTGTCATGTGCTGATTGTTGTCTCTCTGCCCGCATCCATATCTACAGCACGCATCACTAGCCTGAAGGCTAGCAATGCGTCTGTACAGCATCAATCACAGATTTGTCACCTGAGTGATGTTTCCGGATCTCCGATGGGCAGCATTCACCACGTGTGTACTTAGTTTTAGAATTGCTAGGCTGTGTGGTGCTGCTGTGGTAGAAACATACACTGGTAGGAAACATTCAGTCTGACTGGTTATGTGTTACTCGCGGTTACCCCCCCCCCCCTGTGTGATCGTCTCATTCGTTGCTTGGAAACTATACAATCCGACTTTTTAGTCTTTCTGCAGTCGTACTACAGCTATATCGTATACAGAGCTATATCCATACCTGTTGACTGCCATTATACTATATAAATTCTGGCAGGGCCGGTTTTAGCAACAATGGGGCCCCAGGGCAAAATAAACCTGGGGGGCCCCCCAACAGATACCCCGGAACAAAAATCTGCATTAAGGGACCTTATTGAAGCTGGTATAGTCAAGGTTTAAATCCCCAATCAGTCGGAGCTGCACATTCTGGCGATCCCATGGGGGACAAGGGGTTAAAAAGTTTCAGGAGGGGTGCGCCACATAAATTTTTTTAAAAAAATTTCCACACTTCACCCCCAAACATCCCCCCCCCCCCCCCAAAAAAAAAATTTGGGGGGGGGGGGGGGAAATAGGAAAAAAATGCCAGGGATCTTCAAACAGCCATATTGCGGCTGTATAGCGATCCCTGGCCAAAGCGCTGTGGCTGCGGAGGAGTTTCCGCCCCCTGGAAACCCCATCAGGAAATTCATTGTTCTTTCTTTTGATACATGTAAAATTACACTACCATTAGGTTTGCTACTAAAAGTGACATTTACCGCATTTAAAAGTATACCTTTTTCCTTCGAAACTTTAAAATCGATTTGCTCAAACTATAAGGTCTTTTTGAAAAATTGTTTTTTCCTCTTATTCCCAATGATCTCCTTAACATATCCTGCAAATTTGGTGGATTTGCTATTAACTGTTAAAGTCGACGGGTTTTTAAATGTGTATTTTTTTTTTCCTTTGAAACCTCAAAATCGATTTTTTTTTAAACTATAAGGTCTTTTTGAAAACCTTTTTTTTGTTCCTCTTGTAGCCACTGGGGACCCCTACAGGCTCTGGGGCCCTGGGGCAATTACCTCCTTTGCCTCTATGGTAGCGCCGGCCCTGAATTCTGGTACAAGTGGTAAGAGGTTGGAGAATTACAACATCAGAGAGGGGAGGGGGAGCGTGTTTGGGAGCAGTATGCCATTAACCTCCCTGGCATTCTGATTACCAGATTTGGAGTCTAAAAGCCGTGCAATTTTTTTCACAAGCTTTTAGACCCTAAAAACTAGAAAAAACACATACAGAGAAATCTGCAGCAGCTACTGCAAACAACTCAGGCCCAGTGCACACCAAAACCGCTAGCAGATCGTCAAAACGCTAGCGGTTTTGGGAGCAGAGAGCAAATATTTGGCCGGGTGCACACCAAGCGGATTTTGTATGCGATCCACCAGCCGCATCAGCCAGTGAAAACGCTTGGCTATTGTATTTCAATGTGTGGTGCACACCGGCGGTTTGAGGTTTTTTAGCAAACCGCAAACGCGCAGCAGGAGGCGCGTTTGCGGCTTGGCAAAAACCTCAAACCGCCGGTGTGCACCATCCCATTGCAATACATTAGCCAAGCATTTTTCCAGGCTGACGCGGCCGGCGGATCGCTCCAAAAACCGCTCGGTGTGCACTGGGCCTCACTCAGGCACAGGATTACCACTTTGAGCTGCAGATTTCCACCCTGAGCCTGACTCTGGATTACCGCTAAGGAGGTAAATGGTCGCGTGGTGTTGCTCTTCATTGAACTGTATGCCTGCGGTTCAACTGATGCTTGCTGAATTGCAAGGTGGAGTGCGGTGCTGGAAGCGGTCACTATCTGATCAATTTTGAATTTGAGAGGTATCCATCAGCTTGGCTGTGTATGGGACAGTAAACGGGGCAAATGATACAGAGTGGATGCAGGTTTATGCACATTTTGCATGCAAATTTATGCATCTTGAAAATGGACCAATTGAAGGGTCCATTTTCAAGCTGCATAAATGTACTTTATCCTGCATCAACTCAAAATTATTTGCATCTCGCTGACCACCCTCTTGCTAATCAATCCATGTATTACTAGATTTAGGCAACTTTCGCACTTGGCAATTGCATTGCATTCCTTGGAAAACCAGGATGCTGGCACAACAGAGGTGAAAGTCGCATTGTCCGTGGTGCCTGCGGTGCATTACATACCGTACATGAAAAGTACGTATGCTTCATTGTAACTGTTATCGCGTATGTTATGTGGTACCGCACTGCATGCATCGTTTTACGCAGCAGATCCGATGCACCACGCTGCTAGCACGATGATGTGAGCAAACCTTACTATATCATTACAACATGTTAGCAATGCAGTTTATATTGTCTGACGCAAGGCTCCAGTGTGAAAGTTCACTTGGTGTTCTGAATGTGTAAAGGTACCCATACATCTGGTGATTTTGGTGGCCGATCGACCAATAGACAGATATCTCGCTGATTGTGGAGGAATCTGTTGGCCGCCATAAATTGGCAATTCAGCTCTGACTTGGGCAATCTATATGGGGGGCATGCTGTGACTTGGTGGGGGTGCACGTTTTGATATGACTACTGTATATATGTATAGCACTCTTTGAAAAAGCCGTGAAGTGAAACATGTTAGGGAACCATTATACTGCACCTTGTATATAGCACCTGCACTATATGTTATTGCGTGTCGTCCATTCCAGCAGGCACATTTGAGAGGACCTGACTATAGGTGTTTGAGGGGTGAATTGTATACCCATCCCCCCTCAACACTATTCCTCCACATGTGCCTTATTTAGGTATTGTCCTTTTTCTTCTTTGATGGTGGGATAGCTACACCAGTCCTCCTTATACATATCCAGGAAGCACTGGGGGATAAGCAAAGACCTCCACTATTCTCAGAGATCTATGAATAGATAATTTTTAGGACTTTACCACAGAGTCTTGTGATCCCCCCCCCCCCCCCTTGTTTTATTTTATTTTAAACTGATCTAACTATTTGCAAGGGATCTATGCTTGCATAATCTATACCTATAGGGCTTGTCCTTGGTGGTGACTCAGTGTATATATTCATTTCCCTGGTATATCACTCGGATAGTGTTTGATCTTGGCCGCCATAAATTGCAAGCTGATTCCTGATTGATTTCAGCACAATCTTTCACCAATCGGGCCTCATGATACCATCCTCCCCAATGTACATGTACTTTCCTGTGCCCCTGCATTCATACTTTACCAGTCCGGTGTCCACCGATGCGTCCGGACTTCCTCTTCCGGGTTCACGTGCCGTGTGGTTGCCAGCGTACTGCACGAGGGGTGCCAATCGAAGAGGAGTGTGGATGCCAAGCAGGTTAATGATCAGTTCAGGTGCATGGGAAGGGGGGGCTGGGAATTTCCATCGCGTTTCGTCTGCGATTATCGCACACTATTACCATTGCGGACTCGATTGAGCATGCCGGCCTGAGATTTTCCAGCATGCCGTTCAATGCACACGACCATTTTTGGGCAGAAATTAGTCGCATATTTAATTGGGCGTGCTTTTGCCTGCACCAATTTCATCTGATTGAAGAATTATCAAATCGGATGGTCGATCGGCCACCAAATCCACAGAAATGGCCAGCTTTAGCTGTCTGCTGGTGCCACAAATTGTGACAATAAATACTATTCCTACGGAAGTGATTATTACATCTTCCACTCCCCTATGCTCTATTTCGCTTCGTGATATCGTGGTGGTAGCGGCCGCAGCTTGCAGGCGTTGGATGGGGTCATTTTTGTTGGTTCTGTTAGTATCTTTCAGGTCCACTAATTGTATGAGATCTCTTTAGTTGCACTCCTTGTTTGAGCACCGCATTACTCCGTAGTACTTGAGTCTACAAAAATAATCTTGGCGGCTGTTTGAATCGCCACACTTTATTATGATTATAGCGTATTAACAGACATCCCGTTTCTTTTTAGACTTGGTTTCCATGGTGACAGTCAGGCTTGCAGCACATGCTGGGATTGCTGTGTAATTGTTTTAGGCTTTTCGTGGGACAATACAAAAGAGAAAATGTACAAATGAGCATTCAGGATTAATAAGGCAATGGAGATGGTTTTGGTGCCTCCCAGTGAGATGGCATCACGCCCTACGCTCAGAATCATTACTTTTATAGTCATGCTTTTTGTGTACTTATAATTGTTCTTTTTGTTGCATTGTTCTTTTATTTAGTAATGTGCCCCATTGTTTGGAACAGAAACTGAGTGCCCAATTGTAGGGTGGCTTCATCAACCTTGTTCTTTTCCAAGTGCTTTTGTATTGTTGGCTTTGAGTAGATTTTTTTTGTTTGAGTTCATCATCTGAATTCTTTTCTTTCTCCAGTTGTCTCCCTAGGACAGCCCCACTGGAGACGAGGGTGGCTCCTCCCCTTAAGGGAAGACGAGAAATAAGAGGTTAAACGACGTTTCCTCCTTCCCCTGGCACCTTGGTTTAGCTGGATTTCCTGACCATTTAGGTTATAAGCCAGACTTCTCTCCAGAGGCAGTCTAATTCTGTATTCCAAAACTGCTTACCAGACATCTTTCAGTCCTGTGTCTTTAGAAGGAAGGGCGTCATCAAAACAAGACAAAAATAAGTGATTTATGCTTGTCTGCACAAAAACATAAATCTTTATTAGCCAATCACTAGAAGATAAAAGGAAGCCAATAAAGTTAAAAACCTTTAAAAAAAACCTTTCACCGTGTATTTGTGTGTGCCTTAAAGGGATACTGTAGGGGGGTCGGGGGAAAATGAGTTGAACTTACCCGGAGTTTCTAATGGTCCCCCGCAGATATCCTGTGCCCGCGCAGCCACTCCCCGATGCTTTGGCCCCGCCTCCGGTTCACTTGTAGAATTTCAGACTTTAAAGTCTGAAAACAACTGCGCCTGCGTTGCCGTGTCCTCGCTCCCGCTGATGTCACCAGGAGCGTACTGCGCAGTCACAGACCATACTGGGCCTGCGCAGTACGCTCCTGGTGACGTCAGCGGGAGCGAGGACACGGCAATGCAGGCGCAGTGGTTTTCAGACTTTAAAGTCTGAGATTGCATAAGTGAACCGTAGGCGGGGCCGGAGCATTGGTGAGTGGCTGCGCGGACACAGGATGTCTGCGGGGGACCATTAGAAACTCTGTGTAAGTTCAACTAATTTTCCCCCGACCCCCCCTACAGTATCCCTTTAAGATTTGTAAATGTTTTTAACTTTCCTTGCTACCTTTTTTGTTTCATGCAGATTGGCTTACGGAGATATCTATCTATCTATCTATCTATCTCGATCTATCTGACACGCTTCTGTACAGGCTGAGCCATCGATGTTGCCCAAAAGGATTGAGTTCCAATCCCTGACGTGACTGGTGACATCAGTTGTTAGGGGTGTACACACCTTTAAGGTGTATCAAAACTGTTAAAAGAAGATTTGATATTCACCCGCAGCTTCCTCCTGCAAAATAAACCTGTCCGAGTCCTACGCCGTCCTCCCGTGGTCTGCCGTTCAGCCGCAATCAGCCCTGGTAACTGGCTCAGTCGGGTCCAGTCTGGGTATTCTTGCACATGTGCAGTAGACACGGACTGAGGCGGCTGATTGGCAGACCGCGGGAGGACGGCGTAGGACTCGGACAGGTTTATTCTGCAGGAGGAAGCTGCTGGTGAGTATCAAATCTTCATAATTTTTTTTTTTTTTTTTTAACAGCTCTGGTTTACTTTAAGATTTGTTTGATTTTAGAACCCCCTTTTAGAAGCGTGAGATGATTAAGATTTGTGATGGGGCTGCGTTTGTTTTTGTTGTGGAGGCTTTCTGGGTTGCTTAAAGTGTTCCTGAGACAAAAATTTTTTAAAAAATATACATACCTGGGGCTTCCTCCAGCCCCCTTCAGGCTAATCTGTGCTTTGCCATCCTCTGCCGCTTAGATCTGTAGGTAGATGCTCTGTTGTCTCTGACAGTCGGCACAATCTGGCTGTGCGCACTCCACTGTCGAGATAACGGGCATCTACCGGAGGATCTAGGCGGAGGAGGGCGGTAAGTGACCAATTAGCCTGAAGGGGGCTAGAGGAAGCCGCAGGTATGTGTATATTTTTCTTTTTGTTGACCTCAGGTTTACTTTAACCAATTGGTTACTGCGTGGCTCAGAGCAAAGCCTTTTTTTTGTTTTTATTTTCTGATCAGTGTTTGGGGCACGGTGATCGCATGGCGAGAAGCCAATTGTCAGCTGAGTTTAGCGGTGATGGTTGAGAGTGGTGGAAGCATGCAAGCCATTGTAGTTAAATCCATGCAATAGAAGTACAAGCCCAACGCAGGCTTAATAACGGGCCTCAGTCCTCTTCTGGCATGAGCAGGGCCGCACCTCCGCAGTAACGCTGCTTACTCGGGCAGGAACGCTGCTTACTCGGGGGCAGGAACGCTGCTTACTCGGGGGCAGGAATGCTGCTTACTCGGGGGCAGGAATGCTGCTTACTCGGGGGCAGGAATGCTGCTTACTCGGGGGCAGGAATGCTGCTTACTCGGGGGCAGGAATGCTGCTTACTCGGGGGCAGGAATGCTGCTTACTCGGGGGCAGGAATGCTGCTTACTCGGGGGCAGGAATGCTGCTTACTCGGGGGCAGGAATGCTGCTTACTCGGGGGCAGGAACGCTGCTTACTCGGGGGCAGGAACGCTGCTTACTCGGGGGCAGGAACGCTGCTTACTCGGGGGCAGGAACGCTGCTTACTCGGGGGCAGGAACGCTGCTTACTCGGGGGCAGGAACGCTGCTTACTCGGGGGCAGGAACGCTGCTTACTCATACAGGCACAGTACGGCCATGCTCCTCTTCAGGCACCTTTCCTATAATATTCAGGTGGTTTGCGCTCGCCAACGGGGAAGTGGAGGACAGCATAGGAAGCTGCTATAGGATCCAGGTGCTTCACCCAACTTAAAGGACCACCATAGCGAAAAAAGTATGCAGTAAAATCTAACAGAACCGACAGGTTTTGGGCCAGTCCATCTGCTCATGGGGGATTCTCAAGGTTTTCTAAGTTTTCAACAGCATTTCCTGAACAGCAGTTTAACTGCAAAAATGGTAAGATACCGGCCAGCCTCCCTAATCACTTGCACACTATTGTGTCAGTTCGACTTGGCAACTGCTGTTCAGAAAACTCTGTTAAAGACAAAGAGAACCCAGAGAATCTCCTAGGAGGAGATGGACTGGCCCAAAATCTGTCGGTTCTGTCAGATTTTTAACTGCCTACTTTTTTCGCAATAGTGGTGCTTTAAATATTTACCTTTTCACGCCTCGGTTAAATTTTAAGCATTGCTTACCCCATTTTCCCTAAAAAGTCAGAGGTTTGTGAGACCTTACTATCCTCTCCATTAGTATATTAGAATACAAATGTTACAATATTGAGGAGGAGAACCTTTGACAAGTGATCCTTTGGTTGTAACCAAATGTAGCAACTTTTACTTTCCAGAATAGATCAGTCATCACTTCTTTTGTTTTTAGCGCCATCTCCACTCACAAAAGCCTCAGTTTTTCTGCCAGGGCTGTTGACCCTGTACAGCGGCTGGCATGTGGAGAGATCCCTTCCTGTCTGGAACAATGCACTCCCATGGGGGACCTCAGCTGGCAGACTGAATTCCAGCTACTCCAGGCAGTTTCAGATAGTGACATTATTGGGCTTTGTGATTTGTAGTACACACTAACATATGGTAGCAGTAGCATTCTATTCCCTGATATGAAGTATGCAGCATTACTGTACTGCCTAAAACGGCTGTCTGCATGTGCATTGTCTGGCTGTCCTGCTGACCCTCTACCTCTAATACTTTTATCAGTAGTCCCTGAACAGGCATGCAGATTATTATTATTATTTTTTTTTTTTTTTTACAGGTACATTTTTGTTGCTTTTTATTTTCAAATACAAAAACAAAAGTAACTTAACGTTACATTTTAACAACTACATACAGTAGGTCAGAGCACGGCAAAGAAAAGAAAGGTTCCCCTATGGGATACCCCTGAAAAAGAAGAAAGAAAAGGAAGTTACAGCGGCATGACATTATATTACAAGTAGTATATGTCAAATTACAATCGGCATGTGATTATTCAACTTTATTGCAGGATATTCCAAAAATACTGCTAAATAAATCAGCGGACATGTTCAACGATATACTAAGCTTGAGTACATTTCCTGGAACAATATGTATCTTCATTATTTACTAATACAGTCCAACCACCCACAGGAGCTCACCCGACGCAGAAAACATTAGTTTAGTACATTTAGCCATCAGCATTAGCCTATATCAACAAGGGAAACCTTGAAATAGTATAAGTGTAGGCAATAGCATTCAGATTATTATTATTATTATTATTATTATTATTTAGCACCAATAGCTTCTGCAGCACTGTACAGAGTTTGTCTTGTCACTTAACTGTCCTTTATAGGAGCTCAGACTAACCAGCAAGCTCACGGTGAACCAGAACTTGTTGGAGTGTGTAAGGGGCTACTACAACAACAGCAACAAATAACATTTGTAAAGCGCTTTTCTCCCGTAGGACTCAAAGCGCATAAGCATGGCTCCGACCATCGTGGTACAGAGGAAGAATTTTATAAGAAATGCCAGGCTAAACAGGTGGCTTTTCAGTCTGGATTTGAATAACTCCAGGGATGGTGCTGCCTTTACTGGGTGTGGCAGGGAGTTCCAAAGAGTAGGGGCAGCATGACAGAAAGCTCTGTCTCCAGATTTTTTGAGGTGCACTCTGGGAGTGACCAAGTTTATAGAACTTGCTGATCTGAGGTTGTGAAAGGTGTGGTGCAGCTTCAGCAAGTCCTTCATGTATCCAGGGCCCAGATTGTGCAGGGATTTGAATGTCAGCAGTCCAATAAAAAGAGTATTCTCCATTCTACTGGTAGCCAGTGCAGTGAGCGAAGGATCGGTGTAATGTGACAATGGCGAGGCTGGTTTGTTAGCAATCTGGCAGCTGCATTCTGCACTAATTGCAGGCGACGCAGGTCCTTTTTGGGGAGGCCAGCATAAAGGGCATTGCAGTAATCCAGCCGTGATGTGATGAAGGCGTGAACTAGGGTTGGAAGATCCACTGGGGGAATCGGCTACAATGCTCCAAAAAGCCCCATTACTAAAATGCTATGGAAAACAAAACTTTGCTTTCTTAAAACAGAAAGTATTTGGTATCTGGTTCTCTTTAAGGACCAGAGCCTTGTTTTAATGCGGCCGCTCTGTGATTGGCTCACAGCGATCACCTGGTAAGGACCGATGGGAGGGAGCTCAGCTGTGCAGTGGCGAGCGGGGACCAGTTCTGGACCATGGAAAGCCGTGACGTAGAATTTATGCCTCATTGGAACTAGAGATCCACAGATGCAGCGTAAATTCTACCTACCACCGTGCCGAACCAGTTAAAAGGAAATGCATATGGCAGCCTCCATACCAAACATCTGATCTTCATGCCTAAGGGTCTATGACTAAAAGTATTCGAGCAGTCTTTTTTCACACTTTTCACCCTTGAGGAACCCTTCAAATAATTTTCTGATCTCAGGAAACCCCTGCTTTAGTGAAGGGAGTAGGGATTTATTTTGCAGGCGACATGGTCTTTAAAACGTGTAGCTTAAAACCTTTTGTAAGCGCATCCTTGTCTAGCCCCCATTACATGTTGCTCCTCTATAGTACTGCCTGTTATAGTAGCCAGTGTTTCTAATCATAGCTCACACAATTATAGTGATTCCCTATAATCAGACTCTTTTATTATGCTGCCTCACTAACCCTGATTGAGAAAGCCTGTACAGGTGGTAACACGCATGGTGTATGTTGCCACCCGTGTCCTTGCTGTGAGCAACAGAAACAGCGCCACAGGCTGCTAAACTGCTGGTTATGACGCTTACAGCAAAATCGAAGATGGTGAGCCTTTAGCAGCATGCAGGATGTTGTTTGGCAGCCATGTCCTTGCAGTGAGTGAGGCCGTGAACAAGCATGCAGCAGACCGGGTGTTTCTGACATGATTATCAGAACAAACAAGAATAGCTGCTTACTTTGAAGAAATCGGACAACTCTGACACAATGGCTTGGCAAGTTTATGGTATAATTCGGAAATTGCAGATGAAAATTTCAAATCCGCATACCATCTTCCAGTTGCAAGGAAGCGTAAAGTGAGGCACAGTCGTTGCTCTGCTGTGATGGCCTCCCTCATTACTGTGTCCTGCTTTGTAATCCAGGGACGGAGCTTCTTCAGCAGCTCATCAAAACTTTCATCAGACATCCGAACATAATTTCTAAAGTCATCAGGATTGTTTTCACGAAGTTCATGCAAAAGGCTCATGTGACTGAATTCATGTCTCCTCTGTAGCCAACCCTTGGACCACAAACGCTTCTGCTTGTTTCTGTTCCTCTTCCCTCAATCGATCGAGGATCAATAGAGCCAGAGCAGCGGACGCACGCTTTATATCAGACATAGCCATGGTTGACATGCTGTAGTACAATTGCCGAAAGCTGACCACTCTAGCCACACCAAAGGTACAGAATGACTGTATCACTATTTCCATCGCTTTTAAGCTCCGCCCGGAACTCCCTTCGCTTGACTCCGCCCCATGCGCTCTGAACTCCCTTCAATACTCCACCAACTGCCTGCTTAACACACCCTTTCACAATCGATCGGGTAACAGATCGCACGTACTAGATGCATTTTCGATATACGATTTTATGTATACGATTCAATACAGATCGTTAATCGAATCGTGAATCGAAATGCCATCGTGTCGTGTAGAGACCGCAATTGATCAGATATGCAATCTTAGCAATCGTATTCATATATCGATCGCATATCGAATCGGTCTACAAATCGTGCCGTGTAGATTAAGCTTTAGAGGCAGAGGATCAGCAGGACAGCCAGGCAATTTGCATTGTTTAAAGCAATAGGATTAGCCATACTATGCCAGGCAAAAAAAACACACATTTATAAGTAGATAAATACTTTATCTACTTAAATAACACATGTATTGTACTGTCCACGGTTTTATTTCAGTGAATGTTCCATAGTAAATGCAGAGAATGCTGTTCCTGGTGGGTGGGAACCATGTCTTTTGCCTACAGTTTGAGGCTAAATCCTGATGTAATTTCTGCCCTTCACTTATTTTTCTTTTCTCCTCCAATCGCTAAGTCACCTCAGCCTTGCTTGTAAACACAAGTGAGCAGGGGATCGTGTTTCAGATAGGCAGCTTGTCAGGGAAATAAATGGAAGAGGAGGAATGTATTATAGCTAAAAAGAACCCCCAGCATGCAACTGTTTGGCACTGACTATTAAAGGGCCAGTGCTCTTAAGGTATGTGATAACTCCAAACCATAACAGCAGAAAAAGTTTTGAATGCAGGATTAGCATCTTTATCACTTAATACACTCAGACCAGTTGCTGCTGAAATTTGATTTTTATGGTGACAATCCCGCTGGAAATCCATATAGCAGACTCTCTATCCCTCTCATTTCAGTTGTCCTTTAATTCTTATATTAAAGGTTTCCTCCAATCCTAGTATGGATCTCCAGTAAGCTAAGCTTACCAAACTTTCCATCATCACCTTACTCCTTCTTCATGATCTTGGATTGTATGACCTGGAGTAACGCACGTGATGCACGATGTATGCGCTACCTTTTGACCTTGTTGGGAGTGTTCAATTTATTTTCATTGGTGCTGCTTTGCTGGCTGCCAAAAGTGATGTTACAGATCTCTCAGTAATGCTCTTACATCATTAACCGTAGCACGCCCTGGCTATTGTTGCCGTGTTAATATGTGCGCCAGTGTGTGACTTTCTAACGACACTTGATAGCAAGTACATTTAAACTTTTAAACTTCTGCAGGAAAGAAAGTTGCAAGCTTTGTTCTAGAACTCTTTTTTTTTTTTTTTGTTTTTTTTTTTTGTTTTTTTTTTTTTGTTTTAATAACCATTTGGGATAAAATGCTTAGGTTCAACCTAACCTGATGCTGCAATGAAGCATACAGACTTTATCTGATGATTAGGGTGCAGGGTCTTCTACAAATTACAACAAACACAATTGTTAACTCCCAACTAAAGCAATTTCCTACCTTTTATCTGGTCAGCAGACACCAGTCAGCCAATCAGGTGTACTGTCATACACCCCTTGCCTGCTGTACCAAATCTAGCAGGAATTGCATTAATTGTGTAGCATTCAGGTGGGAGGCTTCGGTTGGACGCAATCGTTGTTTGCATCTGTTACAGGGACGCCCCGTGTAGGCACATCTCCTAAACGGTCCCCTCCCTAACCACTCACCTGTCAAATGCATCCTAGAAACTGCAAAAAAGAAATTTAAAATCACAAACACTGGTTCGCACGACGGCCGGGGGCCCCAGTCTCTCTCACTAGCTGGGGCCCCCAAACCACCATGCGATGCCTAGAGGGAAGTGCAGGCGAGCCCTGGACCTCTCACTCCTACGGAATTCACCCCCACTGCCTCTAAACTGAATGCTAACTGCACCAAACAATTGTTAACGCCCAGCTAAAGCAATTTCCTACCTTTATCTGGTCAGCAATTGTTTGTTGCAGTTGGCATTCAGTTTAGAGGCAGTGGGGGTGAAGTCCCTTGGGGTGAGAGGTCCAGGGCTCGCTTGCACTTCCCTCTGGGTATCGCATGGTGGTTTGGGGGCCCCAGCCAGTGAGAGAGACTTGGGCCCCCAGCTGTCGTGCGAACCAGTGTTTGTGTCTGCTACAAATTAGTAGGATAAGCTAATGTTTAATGGGGAGCAGCAGAAATGGAACGTCCCACTAATCTTACCCTAATCTCCCTGCTGCAAAGCCATGATTTGCGGCAAAAAAAATTTAAATGGGAACGCACAATAAAATCGCAGGCACCGAGGCCTGCCGATATGCAAACTGTGGCATTGGACGAGCATTCTGCAGAGAAGTTAAATGGATTGGGCCCAATAGCTCTTAGGGCCCATTTCTGCTAGGGATTAGAATGCGAGGCGATGGCCGCATCGCCTCGCATTCCTCCGCAGGTACTGGTACAGCTGCATGATGCGGCATCATGCAGCTTCCCATCGGAGGCTATGGGGATCGGATGCATGCTGCGGAAAACTGCAGCTTGCTATCCATAATGTCCGTCGCATCGCGCCAGATCGAGTAGGTAAATTCGCGTCAATGGAAACTACTCCGTTGACGTGAATTGGTTGCAGTTTTCTTGCGATGCGGAGCGGTTTCTACATTGCAGCGCGTCTAGGGGAAACTGGCCCTTAGACAAAGAGGAAGAGAGGGGAAAAGACAATGACGACGAGAAAAGGGAATGAGGGGGAAGATGGGAAATGGAGTAGAAGGAAAAGGAGAGGAAAGAAGTGGATAACTAGTAGGAAGGAATTAGATAAGCAGTAGAGGAACTGGTATTTGAAGGTGGGGAGGATAGAAGTACTGGAGTAAGATGAAAGGAGGGGGAGGAAAAAGTGAGAAAGGCAAAAAGGATTAGTGTAAAAAAAAAAAAAAAAACACACACAAAAAAAAACTGTGGGATATAAAAGGAGAAACTAAACAAGGAACGGAAAAGAAAATAAGATAAATAGTATAGTATGTCAGAAAAGCGTGAACTGGTAAAGAAGCAAGAATGAATGGGAACAAGCAGGAGAAAGAGGAATATGGGCTCTTCCACATCTGAACTGGTTTTGGATATTTTGACGCAATGTCGATAGTTTGCGTTTTCCAAGGTCCATAGACTTTCATTTTACCCTTCACATCTAACGCTGTGTTTTTGTGCGTGGCGTTTCAACGCTCCCCCGGAGCTTTTAATTGTCCGATGTTTGCGTTGCAATTTAAATCAATGTAAAATGCAAGCTTCAAGAAGAGCATGCGTCTTTTAAAACGTTTCAACGCACACAGTTACAGTTGAAAGTCAAAAAACAATAACTTCACTTGCGTTTTCCTACCGGATGTGCTGTAACGGATTGAAAGTGCATTAAAAACGTATGAAAAACGCAGCAGGAAGGCAAACTGCAAAACCCATGCTTTTAGCTTTCCCAAACGTAATCTCTGATGTGAAAGAACCCTATGGGCTTGATTCACAAAGCGGTGCAAAGTGTTTGCACGCCTGTGAAAAGCCCTTTATCACGCCTAAACTCAGTTTAGGCGTGATAAGAAGAAACTCGCGCGATCTCCCGCGCGCAAAGATTTGCGCGCGTAGCGCACCGTGCTGCGCGCGCAGTGTACCGTGCTTCGCGCGCAGCGTCCATTGAGCCCTATGGGACTAACTTTGCGCGCGGCAGCACAAATCGGTGATAACTCAGCTTTGCACGGCTTATCACGCCTAAAGTCTTTTAGGCGTGATAACTGAGTTATTACCGCTTTGTAAATCAGGGCCTATGTGTTCTATTTGATATTCATTTTTTTTTTTTTTTTCCCCTGAAACCACCATTATGAGCAAGTTTTATGATGTCTTACTGATTACATAATTAAGGCCCTTGGCACTTGGAGGGCCTAAATTACTTTTGTTTGTTTGTGAGTATCATTCAGAGTAGCGGGCCAACAAGCACTTTAATAGGTTTTCCACACACTGATTCACTTTACCTGTTAACTGAATGTTTGCTCAGTAATGGTTTGTTTTGACCAAATATGGTAGCCGCTTCTTCCATGTCTGCACACCACAGTCATGGCGTTAAAACCACTGAGGGAACATCTTGTTGCAATGACTTCTGTCTGGGGGGGTGGGGGGTATATTGGACACCAAGTAAAACACTCCGTTCTCAAAGTGAGGATGTGTTGGTACCAGGGAAAATGGGTAAATATCTAGGTCTGGGCCTGACATCTGCATAAAGATGTCTTATGGAGGTGCCAATGTTGTACATGTGCAACAGAACTGGACCATGGAGTAAAATCTTTTCTTCCCCTGATTTGCATTCTTAAATTTATCACTGGTCTGGTGGTGACCTCTTTAGTACTGGCAGGTGATATGTATGGAATGTTCATTACTGAGAGTTCTATGCACAGCGGGAGATGCTGCTTGTTTGGCAGTTGGCTAAAGCTGTTATTTCCCCCAATGCAATAAGGGTCACAGACCGCAAACTGTCAGGACCATGGTCATGACTTCACTCTGTGGGAGGGTTTTCACCACAATATCAGCCACACAGACCACCCCTCCCCCCCTCCCTGATGATCTATCCGAGAAAAGTTAAAGCTCTCTTGTGGGAAAGGAAGTATCAGCTACTGATTGGGATGAAGTTCAATCCTTAGTTAAAGGACAACTGAAGTGAAAAGACTATGGAGGCTGCCATATTTGTTTCCTTTTAAACAATACCAGTTGCCTGGAAGCCCTGCTGATCTATTTGGCTGCAGTAGTTTTGGGAACACCACCAGAAACGAGCATGAAGCTAATCTTGTTAGTTCTGACAATGTCAAACACCTGATCTTCTGCATGCTTGCTCAGGGTCTATGGCTAAAGGTATTAAATACTGCTATTATTATTATTATTATTATTATTATTATTATTATTATTATTATTATTATTAGCAGAGGATCAGCAGAACTTCCAGGCAACTGGTATTGCTTAAAGTGAACCAGAGATGAAGCACCCTCATGTATTTTACCATATATATCAGTGGGAACATTAGAGAAAACAACTACCCTGCTCTCTGTTTCATCCTTCACTGCTCAGCATGCTTATCAGCCCTGATAACCAGTTTGGCCTATCTGGACGAGTTTCCTCGTCCAGATAGGCACTGCTGCTTTCCCTGCGTGGTGCGCGCGCCCACCCGCTGCCCGCCGCTAGCCCCCCGATTAGTGAATGGGAATATAATTCCCATTCACCGATTTAACTTCCCCGCAGGAATACCGACGCTTTCTCTCCTGAGAGCGCGGTATTTCTGCCCCCAGGAAACTTTTCCCCAGCATTTTAGTTCCTGGATGCAAGATCGTTCACATCCAGGACTTTTTTCACTGTGGCCATCTTGTGGCCAAATAGTAAACTGCACCCACATACATTTTTGATTAAAAAAAAAAAATATAATTTTACATTTAAAATTAGCAGTTTCCCTCCCACACCAAAAATTACCCACATACTTTTTTTTATTAAAAAAAAATAAAATAAAAAATACAATTACAAAAAAACAAAAACATAAATAGTTACCCAAGGGTCTGAACTTTTTAATTATGCATGTCAAGAGAATGTTATTATATTATTTAAAATTATAAGCTTATAAATAGTGATGGACGCAAATTGAAAAAATGCACCTTTATTTCTAAATGAAATATCGGCACCATAAATTGTGATAGGGACATTGTTTAAACAGTGTAATAACCGGGACAGATGGGCAAATAAAATACATGCTTTTCAATTACGGTAGCGTATATTAATTTCAAACTATAATGGCCAAAAACTGAGAAATTATTTTTTTCCGTTTTTTTTTCTTATTCTTCCTGTTAAAATGCATTTACAGTAAAGTGGCTCTTAGCAAAATGTACCCCCCAAAGAAAGCCTAATTGGTGGTGGAAAAAACAATATATAAATCAATTCATTGTGATAAGTAGCAATAAAGTTATAGGGGAATGAATGGGAGGTGAACGTTGCTCGGATGCATGAGATTTTCGGTGCTGCGGCGCTGAACCGATTAAAATCCCAGACTGAGCATTCAGTCAGGAGTCATTATAGCAGAGCCAGAACGGGGAAGGCTTGGGGATGGAAAAGACATCAAAGAAGACATACTCAGCTATAAGGATTCCTGAGCAAAGCCAGACTGAATGCTTAGTCGGTTATTTTATCAGGCACCCCTAACAAGCAAGCTGAGCAGTGAAGAATGAAACCGAGAGCAGGGTGTTTTCTCTAATGTTCCCACTGATGTATATGTGGTAAAATACATGAGGGTGCTTAAAGCGGACCCAAACCAAACATTTTTTTTAATTAAAAATATTTAGTTGCACCACTCTGACACATGCAAAGATAAATAAACACTCCTTCAAGCCTATGAGCATTTCAGTGCATGCTTTTCACCCTTCTCTTTTCATAGCTAGGGTTATACTGGGGGCAGCCATTAGCAATTCCTCCATTGCCGGACACCACCTACTCCACCAGTTTGCCGGAAAAATCCCGGCAATTTGAAAGGAAGGGAGGGGTTCCCCCAATAAATGTAAAATATTATATATATTTGTCGTCATGCAGCTGAAAAAAGGCTGCTATTTATTATTATAATTTAGAAAATAGATTTCATTTCTGAAATGTTGTATTTTTAATTTGGGTCCACTTTAATCTGGTTCACTTTAAAAATAAATACATATGGCAGCCTCCATATCACTCTCACTTCAGTTGTCTTTTTTTTTTTAAAGTTCTTCTTTAAGCTGTGAGAAGGCAGCTGCACACTGACTGTGTGCACTTTAATTCCCTCTGCTTCTTTCAGAGGAACACTGAGAAAGATGCATGAGTTTTAATTGATGGATATTATAGATCCTCTTAAGTAAAAACATCTGCAGAGAATGTGCTTTTTGTAGCAGCTGCCCAGGCTCCCCCCTCGCTGAAAATTCTGTATATTTCACAAAATGCCTCCTCAGCAGCCTGTGTGCCCCTTACCTCTCTGAGGCACTATCTCTCTGCAGAGCTGCAGCAAAGTCAATGTATAGGACATGTCTCCTGTCCTGTAATCTATACTTTTAATTATCTTCCCTCGTTTTTCATTCTGAGGTGATGCTCTCCAAGGAGGAGCATAGATGGATGATGACCTTTGGGCCATTCACCCCTTTTTATAAAAGTGTTTTGACATGTTCAGTGTTTTCCCCTCCTCCCCATCGCATATTGATGGACCAAAAGAGTTATGTATATAGGTCACGGCGCATAGCAAGCGGGAGGGAGGGGACACTCCTGGAACCTATCCAAAGCGCTTTTTGTTTTTTTGCTGATTTTTCTTTTAATCCCAATGTTTACCCCTGCTGCTTGGAAAATGCCAGAAGTCTGTTCCATTCGTCAAGGTCAAAAGCAAACTGTTGTAATTGAACCCTCTCATCCGTGTGATCGCTTCAAACTGTCTAAACTGTGTATAATGAAATCTCTGAAATGATCAGTGACGGCGTTGGCGTAGTGGTGAGCTTCCTTTTGGCGCTGTCGCCGGCTCTGCCTATCACGGGTTAATGTAACGGCATCTGATGCCTGGGGTCTTGCCATAAAACTGGTGTCCCAAGGTGCATATCCACTGTGATTTGTGTGTTCTTGGAAATATCCAATTGCTTTCCATACAGCAATGACTTGTTTCAAAACCGCAGGGATGCCCTGCATAATACTGACGTTCTTTCTTTTCCATAAACCTTTTTTGTTTTGTTTGGACTTTGTGTGAATGATTGTGTTATATTGTGGTAGGTTTGTAACTTGATACAAGAACTTAACAGAATGACATTAAGCACGCCACTTCCTCTTGATAAATAACATGTTGCCATTTTTTATTTGCTCAGAAGTAAAGCTATATGTACTGATATTACTCTCCAGGATTCCCTAAGTTGCTGTGAAATTCCCCAGCAATGCTATGATCTATAAATCGTCTTGTTTTAATGTGAATCTGAGGTGAAAATAAACTGAAGGGATAAACAATTGCATCTATCCTCCTCCTAAATTTTTTTTTTATTTTTTTTTCTTTATTTTTTTTAATATATCATGCAGGTCAGGTTTGTGCATGTGTTTAAAGAGGAAGGGCCGCAAAAATCTTAGAATTTAAAACGCACACAAATAAGTACATTTCTCCTTGAGTAAAATGAGCCATAACTTTTCTCCTATGTTTCTGTCACTTACAGTAAGTAGTATAAATTTTTGGACATTACCGACAGATTTTGGACTAGCCCAACTTCTCATAGGGGGTTTCTCAGGCTTTTCTTTATTTTTAAAAGCACTTGGTGAATGGCAGTTGCTCCGCCCAACTGTCAAAATACTGTGCCGTGAGCAGGGAGGCTGGTCAGCATCTTTTTATTCATTTTCAGGGAATGTCTTTTTAAGGAATAAAGGCCATGCTGAGAATCCCCTATAGAGAGATGGATTAGCCCAAAACCTGTCGGTAATGTCAGATTTCTACTCCCTACTGTAAGTGACAGGAACATAGGAAAAAAGTAATGTATGGCTCATTTTACACTGGAAGAAGTGTACCTCTTATTTGTTTTTTAAAATTTTCTACAGTGGTTCCTCTTTAAAGATTGATATGGGTGAATGGGCACATAGGAAGGCGTGGGTCCTTTTGCATGTCTGTTGGGTCATTGCCACCTGCTCCTGGAGAACTGCCTGTCAGCGAACCTTATGTGAACACAGCCGAATACTGTACAGAAACAGGAAATAATTTACTTACTCCTAACTTGGCCGGTCTTCCAATTTCAGCAGACGTTATAGCCAATCCCTCTGCCTGCCTGATTTAAAGCACATCTGTACTGAGAGGGATATGGAGGCTGCCAGATCTACTTTCTTTTAAGCTATGCATTGCCTGGCTGTCCTGCTGATTCTCTGCCTCTAATACGTTCAGCCATAGACCCTGAACAAGCATGCAGATTGGGTGCTCTGACTGCATGCTTGTTCCAGGTGTGTGATTCAGACATTGCCATAGTCAAAGAGATCAGCAGGACTACCAGGCAACTTGCGGTGTTTAAATGGAAATAAATATGGCCGCCTCCATATTTTTCTCACTTCAAGCGTCCTTTAAACTTTTCATTGGTTCTTCTATTCTACTCCATGTAAAATGTTAGTGCTTATGAAGCAATCCTAGTTTCCTGTAATAGTCTGCGTGTTGGGAGCACTGATCACATCAGCTGGACATGTACATATGAATCCTGATTGGAAACAACAGTGTGTCTGCGTTTATCTCCCCGATTAATTCCCATAAGTGTTAAATGTAATAAGAAGCTTGTTTAGCTCTCCATAATGTGATCCTGGAGGCATGACTGATGTAATTGGGGAAGGCTTGACTGCAGAGTAAGGGCAAGAGGCGGCATATCAGACTGATGCCCAGCGGAGCTCTGCCATCATCCTCTGCCCATCTGCTAAATCTGGTAACGATGGGAAATGTGGCCTGCATTCTTCCATATTGGGGCCCTTGTGGTTGTGGTAGAGGATTAGATCCACCTAGTTATTATACGGTAGTTACCAGTAGTTATAATCCCCAGGAAACCATAAAGTCTGATCTCCATATGCTTAACAAACAGCAGTGCTTAGAGGCAGCATCGTGACATATAGAAGAATGCAGTATGATTCTGGATACCCACTTTTAAGTTCATGAATATCATGAGGGTATTTTTTTTAGAAATGCAGATATGAAATGTGGGGGTAGAGGAGTCAAATCACTTCACAATTTGGGCAGAATACTTTACTAAAAGCTTCTGGATACAACGCTAGTTAAATACACCCTACTTGCTGCCATCTCTCCCTGTAAGTCAGAGCACATGAAACTTGGTCCCTCTAGAACTACCACTAGATACAGTGGGATGCGAAAGTTTGGGCAACCTAGTTAGTCGTCATGATTTTTCTGTATAAATTGTTGGTTGTTAAGATAAAAAATGTCAGTTAAAGAGGAACTCCAGTGAAAATAATGTAATAAAAAAAAGTGCTTCATTTTTACAATAATTATGTATAAATTATTTAGTCAGTGTTTGCCCATTGCAAAATCTTTTAAATCCCTGATTTACATTCTGGCATTTATTACATAGTGACATTTTTACTGTTGGCAGGTGATGTAGCTGCTGCATGCTTTTTGGGCAGTTGGAAACGTGTGTGTGTGTGTGTGTGTGTGTGTGTGTGTGTGTGTGTGTGTGTCTGCTCCCATGTATGGCAGGCAGTGTGTGTTCAGTGACCTCGCTATACTCTGGAGGAAGGTCTGGATCAGAGCAGCTGTTTTAGGAATCTGCACAGCTGGAGATGATATTCCTCCTTCACTCCTGCCAGGAACGAGACAGCACAGAGGGATTCCTTAGTCAGCAAAACCATTTTCCAACATATTTTCCTTGCTGTGTAGAAGTACATTTATTCCCATTTGCATAGGTCTCGCTGGAACTACGATGATAAAATTGCCACGTTCGTTTAAAATGACATTTTTTTCTGTCTAAAGAGGCTGGGAGGGGTTGCCAATCCTTAATATGGAAAACTCATTTTTTTTTTTTTTTTTTGTAACCCTGTGTGGTGTGGGTGTATGTATGTGTGCATATAACTCAGGAGACCAGGGTTTCAATCATCTCAACTCTTCCTGTTCAGTACACCTGCACCTGTCAGTAAAGAGACATTGGGCAAGATTCCCTAACATTGCTACTGCCTATAGAGTGCTCTCTAGTGGCTGCAGCTCTGGAGCTTTGCGTCCACCAGGAGAAAAGTGTGATAGAATGTTCTGTCTTCTCTACAAACGACTCGCGTTACACATCAGAGATACAAAATTCATGTACAGAGTATCCAATTCTTATTTTTATTATTTTTTTTGTTTTTTGTTTTTTATTATTGTATTGTATAAATTGTTATAAGTGGTTTAACCACTTCTCTACCACAGGGTTTTTCACCTAAAAACCACAGCAATTTTCACATTTAAGGGAGGCAAGGGTTAATGGGCTTAATGGGGGTATAATTTATTTAAAAAAAACCTCACTGATGCTGATCACTCACTAATGCTGTGTTAGTTATCTGAGATCCTCTCAAGAGTGATCTCAGTAACTGTAACAGCATAGTGACTGATACAATGTTTACACACATTCTGCATGAATAAGCACTGTCATTGGCTTTGTGAACACATGTTCACATCAGCCAATCACAGACCAGCGGGTGCCCGACGCGTATGCCCGTCCGCATGCACGCGGACGCGATCGCGCACGCGAACGCGATCGCGCACAGCAGGAAAATAAACAGGAGTTGCCTATCTACGCCCCTGTGACTCAGGTGAATTTTAAAGGGGCGTAGATAAGCGTGGCAGAGGTTGTTAAGTGGTTAAAACCGTTCAAAAACATGTTGAAAACAACAAAAACAATATTGTTTACAGGTAGTCCTTAACTTACAGACACTCGACTTGCAAACAACCAAAAGTAAAAAAAAAAATTTTTCCTTTTTTTTTTTTTTCAAAATGACCTGGCAGTTTTTGAGAAAATGTGTTAAAAAATTTAAAGAAAAGTTTTTAAACTGCTAAAAATGTACATTGAGGGCACAGGGGGACAAAGGTGACACGTAGGGGGGAGAGTTGGTGCAAAAGGGGACACTGAAGGCACAGGGCAATAGAGAAGGCACAGGGCAACACGCACTCTATAGGCAGTAGCAGTGTTGGGGAAACTTGCCTAAGGTCTCCTACTGAATAGGTGCTGGCTTACTGAACAGGCAGAGCCGAGATTCAAACCTTGGTCTCCCGTGTCAGAGGCAGAGCCCTTAACCATGACACTATCCAACCTTCTTTGACTTTTCACATGTTTTCTTGTATAGGTTGCTGACAACTGTCCTCTTTAGCAAAGGAAGAAATACTGAATGAACCTTAGCACCTCCGGGGCCTATCATTAAAGAAATGGACTGCAAAATAGGTTTATAAGCGCTTCTATCTTTTGGAAATGGCTTAGTCTACCCGTAGGCGATTAAGGCTTAGCTTTTTCTACCTTCTTTTACAAGTAGGAGTACACAGGGTGTAGTTGTCTGGAATGTGTCCAAAGACGTACTGACAGGATTTTAAGAGCACCATCTCTCAAAATCACGAGATAAAATGTACTCGCATAAACAGGTCCAAGTTTAAACATGACAGTGAGGGCCGTGATCTGCTTCAGGTGGCTCCCACAAAGCAAGTTGTCAGAGATGTCGCCTGTGGCAGTTTGGTGTGACTTGGATGCTGTGTTCATTTCCCACACAAGAGGAATTTAAATGGTGATCAACTATCGCGGCCCAATCGACCATTCGATTTGATCACTTGATTGAATCTGATGAAAATGTGTGCCACAATCAATTATAACTCGACAATAAAAAAAAAAATCTATCTATCTCTCGCTATCTCTCTCTATGGGCCATATCCTATTCAAGGTGATAAGTAGCTTGCAGATACGAGCTACTTATCACCTTGCCAGCGCTCGAGGATTACCGGCAAATGCTATTGCCCATATCCTTCGCGCGATGGCCGATCGTTCGGGAGCATTACTCAGGTGAAAGCCTGAGCGATGCTCCCTATTACCGGCGATGGGGAGCGAGGTTTACGCTGTGGTGCTGTCCATCAGCACCACGGCCTCACTCCCTACACATGCGCACTCGCCCGCCGAACATCGCCGACATCTTCCGCCGCAGCATCTTGGGGTCTCCTTTAATAAGGAGACCCCCCAGAGCTCCCCGTCGGGTCGCCGCACAGTTTAGAAGCCCCCGCGCAGCTCTGCACCGGCACCCCTGTTGGCATACTTACCGCCGCCGATCACCCGCCGCCTCTGGCCGCAAAATCCGTCACGTAATTACAGTGTATCTAACACTGTAATTACTGTCCTCATAGAAGGAGCCCGGGCAAAGCATCTTTGAATCTGCAGCCGGGCTCCCCATTGGTCCGCTGTCTGAACCAATAAAATGACTGACAGCGGACCAATGGGGAGCCCAGGCTGCAGATTCAAAGATGCTTTGCCCGGGCTCCTTCTATGCGGACAGTAATTACAGTGTTAGATTTTATCGCCCAAGCGAGTTCTTTTCCGCCTGGGGGGGTCTAAAGTTTAATTAGATTAGGCGATGCCCCCATATAATGTCACACACACACACACACACACACACACACACACACACACACACACACACACACACACACACACACACACACACACACACACACACACACACACACACACACACACACACACACGTATTCGGCCCCCTTGAAGTTTTCCACATTTTTGTCAAATTACTGCCACTAACATGCATCAATTTTATTGGAATTCCACATGAAAGACCAATACAAAGTGGTGTACATGTGAGAAGTGGAACGAAAATCGTACATGATTCCAAGCATTTTTTTACAAATAACTGCAAAGTGAGGTGTGCATAATTATTCAGCCCCCTGAGTCAATACTTTGTAGAACCACCTTTTGCTGCAATTTTTAGAGTATGGCCTCAATTGACTAAGCTTATCTCCTGTCTTTAATAACTCTTCTAGAGTTGTTACCATGGTGATAAGGCATGTAGTATTCAGGAAACCTTTTACCTCAGGCAAGCCTAAAGTTAACTCTTCTGTCTTTAAGCTAACTCTCCAATCCTTAAAATAACTCCAGAGTTAAAGACAGGCTGTTAATTAACTGCATGTGAAATTAACTACAGAGGAGGTAAATTAACTACAGAGGAGGTAACTTAAGGAATGAAGAGATAAGATAACTCTCTCACTGTGTGGAGGTAAGTTTTCTCTTGCCTTATTATCTCCAGCATGATCTTAGTGAATTGAGGCCTATGTCTCTACCAGCGTTGCACATTTAGAGACTGAAATCCTTGCCCATTCTTTGCAAAACAGCTCCAGCTCAGTCAGATTAGATGGACAGTGTTTGTGAAGAGCAGTTTTCATATCTTGCCACAGATTCTCGATTGGATTTAGATCTGGACTTTGGCTGGGCCATTCTAACACATGGATATGTTTTGTTTTAAACCATTCCATTGTTGCCCTGGCTTTATGTTTAGGGTCGTTGTCCTGATGGAAGGTGAACCTCCACCCCAGTCTCAAGTCTTTTGCAGACTCCAAGAGGTTTTCTCCCAAGATTGCCCTGTATTTGGCTCCATCCATCTTCCCATCAACTCTGACCAGCTTCCCTGTCCCTGCTGAAGAGAAGCACTCCCAGAGCATGATGCTGCCACCACTATATTTGACAGTGGGGATGGTGTGTTCAGAGTGATTTCCGCCACACATAGCGTTTTGCATTTTGGCCAAAAAGTTCCATTTTGGTCTCATCTGACCAGAGAGCCTTCTTCCACATGTTTGCTGTGTCCCCCACATGGCTTGTGGCAAACTGCAAATGGGACTTCTTATGCTTTTCTGTTAACAATGGCTTTCTTCTTGCCACTCTTCCATAAAGGCCAACTTTGTGCAGTGCACGACTAATAGTTGTCCTATGGACAGATTCCCCCACCTGAGCTGTAGATCTCTGCAGCTCGTCCAGAGTCACCATGGGCCTCTTAATTGCATTTCTGCTCAGCGCTCTCCTTGTTTGGCCTGTGAGTTTAGGTGGACGGCCTTGTCTTGGTAGGTTTACAGTTGTGCCATACTCCTTCCATTACTGAATAATTGCTTGAACAGTGCTCTGTGGGATGTTCAAGGCTTTGGAAATCTTTTTGTAGCCTAAGCCTGCTTTAAATTTCTCAATAACCTTGTCCCTGACCTGTCTGGTGTGTTCTTTGAACTTCATGGTGTTGTTGCTCCCAATATTTTCTTAGACAACCTCTGAGGCCGTCACAGAGCAGCTGTATTTGTACTAGATTATACACAGGTGCACTCTATCTAGTCATTAGCACACATCAGGCAATGTCTATGGGCAACTGACTGCACTCAGAACAAAGGGGGCTGAATAATTACGCACACCCCACTTTGCAGTTATTTATTTGTAAAAAAAATTTGGAATCATGTATGATTTTCATTCCACTTCTCACGTGTACACCACTTTGTATTGGTCTTTCATGTGAAATTCCAATAAAATTGATTCATGTTTGTGGCAGTAATGTGGCAAAATGGGGAAAACTTCAAGGGGGCGAATACTTTGTGTGTGTGTGTGTGTGTGTGTGTGTGTGTGTGTGTGTGTGTGTGTGTGTGTGTGTGTGTGTGTGTGTGTGTGTGTGTGTGTGTGTGTGTGTGTGTGTGTGTGTGTGTGTGTGTGTGTGTGTGTGTGTGTGTGTGTGTGTGTGTGTGTGTGTGTGCGTGCGCACACACTTTTTTTTTTTTTTTTTTAAATTGTCATTTTGGAGCAATGTTACACTGGGGGCAAGGCTGGTCTTCAATGCCAGAGGAAACGGATGCTGGAATTGGTTGTTAAGGACTCAGCCTCTCCAGTTGTTTAGATTTCAGCAAATGACTACAGGATAGCGTTACAGACGTGAATGAATGATTAATATTGGTTTAAAGTGCATATCTTCTCTGTGTACTGTAGATACGGCTACTTTTACTTGCATCTTATATAAACATTTCTTCGTGCATAGTGTGTTTTAGATATCATTGTAAGTATAAAAAGTGTTGGTAACAGTCTTAGTTACTGAATTTACAAAAGTTGGTCACCTCTCTGGTTATGTTTGTGTCACTGGTTGCCTAGGTAATGAGTTGTTTTTGTCAGTTTGAAGCTGGTTCAGTTGCAGTGACTGAGCCATGTAGCAAAGTTTACAGTAAGTCTTTGTCTTGATGTGTGTTCTTCAAGTGGTACAGCTGTCAGAATGTGCTAAGTTTAACACTTTGATTTGTCTGTGACAGGTGACATTGGAGAAGGTCCTGGGTATCACGGTGTCAGCTGGAAGAGGTCTCTCCTGTGACCCGAAGACCGGCCTTGTTGCGTATCCAGCAGGGTAAGTTGATCCTCCTTCCCTTCATCCTCTGGGATGTTATGCCCAGCAGGGGCGTGACACCGTCCAATCGGAAAGCTTTCTAAGGCTTAGCTTGTAATCAATTCATAGCGCAAGGTACAGAAAAGTTCACGCTTGTCAGACTCAAGTTTTCCAAATATCACATACATAACTTAATTGGAAATCTCTGTGACCTATTCAATAAGGCCTCAGTATGACTTATTTGCAAGAGTTCATGGAAAGCGGGTTTCTGCTTCTTTGCATATTGTATTGTGTACCGTTGTGTGTAGCAAGGCCTTTGTATGATTTCTTGTGTGCTGTACGAGGTATTTGAAAATGTGCATACTGGAGGCTTACTATGTGCAAACGTGGTATAGTCGTCCTTTAGGCTACTTACACACTAGGATGTTGCGTTTAGGGGACGTTATAGGGCACATAATGTGCCCCTAACGCAACGCCTGGTGGTGTTGGAGCAGGACGCTACCAAGAGCCGCATTACAAGCAGCTCTTGGTGCTCCTGCTCTGTCGGAGGCGCTGCGGAGACCACGTGAGCGGAGCTCTCCGCATCACGTGGTCCCGCCAGCCAATCAGCGGCCGCTCCTGGAAGTAAACACTGCAAGTGCAGTGAATATAAAGTAGCCATGTGCCTGGCTACGTAGCAGCCTCTCCCCGCCTCCTCTCCGGCCATAAAAAAAAAAAAAAACACCCGTACTGAGCATGTGCAAACAGTCTAACGCGGCTTAGCCGCGTATAAAGTACTGCATGCAGTACGTTGTCTTGACGTGAAGCGTTACTGTGTAACGCAACGTGGGCACTGTGAACAGCCCATTGATTTTTTTCATTGCTGTGCGGTGGGCTGCGTTACAGGCTGCTCTAACGTGCGCCTGTAACGTCCCACTGTGAAAGCAGCCTTAAGGTTCTGCACAAAGTTAGCTAAAATTCTAAATGCTACATATATTTCCAGTAATTACTAGAAAATAGCAATACAAGGGCTTTTTTATCTTTTCATTTGTGTGAAAAAAAAATGACAGATAAGAGCTGCTGTTGGCATTACTATGGAGGACTGTGCCCAGCACATCCATCATACAGAGACAGACCTCACAAGCAGTAAAACTGTTAAGAAAATGTGTTCAGAATGATATAAAGCAGAAATATAGCTTCAAATAGTGTGTAAATAATTATCACCTGCAGCTGTGTGCCTGATCCGGTCTCCCGCCCTCCCCCTGATGTTGACACAATTGTTATGTACAGCTGATAAACAAAGCCATTTTCACACAGACTGAGCTGAGACCTCTGAAAAGCACTTTAATGTTGCTGGGTAATAGCTCTATATGAATGAGGGATTTACAGTAAAACTGTTTCTTTGATAGTTGTTCTTTAACTGGATCCGGACCGACGTAGTACGAATCTACGTCCCGCAGGTGGTGCTGCGCCCCTGACTGGACGTAAACTCTACGTCGCATTTACCGCACGTACCCGCAGTTTACCGCCGATCACGCTGCTCTGTCCCAATTAGCTCGCCCTGTCGAGAATCCCATTGGCTTACAGTGATTGACAGGGTCAAGAGCCAATGAAAGCGGCTCCTGACCGGCGCACAGCGCTCTGCCGTCAGAGTCAGCGGAGAGTGGAGCCTGCGTCGGGCACAGAGCAGCGGATTTTTGCGTCGATTCGTTGGGAATGCCGGTTTATAATAAAATATAAAAAACTAATAATCCGAACATTTATATAGCGCTTTTCTCCTGTCGGACTCAAAGCGCTCAAGAGCTGCAGCCACTGGGACGCGCTCAGGCCACCCTGCAGTGTTAGGGAGTCTTGCCTTGAACTCCTTACTGAATTGGTACTGACCCGAGCCAGGATTTGAACCCTGGTCTCCCATGTCAAAGGCAGTGCTCTTAACCAGTACTCTATTCAGCCACTGTTCCAGCAGCCTCTGGTCCTTAAGGGGCAGAGGCTGCTGGTACCAAAGTGGTTAAAGAGGAACGTTACCAAAACATAGTAAAGGGGATTAAAAAAAAATCAATACATTGCAAAGTGAGAAGTTGAACATAAACAATAGATCACAAAATGATTGATATTTGTTCATTTTCATCCACTGTAAGTCTGCCGGTTGTCCTCTTCACTACTGGCAGACACTAGAGAGAAACAAGTAGGTCCAACTGCAACTGTCTGTGAACACACCCACTAAGTAAGTAATAGCATACCTCCTAACTTTTGAAGCATTTCCTAAACCACAGTTTAAAAATCTATTTGTCTCTTGCCATTGATTAATAATGCATAAATTGATGCGGAATGTGCGTAGGGTAATGCTGTACATCAGTGGTTTTGCACTACGTATTGCAGTAAAATGCCTGCAGAGTGGAGTGGTGGTTGTTTGCATTCATTTATGACTGGAATGAGGTTACAGTGTGCCCATCAATTGATGCGTACAATGATCTGAGGATTACATAAAGTTGGATGCTCTCAAGACACTAATTTTGTCAGCAAGTGATCAGTGGGTTGTAGAGATACAAAGTAACAGTTTTTCCAATGAATCTTTCATCCATATTAGTTCCATAAGTAGGAATTGGGTTTTTAGAGGAGTATTTGTTCCGCTGTGTGTCTCAGATGCAAGTCTGGGAGACTAGTAAGCAGAACTTGAAGATTTTGATGAGTAGCCTCCTAGATTGCAAGCTGGTAGTGGAAAGGGAGGAGTAGGATGCACCTAATAGGAAATAAAATGTGCGCCATGCGCTCACACCTGTTCACCTCGGCCACTTGGCACATTGTTTTTGACATTGACCTGAAGAAGCAGGGGACACCCACGAAACGTGATGTCCTATCTTTTGCTGTGAGAAAGAAATGTATCAGGCTAGATTCACAGTGGGACGTTGCGTTTTGATGCCACGTTAAAGCCGCACCGCAAGCTTACAACGCAACGCGCCCAAAAAGTGGCAACGCAGCGTTACCGTCACATACAGCAGATACAGTAAAAAATACAGGCAATGAAAAGTATGCTTCCAAGTCATTACTGAGCATGTGCAAACAGTCCAACGCAGCTAATAACGTGTATAACGCACTGCATGCAGTACTTTTACTTAACGTGCAGCGTTAGTCACTAACGCAACGTGTGCACTGTGAATGGGGCATTGATTTTTCATTGCAGTGAGTTATTCTGCGTTAAATGCTGTTTTAACGTGCGACTTTAACGTCCCACTGTGAACTTAGCCTCAGTCCCATGACTCTGGCTGAATCATCAGGAGAAGTAAGATTTTATTGCCCCTCTCTTATTTAACAGTTTTAAAATAATTTTCATCCTATTAGGCACCTCCTAATAGTCCCCCCTCCCCCCCACATGTTATAATCTATAACTCTTGACTCAGGAGTGCGACTATTGGAGTTTCGGTCCTATTCTGAGAATTCCCCCACATGCGCATATGGTAGTTGAAATATTGTGGCAATTTTCTCTAGGAATACGCTAGCGATAAGCACATGAAAGTGTCCAGGCAGCATGGCTGAACACATGGGATAGAATCACTCTATCTTTTTTTTTTATTTATTTTTTTTTGAGATACTTATGGGAGAGAAAAGGTGATGTTTCCATCATTCAGTGTTCTGCTCCTCTTCTGTTTTTTTTTTTTCTTATGTGTGTCCCTTGTTGGTTTCTTTCATCGTAAAGTGAAGGTTATACAGTAAGACTTTCCCAAGAGGGCCACCAGTCCCTTCACTTCCAGTACTCAGCATTGTGTGGTAAGTTAGGGGGATACGTTTTGCAGAGTAATCTGGTTGGACACTTGGGTTGGACACTTGGGTTGGACACTTGGGTTGGACACTTGTGGCAGACGTCACAACAGCATCAGGGAACAACAGACCTAAAATTAAGAGGAGCAGTGGGCAATAGAGTGAGAACTTTGGGGTTATTATTAGTTTATATAGTGCCAACATGTTCCAGAGCGCTGTACATAGTAAAAAACAAAAACTAATAGCGGGGAGCATAGATCCATGCGATATTCAAAGCTCTGTACAATCAGGACATCTAGCAATGCAAATACATACATAATTCATGTGCAGTTTGACACATCACCAATACTGGTGCTTGTTCATATGATACATTACATTTGAATAAGAAACACTAAGTGGAGGTCGTTGCCCTTGTGAGTTTACAATCTAGAGCAAAACTGGTCCTTCGAGGGCCGAGGTCCTCACACATTTTTGACACAGCTCAAATTAATTTATGGGTCTGAATCAGGAAAGGTGTGGTCCATCTGGTAGAGCACATTCCTCTTTCCCAGTCCATTGGATCAGGACCTCCAGGCCTGGAATTCAACACCTGTGATCTAGAGGGTAGTGGCTTGGAGACCTTAGGGAAGGAGACACAGAGGTTAGCAGATGAGGCAGTAAATCGGCAAACTATACTTAAGGCTTGTATGCAGTAGAGAGGAATAGCAGCACATCTTAACCAGGCTGCATCTGAATGACTATCAGCATAGTTGTGCAGAAGCGCTTATAGGCACAACTGCACCCATTGCATCGGAAACAGGTGCTACAAATTTACACTAATGGAGGATATTGGCTTCCAAAACAGTTTGCATGCAAAAAGTCGTACTAGACCAGGCATGGGCAAATTTGGTCCTCCAGCTGTTACGGAACTACAAGTCCCACAATGCATTTGCCTTTGAGTCATGACTCTGGCTGTCAGGCTCCTGCAATGCATTGTGGGTTCCGTAACAGCTGGAGGGCCAAGTTTGCCCATGCCTGTACTAGATAGACACTTTCATCACAGTGAGGTTATGAGGTCATGAACAGATGTCTTGAGAGTATGTTTTGAAGATTTCCAGGCTCGGAGCATGATTGACAGTATCATCTATTCTTCCCACTTGTTCGTTTTGATTGTAGCCTAGGAATGGGATTAATAAGAAATGTATGTGCTTTTCCCACAAATAAACCAGGGAGGGCTGGTGACACCACTCTTTACTCTAACACCGTGATATGGTGGAGATGCTGGACATATTTCGGTTGTAACACTGCAAATGGTGAAGACTAGCCATGCGATTCTGTTTAATGAAGTGGTTAGTGGTCTTCTTGAGCTTTAGTTCATAAATGGTTTGTTTTTCTTCTACTTTTTTTTTTTTTAAACCCCGGGCTACAACCATATCCTCCAGTCCCCACCCATATTCAACACTCTCTAGTCAGTCAAAAATTTCAGCTGATTAGAATGGGGGGACTTGAGAGGATGGTGCTGTGACATATATCACAACATCTTTCACAAAAGGCACTTATATTAATCAAACCCCATCTCCGCTCAGGGGTACTTTAAAGAGGAACTCCAGTGAAAATAATGTAGAAAAAAAGTGCTTAATTTTTACAATAATTATGGATAAATGATTTCGTCAGTGTTTGCCCATTGTCAAATCTTTTAAATCCCTGATTCACATTCCGACATTTATCACATGGTGACCTTTTTACTGCTGGCAGGTGGTGTAGCTGCTGTTTGCTGTTTTGGCAGTTGGAAACAGCTGTAAACAGCTATTTCCCACAATGCAACAAGGTTCACAGACAGGAAACTGCCAGAGGTACCACGGTACTCAGAGCTTGTTGTGGGCGGGGTTTCACCACAATATCAGTCATACAGCGCCCCCTGATGGTCTGTTTGCGAAAAGGAATAGACTTCTTATGTAAAAGTAGGTATCCGCTACTGATTGGGATAAAGTTCAATTCTTGGTTGGAGTTTCTCTTTAAGTTAATACTTTAATTAAATTTGACAAAATTTTGGCCCAACTTTACATGATTTTGTTATGATACAGTTGTTCCTTTGTGTATAGACTGTTGTTTTTCCTCTTGTGTACATGCTATCCCACCCTCAGCGTGAGATGGGGGATGAGTGGTGGGGGGGGGGCAATTTTAAGTCTTGGCATTTCTAAACCAGGTGTTTTACATTACACAATGCCCTCAGGCGTGGAGCTGTCTATATAATTTGTCTCCTCCCAAGCTTGGGTCAAAGCATGGGCCTCTTTCCTGTGGTTTTCTTGCATCGTCTTTTTAATTACCGAATGTTGGCAGGGCCTATAATTATCTATGATGTATTGAAAGCTGACTCCTAGATCTTGTGTAGCTTCCAGCTGCGTGAAGTGTGAAGTTTGGAGAGGTAAAATGTTTTCCTGGTATTGTGTTGCCTTTCATGTAGCTAGTATAGTGCTTGTATCTTGAAGCCCGCTGGACCTTTTCAGTTTGACACCTCTTTGTAACACAGTGCTATTCTAGGATGCGTAGAGGCACCTGCACATTTCACAGAATGCCATGGGAGACTCCGCTCCGGAGTTGCTTTTTGTGCAAATGTAGACTCTCCAGAAATTTAGCCTGTCCTCTCCTACACTTTGCTTTTCGTTAGTGAGAATGTCTATCGCAGTTGTTACAAAGTTTAAAGACATTGCAAGGCTACACTGGAGTTCAGCTTCATGTTTGAAATTTGAGGTGTACATATAGTGTGCCTGAATTTCAGGTTCTTGCGCTGTTGCTAGAGCCGAAATTTTTCAATGCGGTTGAAACTGAGCACTTTGTCCTCTGACGAAGGCCCCCTTTTGAGGCGGTGAAACACGTTGGGTTGATGTTGGGAATTTATGCACTAGATGTTTACAAATATTGAGTGAAACAAACCCTTGCAGTTGTATATTAGGATTTGCCTGATAAAGGATAATTGCCACCTCTCCTTTCAGTCAATCACTATTGTGAGACACTGAAGCCGAAAAAAAACAGTGATGGATAACCTTGGCACTCCAGCTGTGGTGGAACTACAAGTCCCATGATGCATTGCAATACTCTTGACAGCACTAAGCATAGCTCAGGAGGCAGATGCATGATGGGATTTGTAGTTTTGTCACAGCTGGAGTGCCAAGGTTAGCCATCACTGTACTAGAACATTAGTAGCAAAGAAAATATTCTAATATTTTTATTTTCAGTTATATAGGGTTTTATAACATTGCATCATTCTCTAATATTTGCAGTTTACACACTACTCAGCATTCTAAATGATTTTACAGAGCAGGCTAGTGAACTTTTGAACTGTCCTCTGATAGAATAGGAAAAAACTGTGACTGACAGTTGAGATAACAAGCTTCAGAAGACAGAGCGCTCTAATGGTTTGTACTCACCGCCTGACGTCTCCCGCGACGTCCCCTCGACGAGGGTCGGCAGCAACGCCTCTTCCTTTCGGCGAGTTTAAGTGCAAGGTACTTTCACGGTACTTTGCACAGTGTTGTCAGGGATCTCAAAGATTTGATCCACCGTGTCAGTCCGTCATCGGTGCAACGCTAGCCGTGAATCGTGACTGTGCGCAGGAAGGCAGCTGTGTGTTTATACGGTATGTAAAGTTTTTTGTGGATTTACCTGCAATCTACCCACATAAGGCCCCTTTTGCTCATGCTTTGCAATGGGGTCTAGCACACAATGGCAATGCCGTGGGGCCTAGCACATAAACGAGCTGAAAGTACCCAATCCGCAGCTGAGCCGACAGAAGTAATGTAAATGGGCGACACATTGGGGGGGGGGGGGTAGTGCTATGCTTATGACCTTGTTGGCTCACTCTGCTGCAGGGTCATATGTTTGTGATTTTCTGCATTGCGGGTCACACCTCAAGTGTAAAACCGACCTTGAGGGATCCTGCAGTGGGAGGGATACGAAGGCTTGCCATATTCCTAATCCAGTCAAATTTCAGTCAGGACACCTGATCTGCATGCTTGTTCTGGGTCTATGGCTAAAAGTATTACAGGCAGAAGATCAGCAAGGACAGACCAGCAATTTGCACAGTTTGAAAGGAAATTGGTGTCCACTTCCCTCTCGCCTCAGGTTTCCTTCATCTCTGCACATTCCTATTTTACATGAACGTTTTCTAACTGCTTCCTTTTTAAAACTGAAATTGACCTACCGTATGTAGCAGAAGAAGGCCATGTTTAGTGTGTGAAATATTTTGGGCTGGTTTTATAAAAAGGTCTCAAATAAGTCACCTCTTATGCCTTTCCAATTCTAATAGCCGGAATGTGAAACATGTCTTTAAACCAGGGCTGTGGAGTCAGAGTTGGCGCAATTTAGGGTGCCTGGAGTTGGGAAAAAATACTCCGACTCCTAATCAATTTAAACTGTAATTAAAATAGAAAATATGATAATTCTATTTCTCAGATAATAGTCATCATAAAAAATGTGTATATATACAGTAATAGCTGTGCTTAGTCCCCAAAAAATTAAATAAACCCATACTCTACATATGCACTCCCCACAGAGCTGCAGGGAATCCACTGAGAATGCTGTGCACATTGAACACAGAGGTGTTGTCTGTCACCCATAAACCTGGTTCAGATTGTGCATGAAGAATGTGTAATAGAGGAAGAATCCCCTCATTCCCCTGCAGAGTACCTGCACATCATTCTTACATGTACCCACACTTACATTGCCTAGGGCCTGATAGATGTTCTTTGTTCCGATCTGTACCTTTTACAAGTACTCTTACCAAGGACTAGTTTATGTCTGACTATGACTAGTTTAGTCTGACTAAAGGGAATAAATATGGCAGTCTACATCTCCTTCCCACTTCAGTTGTCCTTTTAAAAATTCCTAAGCGTTGGCAGTTAAAAGACGAATTTCATGTTACATACTTTCAATCAACAAAATTGTAATATGCAAATTAGAGGGGTCTGAGTCTGTGGAATCCTAAACTGAGGGTTCGGAGTCGATGGATTTTTGTACCGACTCCACAGTCCTGCTTTAAACAAAGCTTTATAGCGTTGCATATCTTGTCGCCATTGTGCTTCTGCATCTCATACCTGACAAGGAGATTGTTGTTCTCTCCATAGTTGGAAAGTTAAATAAAAAAAGTTTGACCTTTTAAACCAAACCAGTTGTCAAAATAAAATCTGATCTAGTCTGCTATAGCTGATGTGGCGCGGGTACCCAGAGGCTAGCTGTGCAGTTTCCTGCTGTAGCAATGTAGGGAGCTTCAGTGCTCTGATATGTGAGCAGAGCCCTCTGATATATGAATATCCCTCTTCACCACTCTCAACTCTTCTGTTGCTGTGTGAACTTTTGACTCTTTACACATCAAAGCGTGTGGGTTTTGGTGCTTTGGGGACTCCAAATATTGGTAATCATAAAATATACACTAGTTTGGCTTTTACACACAGTATTAAAAAAATCTCTGGGCCGTCTTACAGCTACTTGCAAAAGTGCGAGGTGAAAATTTTCAAGCACTTAGTTGTAAAAACCTTGGTCACTCTAATGATGGATTGAGTCCTAGCCTGCCCAGCAGACCACACAATAGTGTCACGTCTGTATGAGCCTTGAGAACTGCATAAATACCTGTGTTTTCTGAGAAAAGGTGCACTACTCTTTCAAGACCTGTACAGGTATTTGTTATTGAGGCACCTTTGTAATACGAGGCGTTCAGCTTTAAAATTACACCTGGCCATATTTACGTAGTCGCACGGCTTTGACTAGAGCATGTTAAATTATTTTTACAGCTTCACTTTAAAGTTGTCAATTAGAATGTCAAATCAGGTGGCTGACGCTGGTGCAGAATTAGTACCTAGACTATTGTCATCCTCCAAGAATGCAGTTTCCCATCCTCCTCCTCCTAAACATCAGTTCCAGCCAACAAATAACATTCATATTGCTGTCCAGGAAGAAGTGTGACTGTACAAATCAGCAGTAAAGCAATTGTCCTCTTCGTAGCTGGCACAGAGGATGCTATGGGGGAGCGCACTACTGAGATCACAGGTTCAGGGGGCTGGCAGTTGGATTTAAAGAGGAACTGTAGTGAAAATGATGCAATGAATAAAATTGCTTGGTTTTTGTTTTTTAGTCAGTGTTTGCCCATTGCAATATCTTTTCTCACCCTGATTTTCATTCTGAAATTGATCACAGATGGTGACACTTTTATTATGTAGTCTACATCCTGACCCTGCATTTCAAGAATTCAGTATAATCATAAAGGTTTCTGTTGTAATTAATCTTATCTCTATTTTGGCTTTATTTTGGTTTTTGGGCAGGGAGAGAGGCGTGTTACCTCCCCTCCCACATTGCTGCTCCTCACCGATTGGCTGAGGGCAGTTAAGTGTGACACGAGACTGAGAAAGGAAATACATCTCACCCCTCTGCAGAAACTGCTGAAATATGATCTATGTTGTGCTCACGTGATTACAAAGCAAGCTAGATATGACAGTGCAGTTTCTATAGAGCTCAGTGCAGAGGAGGGCTGGCAATTAATACACACTATTTCAGGCAAGGGGATAAAAAAAAGCGTATGGGAGGAAATTACATCAAGATTGGCTTCAGCCAGAGGCCGTAAAGATGGAACATGCCTCGAACAAGTATTTTATCTACTTGTTCTATATTTTTATTTTGTTTTTGCTGGGATAGTTGGCTGTCACTGCTGCTTTAAGGGGGTTTTACATGAAGCCCTGGTTGGGCGCACGAGGGAAATCTCCGCCGGGAGACTTGGGCGCAGGATACAACCGATATAGCTTATCCTGCTGCTGCACAAGTCCTGGCGGCGTTAATTACTATTCCCCCTCCAGGTCCACGTGGATGGTGGGGAATGATGTAATTTGGCTTCCAGCTAATGCTGGCGGCCGAGTTAGTGTTTTTAAAAGTAACTTGAGCTCAGTCTTCTGACGGGGCCGAAGTTACTCCCTGTGTGCTGCTATAGCCGTAATTCCTATTACGGTCTATGGTGGCGCCTGCTGCTCCCCAAATCTCCTATCCTGGATTCCTAGTGTTCGCTGGTTGGGAAACCCTGACTGAGGCTCTCTACATGCGGTACATGTACCCCAGGCTGCTTTGTAATCGTGTACACAGTGGTATAGCTAAGGAGCTGTGGGCCTCGGTGCAAGTTTTACATGGGCCCTCCCCCCCCCCAAGCACTCTATACATAACAATTGATGCGGCGCACCAAAACCTGCCAAGGACAACACAGTGTCAGAGATGCAAGAAGGGGATGGGGAGCAGTGTGTTAAGGATTACCACTATTCCAAGCATCTATAGAAGTGATTATTACCAGCACAGGACCAATAGAGAGCTAATACTGTGATGCCAAGGGCCCTGATGCGGTGGCTACCTCTGCACCCCCTATTGCTACGCCACTGCATGTACATACAAATATTGTTCTACCAATAAATGCATACATATTACTGTAAACATAAAGTCTTATCTTTACCAAGGAATACACACTGATCACATGCTTTCATAAGGGGATGCATAACAAAGTAATATTGAGAAGACTGCCTCTGTTTACTATGATGAGACTGCAGTGCTGGGATCTAATGTGTTAGTAGCTATGGTAGCATTGATCCCCAGGACAGCTTTAGGAAAGCACATTTCTCTATTGCCTCTTGCCTGGAGGCAGATAATGCAGATAATACTGCAGAAACACCTCTTCTCTATGCCTGGCTTCTTTTCCCATGAGAACCACGTGCATTCCTGACATGACAATGTCCTGCATCACCACAAATACTAAAAATATACGCTATATGCTGAGGGGTGCTAAAAGCTATAAACTCCAGGCCAAGGTAGCTCAGAATGTTTGTGTACGAAAATATTCTTATGCTTGATACATTATGTATGGAGTGCATCATTTATTATGCGCAGTGACAGTTTTAGAAGATAAGCACATTTGTCTCCATTTAGTATGTGAATGTTATGCAGTGTAAGCTTCTCATTTGGGGTGTTAAGTCTTATTGGCGTCATTGTCACATGACACAGCTGATGCAACCAAGTCTTGCTTATGGGCAGAAAAATGCTTTTATTGTGAGTTAGGCTTGTGGTTCTGTTCTGCAACCAGTGAGAGGCAGGTATGCTGGTAGGACCACTATCCATATGCAACTCATTAGGGTCATAAATGGTGTCAGCAGAACATCTATCCCATCTATGCAATGAGGTTGCAGTCGACAAAAAGGGATTTGTCAAAGAGGAACTTAAATACAAAATTATCAGCAACCTAATAATAATAATAATAATGGCAGTATTTGTATAGCGCCTTTCTCCTGTCGGACTCAAAGCGCTTGTGAGGCAGCCACTAGAGCGCACTCAGTAGGCAGTAGCAGTGTTAAGGAGACTTGCCCAAGAAACTCCTTACTGAAACCTATACCCCCCTTTCCCAGGAGAAATCGCTAAGTCTTCTCAAATAGATCACTAGAGGTGTGTGTGTGTGTGTGTGTGTGTGTGTGTGTATTGAGGTGAGACCCCTCCCACAGTGTGTTGTCATTCCCATGGCTATGACTGGTTAGTGTCTGTGAACCTTGTTGCATTGTGGGTGATGATGGTTTTCTCAAACTGCTTCCAAGCAAGCAGGTGGTGCTGTCCATTCTCCTGCCCTGCCCCCCTTCCCCGTCCCCCCAAAAAAATATGCCTGCCAAGATGCTGACCTGCAGGCTCACAGGGGATCAAGTTTTGTGGCCAGTATAGATTTCTTCGACAGTCCTTCAACATGTTCCGAAGGTGGCTTCTTCTTTCCACATAAACCAAGAGTTGACTTTGCCAACCTTTCCTGAGGACCATGAGTTTCATCCTTTGGATGTAGGAAGGAGTGTTTGAGCTTACTTGGATAGTACAGCCTCATTCAGGTTGAAGGATCATCTCTTCATAAATATCCAGGGTCCTAGAAATGGGGTGTCCAGTAACAGCCAATACCATTGGGATGGCTGCCTCTTGGGCATCCTTCTCAAAAGTATCGGTAGATACCATATATAGAGCAGCTAGTTGGTCTTCCTCGCATACATTTGTCATATTACCATGTGAACCCTGCTGCTTTAACCACTTTGAGTTTTGGAAAAGCTGTATTGTCTGCAGTTGGAAAATAAATTGTTAATATTGCATTCCCTCCCGCTTAGTGTGTTTTTTTAATGTCCCAGGAGTATGCCGCCTTCTCTGTCAAGGAAATAGGAAAATTGAATACACCCCTTCCGGTAATTTTCCTTTCCTGGAACAGAAGATGGTGGCATACGAATCCCACCCTCCTGCCCATTCGAGGACTGATGTTTCACGAGAATTGGGGGGGGGGGGGGGGGGGGGTTGATTTTGAATTTATAAGCATTCTGTCCAATTGGGGTCAGGGGGCGGAGCCTAACCCAGGAGTATGCCGCCATCTTCTGTTCCAGGAAAGGAAGATTACCGGACGGTGAGTATTTAATTTTCCTATTTATAGTCCCCTGTCTGCTGGACACCTCTTAAATGAATCATTAGACTCACCTGTGGTTGAATGCCTGTTAATTAGAATTTTTGAGTTTTAAGTGGGACTTTTCTCCTAAGACTATAATTGAAGTGTACTCCTTTTTGCAACATGGGCTTGAATGAATTACGAAAATCACTTTTTTTGTGTGTGCAAATTAACAAATTTTATTTGCAATCAATGGCCCACATTTGTGGGAGTATTTTGTAGTACAGTATCTCATGGAAAATGTTGATACTGAAAGGAAACTAAAGGTTTTCTGACAAATGTAGTGGGGTGTGTTCCTGCAGAGGAGGCAATTTTACATGTGTCAGATGGATCTGATTATAAACCCATTATGTTTTCTATAGAATCCCACTTATCTTCTACTTCCTGAACAATACATATGGTACAGTCTGACTCACGGCTATATTTTTTTAAATTTATGTTTATGGACCGTTTCCAAAATTATTTGTACATCTGCACATGACATACAGCGCATATGTGCGAACAAATCTAAAGTGACTTTTTTTTTTCTTCTTTTTTTTTTTTTTTCTTCTTTATCCCACAATATTGCAGTGAACTGCTGTGAAGAGGCTACAGAAATCCTTTTACTCCTCCGTTTGTTTCCTCAAACTCTGACTTCTTTGTATGAATATGCTGTTATGATATTCTGGTATACTTTCCAAGTGCAATGTCAGCTAAAAGCCTTTATTTTAGTTTTGATAGTGTAGGCAAGAGTGTAAACATTAACACCATCCCGCCATCCAACTTCAGTGCCTCAGCAAGTACCTACCATATATGTGCATTGTACCATGACCATGCAAGTATCTACCATGACCATGGTCATGACATCACATTGTGGGAGGGGTTTCACCACATCAGCCACACAGACTGATGATCTATTCAAGAAAAGGTAAAGATTTCTCATGGGAAAAGGGGATATCTGCTACTGATTGGGATAAGGTTCAATCCTTGGTATGTCATCTCTTTTGTTAGACTGTATGTACCCCAGGAGTTTGAATTCTCTGAGCAAGCGACAAATAATATTTGACTAATAAACAGCTGGATCTGTTGTGCTAAAGTATAACCTTTGTCCTTTTATCTTTGTGTACCCTAAAAAAGGGCGCTGTAGCAATTTGGGAGCTGGGTGAAGGCGCTAGTAAAATATTTGTACAATTACCAATATTCCACTATTGGACACTGGCTAGTACTGGTATCACTTTACCTAACCCTTATTATTATTATTATTATTATTATTATTATGATTATGATTATTATTATTATTCTATTTTTGCTGGATAGTGTAATGGTTAAGGGCTCTGCCTCTGACACAGGAGACCTGGGTTCAAATCTCGGCTCTGCCTGTTCAGTAACCCAGCACCTATTTCAGTAAGGAGTTTCTTGGGCAAGTCTCCTTAACACTGCTACTGCCTACTGAGTGCGCTCTAGTGGCTGCCTCGCAAGCGCTTTGAGTCCGACAGGAGAAAGGCGCTATACAAATACTGCAATTATTATTATTTATGGTGTGTCAACATGCAGATAGTTCCCTGGCTGGAATTCGAACCAGGGACCCAGCGCTGCAAGGCAAGGAGTGCTAACTACTACGCCACCATGCTGCCCACCCTCTACTCACACTAACCTACTTCCTGGCCGATCTACCTGCCACAATCTCTGCCGCTAAAGCGTCCCTCCGCCGATATCTGCGCTGCCTTCTGTCGCTGCAAAATGTCATTTATAAGCTGTGCCACTGGCACTACAATTATATGCTGGGTGCTGCTGTAGCCGCAATTAAAGGGGCACTACAGCGAAAAACTGTAAAATTTAAAATATTTGCAAACCTATACAAATAGGAAGTACATTTCTTCCAGAGTAAAATGAGCCATAAATTACTTTTCTCCTATGTTGCTGTCACTTACAGTAGGTAGTAGAAATCTGACAGAAGTGACAGGTTTTGGACTAGTCCATCTCTTCAAAGGGGATTCTCAGCAAGGCTTTTATTCTTCATATTGATATTCCCTAAAAAGGATTTACAACAATGATGTAAAACAATGATGCTGGCCAGCTTCCCTGCTCCCTACACAGTTTTTTGGCAGTTGGACAGAGCAACTGCCATTCACTAAGTGCTTTTAAAAATAAATATATCCCTGAGAATCCCCTATAAAGAGATGGACTAGTCCAAAACCTGTCACCTCTGTCAGATTTCTACTACCTACTGTAAGGGACAGCAACATAGGAAAAAAGTAATTTATGGCTCATTTTACTCTGGAAAAAATGTATTTCTTAATTGTGTATGTTTGCACATATATTAAATTTTACAGTTTTTCGCTGTAGTGTCCCTTTAACATTGTGGTCTATGCAGCGCCCTTTTTATCGCCCGCTGGCGCCCAGAGTGCCTGCTTTGCTATACTAGACCTGAAATCATTTGGCAGAGAATTTTAAAAAAGTTGTACACGGTGTGGAGCAGCTAGCCCCATAGATTGGCTACAATATTTGTCGCTATCTCCGACGTAAACATGGGGAGAAGGATTGCCTGTTAAACGCCCGCCAGGGGTGTTCCTGCAGGGTTTCCAGAGCTGGCATTGGGCAGCTCTCTCTACCTGGCCACGCCCCCTGCTGCTCCCCTGTCTCCCTGCACGCTGTGAGAGAGACAGTCTCATTCCAGCGTCGTGACCCAGAGTGAAAGTGGGCCATTGCGGCCCCCAGGAGCGGTGCGGAGCAGTGTTTGTGCGGCTCCCTGATCCCCCTCAGCCCCCTGGATCAGGTAGCCTACATTTTTTTTTTTGGTGTGTGTTTTTTTTAATCTATGAACCCACCTCAGGCTCTCTTTAATGGACACCTTTAGAGAGGGTGGAGTAGTAGTTGAAGCCCCCTTACAACTCAAGGGCCCCCCTGTGGTCGCTGGGTCTGCTCCCTGTAGTTTTGCCCCTGGTTTTATGCTTCAGGCTATGTTCGATAACTCAGGAAGGCAGCAAAGTCCACAAACTGAGTAGAGGGCCAGCGTATACCACAACAGGCTGCATCTGAAATGACCACAGCTCACATGTGCAGCACCTCCAATAAGCTCTCTGCACACTTCACATTTAAATCACATGCAAAACATATGCATAACTACTATTACTTACCATGCAAACAGGAAACTGGAGTACGGGCTGGAAGCAGCTAACCTGGTAGTTACATACTAGCAAAATTAGGAAAGGGGGGGTTGCGCATCCCTAAAAACATGCTGCAATTGACTGGTTAAGGCATGCACCACCTCTATTAGGCTGAAAATGCATGTCCAAAGCAAATGCTACATTTATTATGCTATGGAGGAACTTTGGCTTCCACTATAGTTTGCATGCAAAGTATAATACTGGACACTTGCACCACAGTGGGGTAACCCTCCGCGGGCAAGTGGCATAACCTAAGTTAAAAACATGTGTATAACCCTAGAGTCCACCTACCGCTCCCTGACCACCATTCAGCAACAAAGGTAAACACTTGCCATTGGCTGCGTTAAGCTTTGGAATCACTTCACTGGCTTGTCTGATTACTGTCCTATTTCATTTCCAGCCTACATGGCTAATTAGGATTTCACATTGGACGGGGTTTACATAATCCCCTGCAGCTCGAGCCATGGTTCTGCTACCAAACATGGATGATTCCTCTCTTCCCCTATTAACCAGTTAGCAGCATTCCACTACTGTTATCGTGCTGAACGGCTGTAAATTCCGCATGTGTCTGCGCTGTATGTTTTTTTCTACTCTTGTCAACGCAACCAAAATAGCTCTGCGAAAACAATTTTCAGTTTCCCCAACCTGCACCTCCGCTCTCCTCGTTGTCAGTCTTATTGTCTCGTCTCGCCGCGGGGGTTTAACGTCATTTATTGTTGTAGCTGTTTAAATTCCGTTTTTGTTGTTTTGCGGCTCCAGACTGTAAGGAAGGATGTGAATTCCCTGGTGCTGAGTGTGATTTGGGGAAGCTGGCACCTCACAAGAGCGATAACACGTAGCTGTGAGGTAGTTACTGACAGGAACTCTGTTGTCACTTGTTTAACCCTTTCCTCTGCAAGCCTTTGATTTGGTGAGTACTTGGACTGGTATTTAGCGAGACCGTGGCTCTCTGGTTTTGTGTTTTAGAAATTAAAGGACCACGCTCGCACACAAAAAAAGCAAGCCATAAAATATATTTAAAGGGATCCTTAACCTCCCTGGCGCTCAATTTCCCCAGGATTTCTGTGCAAAAAGTGATCAAATTAATTAGTATTACTTTTTTTTTTCATGTAACGTGCCAAAATATGTCAAGCAAGGGTCTAGTATACAGTGCAGGAGAGTATCGAAGTGTATGCACGTTTATACTGTTCGCAGCATGTTTTGTATGGATGTATAGATCTATACAATACAATACAATAACATTTCTATAGCGCTTTTCTCCCATAGGACTCAAAGCGCTTAGGCTCTCTCAGATTCAGTAGTTGGTAGTAGGATGAAGTATTCACACAACAATAGTTATATTTCTGCAAATGCCACACTGAACAGGTGGGTTTTCAGTCTGGATTTAAACACATCCAGGGATGGAGCTGTCCTGATCTGTTGAGGTAAGGAGTTCCAAAACGTAGGGGCAGCATGACAGAAGGCTCTGGGACCAAAAGTTTCCAAGCGGACTCTGGGTATGACTAGATTATTAGAACCTGTGGATCTGAGAATGCAGGGATTGCTACGCAGCTGCAACATTTCTTTCATGTATCCAGGGCCCAGATTATTCAGTGATTTAAATGTCAGTAGGCCAATCTTGACTAGGACCCTCCATTCTATAGGTAGCCAGTGAAGGGAGTGCAGGACTGGCGTTATGTGGCAGTGACGGGGTTGAATGGTTAGCAGTCTGGCAGCAGTATTCTGTATCAGCTGTAGGCGGTACAAGACCTTTTTTGGAAGGCCAGTGTAGAGAGCATTACAGTAGTCCAGTCGGGATGTATGAAGGCATGAACTAAAGTTGGTTGATCTTCTGGGGGGATATCTGTCAATACCGCTAGGGAGGTTAAGCCTAGCCAAAAAGAAAAAAAAATCAGTTTTACTCACCTGGGGCTTCTACCGCACCCCTGCAGCTGTCCCGTGCTCTCGCAGTCACTCGCGGATCCTCCTGTCCCCCACCGCCAGCTAGTTCCGATTCGCCGACAGGCCTGGCGAAGTTTAGTCTCCTTTGTGTTCCCGTCCGCAATAGCGCTATTGCAGATGGGAACGCAAAGGAGAAATGTGGCCAGGCCTGTGCAGGTGCAGTGAGCCTGTCAGCCGTAAACCAAATTAGCTTGTGGGGTGGGACAGGAAGATCCGTGAATGACTGCGAGGGCTCGGGACAGCTGCAGGGGGCTGGTAGGAGCCTCGGGTAAGTAAAACTGATTTTTTTTTTCCGGCTTAACCACTTGAGATGCCTATTGTGTTAAATCCCCCTAGTGACCAGGACTTTTTTTTTTTTTTTACTAAAATGGCCACTGCAGCTTTAAGACCTAGCTGCAGGGCCGCACAACTCAGCACACAAGTAATTTCCCCCCTCCCCTCCTTTTCTCCCCACCAACAGAGCTCTCTGTTGGTGGGGTCTGATCGCTCCCCAGTTTATTATTTTTTTTTTATACATATTTTATAATTTTTTAATACAGTGGTTTGCAAAAGTATTCGGTCCCCTTGAAGTTTTCCACATTTTGTCACATTACTGCCACAAATATGAATCAATTTTCATTTCAAGGGTGTTTATTGAATCAAAACAGGTTCACAAATGATTGCATACAACATTAGACAGTAAGTTCCCCTTAGGGAAAGGCACATAATATATGCAATGTGAAGTTAAGATACACGCATGAGTATAGCAGTAATAATAGCGAGGATAATTAACCAGTAGTTACTCTCCTTACTATCCAACATAAACTGCAATAACAGATCAGTCTTAACTCAAACAACCTTTTCAACTATTTTCAGGTGGGAAGGGATAAATAGGGGAAGAATAAGGACAAAATAGGGAGGGAGGGAGGAGGGTATACAAGGGAGACCCCAAGGGTGGGACTACCACATCATGCCATTGGGGTGATCCCAGGGGATAAAGAGGGAAAAATGGGATGGGAAAGGTGGGGGGGGGGGGAGGAACCAGTACTGGGATGGGGAAATCCCCTCCCAGGTCTGGTTTCCACATTGTGCTAATGAAACATATTCCAGGCCGCTACTTTTCACCTCCTCAAAAATGCAAAGTCCACCACCATAACAGTATAAGTAAAACCCTATGAGCCAGAGGATATTATAATACCAGGTCAAAAAGAGTGCAATGTATATGACAAACCCAGGTTATCCTGATGTTCGATCCATGGGGTCCAGACTGTTAGGAAATAGTCAAGATTATCGTGTACCTTTGCTAATATATGTTCAGAGAGCATCACCTTATTCAGACTATTGAAAACCACCTCATCGTTTAGGTTATGATCCTTCCAGTTATAGGCAATATGTCTCTTTGCTAGTGCTGTAATGTGATGAATTAGCTTGTTAATAGCTGGGGTGGCTCCATGGAGTCGATTTCCCAATAAGGCTACAGATGGATCAAATGGGAATTGAATTCCAAGCATAAGAGAGATGCGCCTCCAGATTTTATTCCAGAACGCTCTTACTACCGGGCAGTGCCACCACATGTGGCGTAAGGTTCCCTTTTTCCCGCATCTCCTAGGACATAAGTCAGACTGAGAAGGATTGAAGGCATGTACTCGGATAGGGGTGTAGTAGATACGGTTTAGTAGTTTGAGGGATGTTTCTATTGATGAGAAGAAAATACTATTTTTCAAAAGTGTAGAGCAACAATGGCTCCATTTGCTAGCTGACATGATTTTGCCAGTATCATTCTCCCAATCTAACTGGAATTTAAATTTTTCTTCCGTTTCTTCTCTATGCAACATTGGATAAATATCTGAGATTAGTCCCTTGTCTAGGGGTCCGTTTTTACATCTTATTTCAAAGGGGGTGTATAGCATCATATCTTTATTCTGATTAATAGAATTTAAAAATTCAAAAACCTAAAAGACTCTTGAACGTTCCTGTGGGGGCACATCTCTCTCAGCATAAAATTGTTTGATGTCCATTAGCCTAAACGCTGACGTTAGCTTTCCTAGAGTAAGTAACCCTTTGGACTTCCACCAGCCAAACTGATGAGGGTGCAAACCGGGGGGGAAATCTGGATTCCCTAATATGTGAGACATTAAGCTAATGGGTGATTTCAATTTAAACATATATCTAAGTCTGGTCCATAATCTCAAACAATAGGCCAATATAGGTGAGAGTGTTGATATTCTTTTTATTGGGATTTTTACCGCCCACATAACCCCTTGCGCAGTAAGAGGATATATAAGGCTAGACTCTAGGTCTACCCATAGAGGAGCAGAGTTTTTAGAGTTCACCATGGCCATGTGGGCCAACCTAGCCGCTCTATAATGTGCCATCAAGATCGGGAGGTTAAGTCCCCCTCTATCTTTTGGCCTGGCAAGCTTGGTGAATGAAATCCTAGCCCGCTTGTTGGACCATATAAAAGCATGTATCTTCTTCTGTAAGTCCATGAGGTGAGCTGGTTTTATTGGAATTGGCAAAACCCTAAAGAGGTAGAGTAGCCTCGGGAAGAGAGTCATTTTAACTGAATGAACCCTGCCTAAAAGGGAGAGAGGAAGCTTCGACCAAGAGTCCAGATCAGAGGACAATTTCCTATAGAGGGCCGGGAAGTTAACCTCATATAAATTATCCGGGTTCAGTGGGAGATCAATCCCCAAGTATTTAATATATTTGGGTTGATATTGAACTCCTAATGAATCCGCGAGGAATTTCACTTCCTTCCTTGGCATTCGAGATACCATTAATTCTGACTTGTCAATGTTCAATTGGAAACCTGAGAAGGTTGAGAAGTCTCGAATTATGTTTAGCAAGTTAGGGATAGAGGTGTGAGGGGAGGACAATGTCAAAAGGACATCATCGGCAAAAAGGTTAAGTTTATATTGCCTTGGGCCAATTTGTATTCCTAACACCTCGGGGGATCTGCGAATTTTGGTTGCTAGGGGTTCCATAACCAATGCAAATATGCCCGGTGACAATGGGCACCCCTGCCTAGTGCCTCTCATTATCGGAAATCGTGCTTGGGAGGAAGATGGCTATTTTAAGTAAGCTGATGGAGAGGAGTATAAAATCCCAATGGCATTAAGAAAATCTCCGGCAAATCCAAACTTTTTTAGTACAGAGATCATATATGGCCACTTAATTCTGTCAAAGGCCTTCTCCAGATCAAGTGAAAGCAATGCAAGGCTTTGGGAGGTCCTTTGACAGAAATGTTGGATGTCCAGGACTTTCCGGATATTGTCCGGGGCCTGTCTATGTGGCATAAAACCCACCTGATCTCTATGTACTAAGGCCGGAAGTATTTTGTTCAATCTGTTGGCTAATATGGATGTGAATATCTTATAGTTGACCCCAAGCAAAGAAATGGGTCTGTAGTTCTTTGTTAATAGGGGATCTCTGGGGGGTTTATGTATAATACAGATGGCTGAGGCGAGAAATTCCTGCGGAGGGGCTTTTCCTTTCAATAGGGAATTGAAAAAGTTCATAAGATGGTTACTCAGAATATCCTCAAATTTCTTATAATATAGGGATGGAAGGCCATCTGCACCCGGGGCTTTTGCTCTCTTAAGGTGTTTTATAGCTTCGTGGAGTTCTTCATGGGTAACTGGAGCACTAAGTGACTCCGCGGTATCTTGGGTTAATTTAAATCCCACATTTTCTTGTAGGAACTTATCCCTCTCCTCCGCATGGCTTTCAGAGGAATCATCGCTATATAGTTTTTCGTAGTAATCCAGAAAGGTCTGATATATCTTATCAGGATTAGAGGTTACCTTTCCTGTTTTATCTCTAATTCTAATAATTCTATTAGAAACCTGATTAGAGCGGAGTCTTTTGGCCAGCCATCTATTAGGTTTGTTCACCTGCTCATATGCCAGGGCACCCGTCCATCTAGAGGCTTTTTCAATTTCCTGGCCTAATATAGTATCTAATTGTAATTGTAAATCAAATATTTGTTTTTGTAGGTATCTTGAGGGATTGGTCTGATTTAACATGTGCAGGACTGTGATTTTATGTTCTAGATTGGACCTGATTATTCCTCTCTCCCTTTTTGCTTTTGCCGAAATCTTCATCAGTTCTCCTCTAACAACTGCTTTATGGGCCATCCAATAAACTCCTTGGTTAACATCTCCTGTATCATTCTCCTAGTTAGAAATAGTTTCTAAGACAATTCTCTACATCCGAACAGATTTTTGGATTGATTAATAATGACTCATTCAACCTCCACGGAGACCTAAGCGTCTTTGGTACTGGGGACGTCAACGCAGTAAGCAAAATGTCATGATCTGACCATGGACAAAGAACCATTCTAGAGAAGGCCAATGAGGGAGCACATAGAGATGGGATCAAGATTAAATCTATCCTAGAATAGGAATTATGGGGGGCTGAAAAACATGAGTAACCTCTCTTGGCTGTATTATGTTCCCTCCATGAGTCAATCAAAGAATGTGTTTTAAATAAATTATTAAACATTTGATGTTTTTTTTTCAAAATAGATGGTTTTGGGGGGTTAGTTCTATCAATTTTGTCATTAGGGGTTGCGTTGAAGTCTCCAGCCCATATAAGACTATCAAACTTCAGAGTAAGTAGTAGATCAGAGATCTTAGATATAACTGAGTACACCTCCTCTGGGGGGGCGTAGGTATTGACAATACAAAGAGTCTTGTCTTCATATGTCCCGATTAAGATAATATAGGTCCCTGAGTCATCTTCCAGATGTTTAGTAACTTCCATGGGGAAGGTGTCAGAAAGCAAAGTGATAACTCCTCTACGTCTCTTTTTGTACGAGGACAAGAAGAACCTATTATATTTTTTGTGAAATTGTTTAGGGGGGGTTTGTGGAGAGAAATGAGATTCTTGGATGCAGAGAATGTCTGGAGAATGTTTGGCATATTCTTTAAAGGCTTTGTTTCTTTTCATGGGTGAGTTCAAGCCTCTGGCATTATGGGTGACTATATTAATGGACTTGAATGGTGATGGGTGTATTGGTATTATGATTCTGGGATAGAAGGGAGGGATAGCGGCCTTGGATAAAAATCAGCATAGTGATATAATAGCAGGAGGAGGGTGTCCTCCAATGGAATTTATTGTATTCAGGGTTGGTGACGATCCTATGTGTCACTGAAAAGAGCAAGTGGGTGATCGTCCATAAATAGAAGACAAACCACCAGACACTTCTCATGGGGGTACAACATGTTCTGTAAGCATAACTGCCTAACAAAGATAAATGTGTAACATATTGATATACTAGCCAACCTGGATCAACATTAACAATAGAAATCACAACATAAAAGACTTACCACTGGTCCCAGATCGATTTGTAGGGGACCAGGTTTAAGATATCGTACTATTAACAGTGCAACTTTAAGCCAAAGTTCTGACTTGTGTTAGTCTCTAATAGCACACCTGTGGAGAAAGCACAAAAAGTTTTTGCTATGATCCGTAAATTGAATCTTCAAGATCAGAAGGTGAGAGGCTCACTCCGCCAAAGTTTCTGGGTCTGCAGAGGTCCTCCTCGGTGCAATATTCCTAGTAGATGTCCAATTTCTATTTCTCCTTGATCCTCTTTGTGGCCTAGGTGATAAATCACCCTGTTGCTGGTCAGATTCCGGGAGGGAGAAGGGTATATTGGCCTCCGTAAGAGCTCCAGTCGCTGCTTCTATCGTTTTACAGACATATTGTTTGTTTTTCTTAAAGATTAAAGCAAATGGGAAGCCCCACTTATATCGAATAGATGCCTGTTGGAGAGCAGTCGTGAAGGGTCTCATGGCTCTCCGTTTCTGGATTGTGATTGGGGCTAAGTCCGCAAACAGTTGGACCGATTGTGGAAGGTCCGGAAGAGCTTGTAGGTCTCTGGCCACCAGTAGGATTTTATCCCTAATATCTTCTGTGCACATCTTAGCGATAATGTCCCTGGGCAAAGCTGAATTACGTGGGCGAACCAGCGCTCTGTGGATTCTTATAACTCTAAGTCGAGAATGGTCAACCTGAGGTAGTAGAGCTTGAAAGAGGTTAGCAGCTAAAGCCTCAAGATCTTCAATTGATTCAGGTACTCCCCGAATTCTGATATTGGCTCTCCTGCTCCTGTTCTCCAGATCTTCTAGTTTCTCCTCTACAAGGTCCAAGCGATCATCATGTTGCTCGATCGTGGCAGTGTTCGCATTAGAAACCATCACCAGGTCGTCCGCTTGCGTTTCTAGAGCAGCTACTCGATCTCCCATATCACCGATCTGTTCAGAAAGCTCCGTCACTGCAATTTTTAGTTCCGCTTTCAGTTCGGCACGAAATATATTAGTGATGGTGGTGAGAAGCTGTTCAGCTGACATTCCTCCTATTTGAACTCCAAGGCTCTGTTCTGATGTTGCTGAATTTGCGCTTGGATATGTGCCTTGAGACTGGCCAGATGCGTCCGATGATGCGACCATTTGTGCGCCTGACACATGAGGTGATGCGGACAGGCTATGCGAATTTTGCATATAAGTCAATGTAGATGATGTAGCCGATTGTACGCATGGTATAGGCATTGATGCGGAAAATCCATGCGGATTTTGCATAGAAGTCAATGGAGCTGATGCTGCCGTTTTGTACGCATGTTATAGGCGTAGATGCGGAAAATCCATGCGGACTTTGCATAGAAGTCAATGGAGCGGATGCGGCCGTTTGTACGCATGCGGTATGCGCCAATGCGGAAGTCCCATACGGAATTTCCATGGTTGTCAATGGGAGTGATGCGAACGGAGTTCCGCATTGCAAGGCGGAAGCGGGAGATACGGTGGGGGAAACGGCGAGAGCCGCTGTAGTGGAAGCTGGGAGCGCTTGGGTGGGAGACATACCTCCAGCTGGTGTGTGGAGTGCTGAGAGCACAGGTGGAGGAGGTGTTCTTGTCTCCATATCCTTTCCTGAAGCCTGTGAGGCAGTGAGGCCTGTTCCTTCTGCGGCGGCCATCTTGGAGAACCTTCTCTCAAATCTTAGTGGAGAAAGCAGGGGTGTAAAGCTGATTCTACTCCGGATAGGATAAATCCGAGGGGATCTCTGCATAGCCTGGATCTTTATCTTTCTTCTGATGTATTCTAAGTCTAGATTGGTTCGTTCTAGCGGCGGTAATTTCGGCTTACAGTGCAGAGCTCACAGATCCTGCATCTGGTCTGTGGCACTGCTCAACAGCGCCCCCCAATATGAATCAATTTTATTGGAATTCCACGTGAAAGACCAATACAAAGTGGTGTACACGTGAGAAGTGGAATGTAAATCATACATGATTCCAAACATTTGAAAAAAAATAAATAACTGCAAAGTGGGGTGTGCGTAATTATTCGGCCCCCTGAGTTAATACTTTGTAGAACCACCTTTTGCTGCAATTACAGCTGCCAGTCTTTTAGGGTATGTCTCTACCAGCTTTGCACATGTAGAGACTGAAATCCTTGCCCATTCTTCTTTGCAAAACCGCTCCAGCCTAGTCAGATTAGATATATTAGACAGCAGTTTTCAGATCTTGACACAGATTCTTGATTGGATTTAGATCTGGACTTTGACTGGGCCATTCTAACACATGGATATGTTATGTTTTAAACCATTCCATTGTTGCCCTGGCTTTATGTTTAGGGTCGTTGTCCTGCTGGAGGGTGAACCTTCGCCCCAGTCTCGTCTTTTGCAGTCTCCAAGAGGTTTTCTTCCAAGTTTGCCCTGTATTTGGCTCCATCCATCTTCCCATCAACTCTGACCAGCCTCTCTGCCCCTGCTGAAGAGATGCACCCCCGAGCATGATGCTGCCACCACCATATTTGATAGTGGGGATGGTGTGTTCAGAGTGATGTGCAGTGTTAGTTTTCCGCCACACATAGTGTTTTTCATTTTGGCCAAAAAGTTCCATTTTGGTCTCATCTGAAAGCACCTTCTTCCACATGTTTGCTGTGTCCCCCACATGGCTTGTGGCAAACTGCAAACGGGACTTCTTATGCTTTTCTGTTAACAATGCCTTTCTTCTTGCCACTCTTCTATAAAGGCCAACTTTGTACACTGCATGACTAATAGTTGTCCTATGGACAGAGTCTCCCACCTGAGCTGTAGCTCTGCAGCTTGTCCAGAGTCACCATGGGCCTCTTGACTGCATTTCTGATCAGCGCTCTCCTTGTTCGGCCTGTGAGTTTAGGTGGACGGCCTTGTCTTGGTAGGTTTACAGTTGTGCCATATTCCTTCCATTTCTGAATGATCGCTTGAACAGTGCTCCGTGGGATGTTCAAGGCTTTGGAAATCTTTTTGTAGCCTAAGCCTGCTTTAAATTTCTCAATAATTTTATCCCTGACCTGTCTGGTGTGTTCTTTGGACTTCATGGTTGATTCATGTTTGTGGCAGTAATGTGACAAAATGTGAAAAACTTCAAGGGGGCAGTATACTTTTGCAAACCACTGTAAATGTGTCTATTTTTTTATTTTATACTGTGCCCTCCCTCCCTTCCGCTCGCCAGCCAATCAGCATGATTGGCTGTCAAAGGATTCAGCATATGACAGCCGATCACTCCCCTGCCTATGGCAGGGACAGCCGTGCCACATGGCTGTTACCAGTACAGCGCTGCCTTGGATCGCAGCGCTGTACGGGGTAATTAGATGGTGTAACAGTCTCTGAGTGGCATCAGTGCGCGCAATCTCCTGCTAGCCCTATAGAAGGCAGTTCACGCCAATCGGCGTGGAGCGGTTGGCAAGCAGTTAAAGAGGAACTGTCGTGAAAATCTTAAAATTTAAAAACACATGCAAAGAAGAAGTTCATTCCTTCCAGAGTAACATGAGCCATAAATTACTTTTCTCCTATGCTGCTGTCACTTACAGTCAGTATTAGAAATCTGACATTACCGACAGATTTTGGGCTAGTCCATCTCTCTATAGGGGATTCTCAGTATGGCCTTTATTCTTTATAAAGACATTCCCTGAAAAAAGATTTATACAAAGATGCTGGCCAGCCTCCCTGCTCACCGTACACTTTTTTGACAGTTGGACGGAGCAACTGCCATTCACTAAGTGCTTTTAAAAAATAAAGAAAATCCTGAGAACCCCCCCATTGAGAAGATGGGCTAGTCCAAAATCTGTCAGCAATGTCCAATTTATACTACTTACTGTAAGTGACAGCAACGTAGGAGAAAAGTAATTTATGGCTCATTTTACTCCGGAAGAAATGTACTTCTTATTTGTATATGTTTACAAGTATTTAAAATTTAAGACTTTTGTGACAGAGGTCCTTTAAGGATCCCTTTAAATGTACATGGCTCCCAGAGTAAAATGCACTATTTTTTCCCTAAGTTAGTCATTTAAAGTAGTTTGTAAAAATCTGACAGATCTGTCAAGTTTTGGACTAGTTTATCTCATGATGGGGTATTCTCAGTTATTTATGAAAGCAGTTACTGAACTGCAATTGCTCAGTCCAACTTCCAAAATAGCGTGCAAGCGAGTAGGGAAGCTGACTGACCTCTTTGTATAGATCCTGTCCAGGGAGCACTTTTGTAAACCAATAAAGGTAATACTAATCCCCCATCAGGAGATAGACTAGTCCAAAGTTTGTCAGATCTGGCAGCTTTTTACTACGGTGCCTACTGTAAATGACAGCAACATAGGAAAAACACATTTATGGCACAATTTATTCTGGGAGAAAAGTACATTTAATATGTATGGCTTGTGTTTTTGATTAATTGCTGGGAAATTCATGTTTGTACCTGGCTTAAATGTGGTCTCGTTGGTCATTGCAGTCTCTAGCAGACCCCCAATAATAAGTCATAGAAAAATATTGAAAACAATTGTTAGAAGAACTCCAGTGAAAATAATGTAATAAAGTGCGTAATTTTTACGATAATTATGTATAAATGATTTAGTCAGTGTTTGCCCATTGTAAAATCTTTCCTCTCCCTGATTTACATTCTGACATATATCACATGGTGACATTTTTTACTGCTGGCAGGTGATGTCACTGGAAGGAGATGCTGCTTGCATTTTGGGCAGTTGGAAACCGCTGTTATTTCCCACAATGCAACAAGGCTCCCACAGTGTATCAGTACCTCAGTGATGTGAGGTGCTGACATCACACTGTGGGAGGGGTTTCACCACAAAATCAGCCATACAGAAGCCCCCTGATGATTCGTTTGAGAAAAGGAATAGATGGGATGAAGTTCAATTCTTGGTTATGGTTTGTCTTTAAATAAAAGAAGGAAGCACTTTAGATAAATGATATCAGGGCCTCGGCTTGTACCATATGTATGGTTCAGGAAATAAGAGATAGATGTGATTTTTATGGAAAACAGAATGGGTTTATGAGATTCATCTGATACATGTGTGTGAAAGCTTCCTCTTCTGGGTCACAAGACCGTGGGCATCAGCCTGACTAGAGGAAGCTGACTGACTAGTTTCCATGAATTATGAGATTTCTGTTCAGACTTTCTCTGCTCGGAACTCTGCTTCTCTCCTGATTAGTAGGAACAGTTCAGTAGTTCTCTACACTGAAATTCTTCAGGTTACTTTCGACAAGGATCTTTTTTTCAGTTAAAATTCTGTGCTGATGCTTCACCACAAACTATTAAAGTTAATTAAAATTCACAATCCCACATAGATTTCCAGTAATTACTAGCAAATAGCAATACAAAGGCTTGTGTCATCTTTTCATGTTTTATATAAAGAAAATGACATTTAAAGAACAGTTCTCTCTCTAGGCATTATTATGGAGGACTGTGCCCAGCACATCCAGCATACAGAAACAATCTTCCCTGGCTCTAATACTGTGACTGGAATCTGTTCAGAATGATAGAAAGCAGAAATATAGCTTCAGTTGTGTGTAAATAATCAGCTGCAGCTCTGTGTGCTCCTGTGTCTCACTCTCTGCCTCACAGTGTAAAGTGAACAGTTTACAGCCAGGTTACAGGTTACAGACGAGATCTGGAGTGCCGGATCATCTCGGCTGAGTATAGGCCAAGGGTATTGTTCTTCTCCTTACCCCTCCTGCTCTGCCGTGCTCAGATGTTAACTACATGAGGTGGGCCACCAATCCTGTCCACCGCCTGTGCCGAGTGCTTGCAAGCGCCCAGCCGGTGGACGGAAGCAGCTGACAGGCGGTGAAATCAACCGCCTTCAGCTGCTTGTGGAAAATCATATAAAGAGAAGTTAATTTCTATTGGAATGCAGTAATAAAAGATTCAGATGAAAATTATTTTTAGAGCTATACCTTTTGTGTAAAACAAAAAAAAAATTTGCTCTTCTATTCCTGCCTCAGTGAATCATTTTTTTTAAAAGTACATTTAAAAAGCCACTTTATTTAAAGCATGACAAATGACCGATTAATTCCGATGTAATCCGTCGGTCTGTTCATCACCTGGATAATCCCCTAATTACTTTAATCTTTATCTTATTTTTCCTGTTGTGATGAGGCGGATTAGAAGAAGCAAAGGTGCAGGTTTTCCCTTGTGTGACAGAGCAGAGTCCTCTGTTGAGAGTACCTCAGAGCAGGTGTAAGATGGAGTCTTACTTTATCCAGAATGCACATTGGCTGCTGTTTGCACTTTAAAACAAACCTGAAGCACACAAAAAAGTATACAGTAGAATCCCTTTATAGTAAACGCTAAGGTAGCAGGAAGTAGTTCACTATATCAGAAATTTACTAGATCAAAATTGGTCACACATTGTATACGGTATTTATGATGCAGTTGCTGGGACCTGAGGACTGAGTTTGCTATATCCAGAGGTTTACTTTATCAGTTAATTGAGATTCTACTGTACTATAAAGCACTGTATATGTTGTACGGAGAATTAATAGAATGCTAGTAGCAAAGAAAAGTATCATTTTTTTTTTATTTTTAGTTGTATAGCTTTTTTTTTTTTTTTACATTGCTTCATTCTGTCACAGTTGTAGTTTTAAAACCACACGGTCTCTTTTAGGGCCCGTTCTCACTTGGGTGATTAGCGGGTGGTTCCTGCTAATCGGCGAAGCGCCAGCACTTTTTAAAGCGCTAGCGCAATAATAGCCTCACGGCCACGATTGCAGCCGATCGCAGGTGCTTCGTGATTAGCGACAATTGCAAAACTTGTTCCGTGCAGCATTTTGCGGCGATTCAGGAGCGATCGCGATACAGTACTTATAAAAGCGCTGATCGCTCTGAATCGCGAGAGTGTACAGTGATTTTACTGCGATAATCACGGTAAAATCACCCATGCAAAATTGTAACGTTAAGCACTACTGGTTTTTATGCTTTTAAGTGTGAATGGGCCCTTAAGCTATAAAAAAAAAAGCAGAAACCAAATAACCCTTTGAACTTTCCTGCATTAAAACCTTATCTCAAGCTGTCTCTCACTGTTTTTTGGCTTTGTAAGGGTTTCAGAAAACAGGCTTGTGTTTGACCCATAGATAACTGAAGTTTGTTGTTTGTTTTTTTTAAATCTTCCTGTACTGGAAAACAATGACTCTTTTCTTTGCTACTAATGTTCTATTTCTTTACTGTACTACACATTTATTATCTCATAAGTTTATTTTCACTTCAGGTTTGCTTTAAAAGGATCAGTATTGTAACTGATCCAGGCAGTGGTGAGTGTAGCTGAATGTATATTTTAACTCCGCCCAATGAAAACCAATCTTCTATCAGATTCTGCTACTCTCTGTTGTCCTCCAACCGCTAAATATCTTTTTTTTTTTTTCCCCAACATTTTTATTGAACTTTTCCAGTGAAGCAATAAAACATTACAAGACACTGAGCATACAAGAGAAATACTGTACAGTCCTCTATAGCAAGTGCAATGGACCTCTAACTACAGAAGCCTGAAGTCTCATGGCTATAACATTGGGACGTATCAGCCTCCTATGCCTGGCACTAGCTCCTGCTGATAATTGCTAGTCTGGACTCCCCTACCAGCAAGACCTGTGCGCAGGGATGTAGCAGCAGACATAGCAGCTGCTATGGGGCCCAGGTGGTACTTAATGGATTCACTTTAACTTTCTTGTGTTTCCCCACTCTCTGACTTTGTCTCAGTGCCCATGGACTACATGCAGTGTTGATTGCATGATCATGTAAATTGCACAATTAACATATAGCCATAGGGCAGGAGAAGATGGCATTGCTTTAAGGTGGCCATACACTGGTCGATTTGCCATCAGATTCGACCAACAGATAGATCCCTCTCTGATCGAATCTGATCAGAGAGGGATCGTATGGCTGCCTTTACTGCAAACTGATTGTGAATCGATTTCAGCATGAAACTGATCACAATCTGTGGTGGTGCTGCCGCCCGCATACATTACCTGTTCCGGCCGGCACGAGTCCTCACAGTCTCCTCTGTCTCTTCTCCGCTGGGCTTCAGGGCTGTAGCTTCACTTCTTTCTGACCTGGGAAGTTTAAACAGTAGAGTGCTCTCTACTGTTTAAACTTCCTACCGGGACAGGAAGTTCAGTGAAGCTGCAGCCCTGGAGCCCAGCAGAGAAGAGACAACGGTGACCGGGAGGATTCGCGCCGGCCGAAACAGGTAATGTACTGCGGCTGTATTGCGTCAGGCATTCGAACGCCGCTATCGACGCACTCCTGACCCGGCGGTCATCAAGCAAAATGTTCCGCACAGACGGCTCGACTGGACGGGAACGATTGATTTTGGACGGAAATCAATCGTTTGCGCAATGATTTCACAGCAGATGGTGTATGGGCCCCTTAAGAGTGCCTTCATCTGAAGGCGCCATCATACTTCTTAAATTTTTGAGATAAGAAAGAGGGACACTTAAGCCACGCCCCTGCCACACTTCTAATCATGCCCCCGACATACCTCTAGCCACGCATGCCATAAAGATTTCATAAGGAAAATGTTTTAGAACTCAAATGACAATGGGAATAAAGTTTAGAGTCAAACACATTTTTCAGTAGAGAAATATAAATAAATAAATAAATAAATAAAAAAAAAAAAATAATAGTGTGTGTGTGTGTGTGTGTGTGTGTGTGTGTGTGTGTGTGTGTGTGTGTGTGTGTGTGTGTGTGTGTGTGTGTGTGTGTGTGTGTGTGTGTGTGTGTGTGTGTGTGTGTGTGTGTGTGTGTGTGTGTGTGTGTGTGTGTGTGTGTGTGTGTGTGTGTGTGTGTGTGTGTGTGTGTGTATATTTATTTACGTAGAGGGACAAAGTTTTGAAAGAGGGACAAATGAGGAGGAAAGTGGGACAGAGGGACAGTTGGGAGCTATGCCCCATGTAAATGTTGCTATGGGCCCCCACGATCTCTAGCTACGCCACTGCCTGTGCGAGGAATATTGCAACATGTGGAACTAAAACTTCAACATAAAACATTCAAAGAGAAAATGGAAGGACAGACCACCACCGGCACCATTCAGCTTATTAAAAGTTCAAGTGCGAGACAAGTGCAAACAGTATGCCCATCATGATGCTAACAGGCATGGATAGCAAAAAGCACGCATGCACTTGGCTCAGAAGAAGCTAGGATTCCCCTCCGCGAAACGGTCATTAGGTCGTTCACCACGGCGCCCACTGCCACGCTCCTGACTCCAGCGTTTAAGTTCCAGCTAAGTACTCACTTATGCTTTTTGCTATCAGTGCCTGTTAGCATCATGCTGGTCATGCTGCTTGCACTTGTCTCACACTTGAACTTTTAATAAACTGAATAGTGCCGGATTTCCTGCTCTCCGTTTTACATTTTGGATACTATCCTATATTCTGAGCACGCTCAGTTTGCTGGAGCAACTACTGTACACACTTGCTGCCTGTCCATTTTACAATCGCATGTCTGAGTGAAGACACTGCCTTACTTTCATTTAAGCTTTAAGAAGACCTGAGAAAAAAAAAGTGAAAAGAGAAGTTGCAGCACTTGACTTACTCATGTCCATATCACATATTCTCTATTCTCATACTCCTAGTCGCATATTCTCATACTCATAGTCGCATATTGAGAAGATTATTTAGTATTTACATAGCGCCGACATCTTATGCAGCACTGTACAGAGTATTTTGTCTTGTCACTAACTGTCACTCAGAGTGGCTCACAATCTAATCCCTACCTTAGGCATATGTCTATATCGTGTTGTGTATTTCATTGTAGTCTAGGGCCAGTTTTTTAGGGGGAAGCCAATTGACTTATCTGTATGTTTTTGGGATGTGGGAGAACCTACAAACTCCTAGCATATGTTGACCTGGCTGGGATTCGAACCAGTAACCCAGCACTACAAGGCGACAGTGCTAACCACTACACCACCGTGCTACCCATGCTGAGAAGACTGCTAAGGCCTCTTACCCACATACTGCGATTTGGCCTGCATTTTAGGAACGCAATCTGAAACCATCTGCAGGTACATCAGAAATGTATAGACTAAAGTGTCTGATGTCCCCATCCATGCTTTGCAATTGGATTAGTAAAGCCTAGTTTACAATGAAAATATGCAAATGCATGGCAACTCCCGTTCATTACAATGAATTGGGCAGCCACCCGCGTTTTCATAATGCGTTCAAGTGAGAAGGGGCCTAAGATGGATAGACTGCATATGTGAAGCTATGAATATGCCTATGCAACAGCTGAAAAGAAGCAGTGATTGACATACACTTCCAGCGTGCAGAAGTACATATGGTCACAAAGAGTCTGAGTTGACTAAACAAATGAGGAGGAGGATAGTAGCTAAAATGTAGAAGTGGTCACAGTTTGTGTTTATGGTGTTGTGGGCATTTTATTGCATTTTAACTACCAAACTTTTTTATTTTGCAATTGTGAAACTTATCTGGATCCTGTGGGCGTGGTTGGGATTCGGCTATATTTATAGTGAATCAGAGTATGAGCTTTTACTCTGAAACCTGCATTGGTATTTGTAAAGCTCTCAAAAGCTTTGACTATCACTGGAGACTTTTGTATTCTAGATGTCGCAGTAGAGTGTTGTACTGTTAGCCAATAAATGGTATCATCCCGATTCATAACTTCCTGCCTTATATTATATTAATAACAAGTACTGAGCAAGTATTTTTTACATGAATAATGATGTATAACTGCCCTATAATTAAAGCTTGTATAAACACAGTCATCATGTACACACTTCCTTATGTTTTTATTACTGTACAGTCATTCACAGTGTTATCACAGCCGATATACTAGTATGAAGATGTCTAATGAGATTCATTCTTACACTGAAGGCTTAAAGTGACCCTAAGGCCTTGTTCACATTGGGTGCGTTCAGAAACGTGTTAAAGAGCATGTAAAAAAAGTTTGTGCGTTGTTGTGTGCTTTTTTTTATAAGCAAGTTTTTTGCTTATTGTAGCCGTTGTCAATAAAGATTTGTTTTCATATAAAAATGGTTTTTTTTGTTTTTTTGTTTTTTAGTTAGGGGTAAAAACCGCATGCGCTTCTATGTGCTTGTATGTGCTAGAAAAAAACCTAAGGGATCAGGTACCGCAGGACGACAGAGCACTAAAGACGCTGTACATATGTGTCATCTGCTTCTTGCTGACAACATGTATGTTGCTATGTGGGGGTGGCGATGGAGGGACTATGGGGTCGATTCATTATTGTTACTGCGGTGTAACAGCGCAAGTTAAATGGGTACATGCACTATTAAAGCAGCTTGACTTAGTTATCCTTCATGCAAATTACTCGCACTAGTGGCAGCGTACTGTGCGTAACTAAGCAATGGCCGATGCTCTCAGTAGCCCCACGGTAGTGACTTATCGCTGACCGAGATACTTCAGTAGCACTGCCACTACTACATAGTAGTGGTCGCTCCAGTAAAGTTTTGTGGTAGCGATAAGTCACTACCGCGGCTAATGAAAAGTCGACCGTTGCTTAATTACGCACGGTACGCTGCCACTAGTGCGCGTAGCGTGCATGAGGGATAACTAAGTCTCCCTGCTTTAATAGCCACATTTAACTCGTGTTGTTGCAGCGCGGTAACTAATGAATTGACCCACAATGAACTTGAGCAAGGAGCGACTTCCAGTGGGCAAGGGAAGGGTGAGAACAAAACGATTGCGTAATCGGCGGGTGTGGGGAAACGCTAAATATCTGACATGCTGGTTCTTCAGCAATCGACGCTGCTGTACCCACACTGGTCTGACCACCCGATTCTCAGCCATGGTGGTTGTTCTCGTCTGCCACGGCCAATTTCAGACCAACGTGGTTATGGGCCATTAAGTAAAGCCGAGCAACAAAAAATGTATGTAGTTCGAGGTGGTTGTGTGTGTTCCTTGTTCCACAGACGCACACTAGATGGCGCTTAGCCAAGGCGGTAAATCGGACTATATCAGCTGAGAATCCAACATGTGCGGGGCATACTGCAGTGCTCCCAGATACATTGCTGAGAGATCCAGAATGGCGGATCACCTTGGCGAAGTGCATTATTCTCGGACTTACCCCTTCCACTCCATCATGGGCTGCGTGTCATCCCTTCTCCCGACTCCATAGCAACAGAATGTGTCTGTTCAGCTCCCAACCCTGGACTGTTGTCCGAGTGATCAAGTCCCGATCTGTGTGTTTGTTTGCATGTAAGATAAAGAGAGAAACCGAGAGTCCAGTATGGTGTAGTATGTATTGGATCAAGGGAGGAGAAGTGATTAGTAAGTATTATACTCACAAACATGGGTTACCGTTCAGGTAACCACTGTATAGGCAGGTGTGGAGATTAGACCTGTCCCCACTCAGGATTAAGATGTCGCTCTCTGTAGAAGGAATGGAGGGTCTAATCACCCTTCCACCAATGGTGGATATCTTGACAAAAAGATGTACAGAGGCGCCAACAGGATAAAAGATTACTAAAAAGCTTAAAACATTCGGGTGGCGGCGGTGGACCGGCCACTCAAAAATAGACTTGATGCTCCCCAGAGGTGCCTAGCGTGCACTGGACCTATACCTGTGTAATACTCCCATTGTTGAATGCCTGATGAAGCGGGATATTGGCCCGTGAAACGCGTTGCTATATTGTTCGTGGAGTATGTGAATAAATTGTCTGTTAAAGTGACAGCATCAAGTCTATTTTTGAGTGGCTGGTCCACCGCCGCCACCCGAATGTTTTAAGCTTTTTAGTAATCTTTTATCCTGTTGGCGCCTCTGTACATCTTTTTGTTTGCATGTAAGCACCTTAACCATTTGCGCACCAGCAGTCTCAGGCCTCCTAAAGTGGACCTGAACTCTTGCACAGGACATATGGAAAACCGAGAGAAATGCACCCTGTATGTATTTAGAGAGTTTAGCCTTTCTAACTCCCCCTCATCTGCAACTAATCACAAATGTAATTTAATCTCTTATGTGTCAGCTCAGGAATCTTGGCAGAGACACTAATTTGTAAGCACAGGATGTTAACCGTATGTCTGCTTTCATAAAAGCAGGAAGTAGACACTGCAGATATATTGCAGGATTTCTATCAGCTGTAGCAAAGAAATGCTTTTATTTAAATGTTATTATGCAGTTGCTTATCTTTTAGAGCAGGAAGGAAGTTCTGAGTTCTCGGAGTTCAGGTCTGCTTTAAAGAGAAACTGTGACCAAGAATTGAACTTCATCCCAATTAGTAGCTGATACCCACATTTACATGAGAAATCTATTCCTTTTCACAAACGGATCATCAGGGTGTGCTCTATGGCTGATATTGTGGTGAAGCTCCTCCCACAAGAAACTCTTGAGGACCATGGTCCTGGCAGTTTCCTGTCTGTGAACCTTGTTGCATTGTGGGAAATGGCTGTTTACAGCTGTTTCCAACTGCCTAAAAAGTAAGCAGCTGCTACATTACCTACCAGCAGCAAAAATGTCACCATGTGATAAATCTCCGAATGTAAATAAGGGATTTAATTTTTTTTTACAATGTGCAAACTGACTAAATCATTTATACATAATTATTGTAAAAATGAAGCACTTTTTATTACAATATTTTCACTGGAGTTCCTCTTTAAGCACCAGAGACTATCGTGTTTTCTGTTTTTGTGTCTTTTGCTTTCTCATTGTACACTATCGATGATTATGGGAGCTTATTTGCAAAAATATTAATATACCCTCATGGCATACATATTTAAAAAGCCAAGTTCCTAAGGTAACAATACATGTTTTTTCTCTTATATTCTGACACTTTGTTTTCATTTTACAAGTCTTTTATTTTGGTACAGAATATGCGAAAATGTAATTACTTTTGATTCAGTTTGTGACTAAAAAGAATACACAAGACATGGGCCTCAACCCTAAAACTCTCTAAACTCCATTCTACAACTTATCAGGGTTAAACTGTTACCACACATGTCTCTTGTAGTTTTACTAAGACTTTCCCAAGGATGATCATATTGTTGAAAATTACTTTTTTTATGTTGGATTGAGTTTGTCCCTACCCATTTTTTATGTGAAGTGCGCCAAGCTTTAAGAGGCACTAAAATGTATTCTACAACTCTTCACAGTTAAAATGATACCACATATGCTGCATTTGGTAACAAACTGGTGGTTCACTCTCTACAAATACACTGGACAAATCTATTCGTCCAGTTAGGCTTAAAGGGACACTTAAGTCAAACAAAAAAAATAAGTTTTACTCACCTGGGGCTTCCAATAGCCCCCTGCAGCTGTCCGGTGCCCTCGCCATCTCCCTCCGATCCTCCTGGCCCTGCCGGCAGCCACTTCCTGTTTCGGTGACAGGAGCTGACAGGCTGGGGACGCGAGTGATTCTTCGCGTTCCCAGACACATTAGCACCCTCTATGCTGCTATATGGTATATGATATATGCTATAGCAGCATAGATGGCGCTATTGTGGCCAGGAACGCGAGGAATCACTCGCGTCCCCAGCCTGTCAGCGCCTGTCACCGAAACAGGAAGTGGCTGCCGGCGGGGCCAGGAGAATCGGAGGGAGACGGCGAGGGCACCGGACAGCTGCAGGGGGCTATTGGAAGCCCCAGGTGAGTAAAACTAATTTTTTTTGTTTGACTTAAGTGTCCCTTTAAAGAGGAACTGTAACGACAAAACGTCCCCTGGGGGGTACTCGCCTCGGGTGGGGGAAGCCTCCGGATCCTAATGAGGCTTTCCACGCCGTCCTCTGTCCCTCAGGGGTCTCGCTCTCCCTCCGTGCAGCGGTGACGTCAATATTTACCTTTCCGGCTCCTGCGCAGGCGCTCTGACGGCTGTCGGCTCCGAAGTAGGCGGAAATACCCGATCGCCGTCGGGTCTGCTCTACTGCGCAGGCGCAAGTTTCTGGCGCCTGCGCAGTAGAGCGGACCCGACGGAGATCGGGTATTTCCGTCTTTTTCCCTGCCGAAAGCAGCCACAGCTCCCCCGCTGGAGCCAGCAAAGGTCTGTCGCTGGCTGTTCGGAGGGCTGCAGCGAGACCCCCGTGGGACAGAGGACGGCGTGGGAAGCCTCATTAGGATCCGGAGGCTTCCCCCACCCGAGGTGAGTACCCCCCCAGGGGAGGTTTTTGATGTTACAGAGTCTCTTTAAGGCTGCATTTCCACTTGTGCGGTGCGAATTGCCGCGGTAAAAATTCGCATGCGGATGCGAATTTCGCATGCGGGTCTATACGAATTTTCATGCGAATTCGCACGGATGACGATGTATGCGAATTTAACCATGGCAGTGCTGGTGTGCTTTTCCATTGTTTCTATGCGAATTCGCATGAAAATTCGCATGCCCAAACCTCATGCGAATTTCCTATTAAATACATTGTATGCAATTCGCATAGCGGTATGCGGTATGCGAATTCTGCGAATTTTTTCTGCACAGAAAAACGCAAAGGAATCCTGCTATGCGAATTTTCATGCGAAAAACGCATGCGAATTCGCTATAGTGGAAATGAGCCCTTAGTGGTTAAACCAAGCTGTGTGAACACTGTGATTGGCTCATAGTGATCAGGTTAGTAAGGTCAATATTAAACAAGATTTCTGCCTCAATGTTGACTAATATCTAATAATGGCAAAGTGCAAGGCCAGATAAACCATTGACAATGGGAAGAGGATGGTCCCTTAAGGCCCGTCCACATGCTCCATCATTGTAAGATACGATCCCCATCTCTTACTGCAGAATGTATGAGAACGTAGCACATATTCAGCGACCGCACAATGGTGATCCACTGATTGGATCATTGTAAAAGCGTTAAAATTAGGACTTGGAAGTGCAATATTCGCCACATGTGAGTACTTTAAATGGACTGTTTATTGTTCGCTACAAAATAACAGTAATTATCGTCTGAACCCATCCGCCAGCACGGATCGGTCTACACGGATGACAGCTGCTGTCTTTTACCCTTGTTGGAGATTTTTGCATTTTTATTTTTTTTTGTATTTTTTTTTTTTAATCTGTTTTTTAGTTGGCCAATCATAAATTGTGCATTGTATGGCCTGCATAAATTGAGGTGTGTTGAAGGGGCGCATTCATTACTTCAGTGGCTTTGCTCCATTAGGTGACCCTCTTATCAATCAAATTAAATTAAAAATCGTTTTATTGGCATTACCAAGCTTCATACAAGCATTGCCAAAGCAATGGGAAAAGGAGGGGACATGGAAGGGGTGGTATTAGGAGTACAGTGGGTAAGCAAACCATGGACAGTTTTTTAGGTGTACAGTTCATTTAAAGAGAACAAGGCTTTCCACGTCCTCCGCAGTAGCTCCTATCCGGTGCTGACACCCCCAGACAGCTGCAGACAGCAATATTTTACCTTTTAAAGAGGAACTCCAGTGAAAATAATGTAGTAAAAAAAAGTGCTTCATTTTTTACCATAATTATGGATAAATGATTTAGTCAGTGTTTGCTCATTGTAAAATCTTTCCTCTCCCCGATTCACATTCTGACATGTATTACATGGTGACATTTTTACTGTGGGCAGGTTATGTAGCTGCTCCTAGCTGTTTTGGCTGTTAAAGATAGCTGTAAACGGCTAATTCCTGTCTGTGAACATTGTTACATTGTGGCAGTTTGCCCAGAGTACCGCGGTACTAATAGCTTCTTGTGGGAGGGGTTTCAGCACAAAATCAGTCATACAGCGCCCCCTGATGGTCTGTTTGTGAAAATCATTATATTTCTCATGTAAAAGGGGGTATCAGCTACTGATTGGGATAAAGTTCAATTCTAGGTTGGAGTTTCTCTTTAAGGCTGCATACATTTGCATATAAAATTTGCATAATCCTTCATCAACTCAAAATTATTTGCATCTTTTTGTGACCAACCCTTGGTGTGACCTTCTCTTCTTTCATTCATTCATTCATTCTCTTTAGAATTTACTGTCAGGGTTAACTGTAACGTGTAGTGAAGAGTGAATCAGCGGCTCTGGGCTCACTTGTTTGGATTGGGATAACAGTCTGATTTGTCATCCGGGTAGGTGATATTATGTCAGAGCCAAGGCAGTGCAACACATTAGGCCAAACATCTGCATCACACTCTTAACTCCTTCGCTGTACAGAGCACACTCTTCATCCGTATGTCCTTGTACAACTCTGTGTCCTCACAAGCTCCAGCTGGCCCCGATCCATCTCACACTACTGGAAGGTTTACACAAGTCCTGTCTTCAGAATAGCCAAGCAAATTGTTTGTATTCCCTCTTTACGCTTTACAGAATCTCCCTCCCACCACCACACCTCTAACTGGGACTTCTGGATCAGATCTGAGCTGCATTTCCACACCAAACTTACCCCAACTCCCGGTGCTAAGTGAGCAAAGCTTGTGCATTTTACAGAACAATTTCCAATGCAATGGTAGTCAATGGGCCGCATCAAAAACCTCATATGCGTTTTTGTTCCTAACCTGCGTTTTAAAACTGCTGGTTTTGTTGCATAAGTTTCAAAAACGCACATAATGAAAGTCAATGGTAACGCCATGGAATGCATTTTGTAGGCATTTTTCATGCATTTTTATATGCTTTTTAAAAAAGTTTTCTGATGTATTTCTGCTTCCTGTCTTCCTAGTGCTTTGCATAAAACGCAATAGAAAAACGCATGGAAAACGCATATGCGAACTGCAAACTCGTTAAAATGCACGCAAAACGCTAGAAAAACGCACTGCAAACGCAAAAACGCGGCCATTCACGCACTGAGAAGTGTACTCCCAGCCTCGGTGTTTCTTATCTCATGATGCCTCTATATACAGGTTTTTGTAAAGGGTTGTTTTTAAAGGAAAACTGAAGTGAGAAGAATATGGAAGCTGCCATATTTGTTTCCTTTTTAACAATACCAGTTGCCTGGCAGCCCTGCTGATCTATTTGGCAGGAGTAGTGTCCCATTAACACCAGAAACAAGCATGTGGCTAATATTGTCAGAAACACCTGATCTGCTGCATGCTTGTTCAAGAGACACTTAAGCCAGAAAAAAGTTTTACTCACCGGGAGCTTCTACCAGCCCCCTGCAGCAGTCCTGTGCCCTCGCAGCCACTCACTAATCCTCTGGTCTCCCGCTGCCAGCTAGTTCTGCTTCTACCAGCCCCCTGCAGCAGTCCTGTGCCCTCGCAGCCACTCACTAATCCTCTGGTCCCCCGCTGCCAGCTAGTTCTGCTTCTACCAGCCCCCTGCAGCAGTCCTGTGCCCTCGCAGCCACTCACTAATCCTCTGGTCTCCCGCTGCCAGCTAGTTCTGCTTCTACCAGCCCCCTGCAGCAGTCCTGTGCCCTCGCAGCCACTCACTAATCCTCTGGTCTCCCGCTGCCAGCTAGTTCTGCTTCTACCAGCCCCCTGCAGCAGTCCTGTGCCCTCGCAGCCACTCACTAATCCTCTGGTCCCCCGCTGCCAGCTAGTTCTGCTTCTACCAGCCCCCTGCAGCAGTCCTGTGCCCTCGCAGCCACTCACTAATCCTCTGGTCTCCCGCTGCCAGCTAGTTCTGCTTCTACCAGCCCCCTGCAGCAGTCCTGTGCCCTCGCAGCCACTCACTAATCCTCTGGTCTCCCGCTGCCAGCTAGTTCTGCTTCTACCAGCCCCCTGCAGCAGTCCTGTGCCCTCGCAGCCACTCACTAATCCTCTGGTCCCCCGCTGCCAGCTAGTTCTGCTTCTACCAGCCCCCTGCAGCAGTCCTGTGCCCTCGCAGCCACTCACTAATCCTCTGGTCCCCCGCTGCCAGCTAGTTTCGTTTTTGCCGACAGGCCCGTCCGGACTGGCCACGCGTAGCTTTTTCCGCATTCCCGACTGTAATTAGCGCTATTGCGTGCCGCAACGCGTACAAACATACGCGCTGCCGCATTACACACGCATAGATATGCGGCAACGCGTATTTTTGTACGCGTTGCGGCACGCAATAGCGCTAATTACAGTCGGGAGTGCGGAAAAAGCTACGCGTGGCCAGTCCTGAGGAGCCTGTTGGCAAAAACGAAACTAGCTGGCAGCGGGGGACCAGAGGATCAGTGAGTGGCTGCGAGGGCACAGGACTGCTGCAGGGGGCTGGTAGAAGCTCCAGGTGAGTGAAACTCATTTTTTTTTTCTGGCTTAAGGTTCACTTTCAGGGTCTATGGCAGAAAGGATTAGAGGCAGAAAGAACAGCAGGATTACATTTTTCATCCTGTCCCATCAATACTTTTGATAGATTTTTAATCAAAATTGATCTAAAATTGATCAATCTGACAGTTTGTAAAATCGATTTCCAGCAGATGAATCAAATTTGTGATTGAATAGAATGAGAAAATTGACCGCTACAGCACATAGACATCATAGTCAGTTGGACACATTTATATGCTACACATAGCGGTGTGCTCTGACAACTCGCTGTTGTATGTATTTCTTTGTGCAGCGCAGTTTCACTCTGTGTAGTTAAATGACGTCAGCACTGCAATGGACAGCAATGCAGGTGCCCTGTGTATCTGTTCAATGCACACCCACCAGTGTTTCAGTGCATTGCACTTATGTGCACTAACATATTGCATGTTAAAGGATACCCCGAGGTGACATGTGACATGAGATAGACATGGTTATGTACAGTTCCTAGCACACAAATAACTATGCTGTGTTCCTGTTTTTCTTTCTCTGCCTGAAAGAGTTAAATATCAGGTAAGTAAGTGGCTGACTCAGTCCTGACTCAGACAGGAAGTGACTACAGTGTGACCCTCACTGATAAGAAATGCCAACTATGAAACACTTTCCTAGCAGAAAATGGCTTCTGAGAGCTGGAAAGAGATAAAAAGGATCAATAGTTTATAGATTTTAGCTCTGGCATACTTCAATGAATGTGTCATTGAGCAAAAACAATAGTTACATAGTTATTTTGGTTGAAAAAAGACATAAGTACAACACCAACACCAGCCTGCTCCCTCACATATCTCTGTTGTTCCAGAGGAAGGCGAAAAAAAACCTTACAAGGCATGGTCCAATTAGCCCCAAAAGGGAAAAAAAATCCTTCCCGACTCCAGATGGCAATCAGATAAAATCCCTGGATCAACCTCATTAGGCATTACTTAGTAATTGTAGCCATGGATGTCTTTCAACGCAAGGAAAGCCCCCTTTAAATGCAGGTGTAGAGTTTGCCATAACGACTTCCTGTGGCAATGCATTCCACATCTTAATCACTCTTACTGTAAAGAACCCTTTCCTAAATAAATGGCTAAAAAGTTTTTCCTCCATGCGCAGATCATGTTCTCTAGTCCTATGAGAAGGCCTAGGGACAAAAAGCTCATCCGCCAAGCTATTATATTGCCCTTTGATGTATTTATACATGTTAATTAGATCCCCTCTAAGGTGTCTTTTCTCTAGACTACATAAACCCAGTTTATCTAACCTTTCTTGGTAAGCGAGGCCTTCCATCCCACGTATCAATTTTGTTGCTAGTCTCTGCACCTGCTCCAAAACTGCAATATCTTTTTTGTAATGTGGTGCCCAGAACTGAATTCCATATTCCAGATGTGGCCTTACTAGAGAGGTAAACAGGGGCAATACTATGCTAGCATCTCGCGTTTTTATTTCACTTTTAATGCATCCCAAAATTTTGTTGGCTTTAGCTGCAGCGGCTTGGCATTGAGTACGATTATTTAACTTGTTGTCGATGAGTACTCCTAAGTCCTTCAAGTTTGATATCCCCAACTGTATCCCATTTATTTTGTATGGTGCTAGACCATTGGTACCACCAAAATGCATGACTTTACATTTGTCAACATTGAACTTCATCTGCCATGTATGTGCACATATAGCCATCCTATCCAGATCCTGTTGCAATACGACACTATCTTCCTGAGAGTTGATAATTCTGCACAATTTTGTATCATCTGCAAAAATAGCAACATTGCTCACTACTGCATCTACTAGGTCATTAATAAATAAATTAAAGAGAACTGGACCCAGTACAGACCCTTGTGGGACCCCACTGCCAACAGTCTCCCATTTTGAGTATGATCCATTGACCACAACTCTTTGTTTTCTGTCCATTAGCCAGTTCCCTATCCATGCACACAGACTCTTCCCCAGTCCTTGCATCCTCAACTTTTGCACCAGACTTTTGTGGGCAACAGTGTCGAAGGCCTTTGCAAAGTCCAAGTATATCACATCTATAAAACGGGTAAAACTTAAAAAGTAGATTTAAACATAAAATAAAACTGTGGAATATCTAAAAAAGTCATTTTTAGGAGAAGGAAGATAGATACAATCATTTATTTCATTCGGTTTTTTTTCCACCTCGGGTGTCCTTTAAGAACCTGCTGTGGATTTGAAGCTGAACACCTCCTGTAGGACAGAAGAGCCGCATGTATTTTTGTCTAAGCCGAAGAAGCTTGCATTCCGTGCATTAATGTGATACCGCGCCATGATTATCTGCTGGCTGCCTTGCCAAGTACTCCATGAACCTCATGTTGATCTGATTAAATCCAGTTGGCTTTATTTAAGTCTAAAGAAGTTTACAAATACTTCACTGCTGGGAGGCCCTTAGGAAATACACTTGCCATGTGTTTGAAAATAAAATGAAAGTTTAATGTTGAGACTTTGGATCCAGAGTCCTGTACACGGCTAATTTCCTGGCAGATGTATGGCGCTGGCGGTGAGGTCACACCTGTAGTATTGCACAGCTGCACTTGGCTTTTTATGGATGAGGCTTCAAAGTTATATGTTGGCAAAGGTTTCATCGTATAAAGGACAGAGGTTTAAATATGACTTAAGTGAAATTCCACCCATTTTTTTTTTGTTTCAGAAATAAGCAACCTCTCTGGTCCAGATTTATACATTAAAGGAATACTGTAGGTGGGTCGGGGGAAAATGAGTTGAACTTACCTGGGGCATCTAATGGTCCCCCGCAGACGTCCTGTGCCCGCGCAGCCACTCACCGATGCTCCGGCTCCGCCTCTGGTTCACTTCTGGAATTTCAGACTTTAAAGTCAGAAAACCACTGTGCCTGCGTTGCCGTGTCCTCGCTCCCACTGACATAACCAGGAGTGTATTCCGCAGGCCCAATATGGTCTGTGCCTGCGCTGTGCGCTCCTGGTGACAACAGCGGGATCAAGGACATGGCAATGCAGGCGCAGTGGTTTTCTGACTTTAAAGTCGGAAATTCCAGAAGTGAACCGTGGCGGGGCCGGAGCATCGGTGAGCGGCTGCGCGGGCACAGGATATCTGCGGGGGACCATTAGAAGCCCCGGGTAAGTTCAACTCATTTTCCCCCGACCCCCTACAGTATTCCTTTAAGATTAATGGTTCATATAATTAGGAAGCAGAGGTATTTTTAAAGGGACACCGAGCACCTCTCATGGGCATGCCTTTAAGACTCTGACCAGTACTGCAAAGTACTTAAAGTACCTTTCTGTAGCTTGTGCTCTCCTCTTTCATTTGATGCCTGAATCGCCGTTCTACACCAAATAGTTTTCATTCGATTTCAGTTTAAAAATCGCGGCTGCCATCTTGGCTAGGTTATAACGTCTGGGTCTCCCCTGTCTTCTCTGTTAGAGAAGTGCATCAGTGAATGAAGCAGGAAGAGGAAGTGACACGCATGGCCATTGCAAGAGGCTCCTCCAGAGGGGTCATAGCACGACTTTGTTGGAAGTCTTCTGGCTTAAAGGCATGCCCATGAGAGGTGCTCGGAGCCCTTTAAGGGTATGGAACAGCGTGGCTTGTGCAATGGGTGCCAGGTTATTAGGGGCACAAATTAGCTGCTACGGCACCAGGTTGGCTATGAATGCTGCCTTAGCTGATGCGTGTAGTGACCTGTGTATGCTGTTATCCTACTCTAACCATGGTGGGCAGAGCACGTTGTCTGATCTGTTACTTGGGGGTGTGTGATACTGGGGTCTATGCAGTTGATGGAGAAAAAGAAGCCAAGGTCGCACCAAGGATACTGGGGTCACTGGTCGGTCATGGGGTGTTGTCTGTTACTGGGGTCTGGGATGGGGGCTTCCAGTTATAAGTTTTGTTTGGTTAAAAAAAAAAAAAAAAAAAAAAATCTGGTTGCTATGGACAGCAGTGACTTCCTTCCCTTTTATACAAATCTTGCATCAACAGCTTCTCTGACGTTTTAAAGAACAAGCGACACCCATGCTAACCTAGAAATAAAAAACACATATAGTAGATAAATAGTACTCCTACTTACATAACAGATGTATTGTGCTATCCACGTAATGATTCCTGTGAATTTTCCAAAGGAAAAGCAGAAAATCCTATTGCAGGCAGTGGCCATTTTGCCAAGCTAATGCTGACATCATATCCTCCCTGACTCTTGTTTTTCCCCCTCCTTTCTCTTGCTCATTGTGTATTCATTAGCTGCCCTCCTCCCAGAGTCTTCTTTTTATTTACACATCCAATCACTGAGTCACCTCAGCCTTACTTGTAAACACAAGTGATCAGCTAGGCAGGGAAATAAATAGAAGAGGAGGAATATATTCTAGATAAAAAAAACTCCCAGCATTCAACTTTTTGGCACTGTTTGGCACTAGGGCCAGTGCTCCTAAAGTATGTGATAACTCCAAACCATAACAGCAAAAAAATTTTTGAATGCAGGAATAACATATTTATCACTTAATACACTCAGACCAGTTGCTGTTGAAGTTTGATTTTTATGGTGACAATACCGCTTTAAAAGACATGTATTTCATAGCCAAGGGGTTCAGCAAACTTCTATTGAATAGGCTGAATAGGACACATGGAAAATACATGCAGACACAATGGTGAAGCAGAGAACGCACCTATGTCCTGTGTCTCTGGCTTACAGGTCTGTATATCCCCAGCTGCATGGGGGTGAAGCCAGGTTTACTGCTGAGGTGTGATTTCCTGAGCTGTTTTGTGTAATGTGATCCGGGAATGAAATCCAGAGACCAAATGGCTACAGTATGTGTGTGATCATTTCACCCTAGTCTTTATTCTTCCCCTGTGAGAGAGATTTACTTTATAACCATGATGTAATTGATGGAGGAATTGGAAGGAGACGAGTTCTCAGAGCAATATGGATGACTGTGTATGCTATTACACATCTCACAGGTGTTCAGCGCTGTCCCAACCTAGGCCTAGAAATAGATGGGACAACAGATGTATATCCTTGAGGGTTGCTTATCCCAGGACCAGACAGCGGTTCTGATGTAAATAGCTACAACAAGCTATACAACACATATATGTGAACGCATGAGCTTGTCGAACCTTTGGCCATATGGGCTTGTTGATAATTTAGGAGTACTTAAAAGGAACCTGTACTGAGTAAAATTATTTAAAATAAACACATGAGGTAACTTCAAATGAACATTACATAGTTACCTTGCCATCCGTTCCTCTCAGAAGCTCACCATTTTCTTCTGACAATAATCGCTTCCAGTTCTGACAATATTTTGTCAGAACTGAAATATATCAGTTGCTGTCAGTTACAGCTGAGAGGAGAACTGATGTGAGGCAGGGGTCACACTTACCGGCTTTCGTACTCGTTTTCTGCACAGAAAAACTGACTTCAACTGAGAACTCATGTTAATCAATGAGCTAGGTCACACTTTAATGCAGATTTCGCATGCAGGAAAAAAACTGACATCTTGCGCAATTTGTCAGTTTTCTCTATAAATTACATTAGCTGTTGTAAGGTAGAGGTCACATTTGTCTTTCAGTTTTCTGAAAAGTGTAGAAACTGAAAGACAAGTGTGACCCCTGCCGGAATGTTTCCCTATGGCTCAAGTGGGCGATGTTACAGTTTAACTGAGTGCTGACCAGAAAGCTGTTATGGGGTAATAGCCATTTTCAAAATGGAGGACGGAGAATTCCATTGATCACAGTGGACAAACATGATGCAGGAGAGGAAAAATAGATTGAGGAGTAGACTACATGGGAGGTAAGTATGACTTGTGTATGTTTATTTTGACTTTTAATGTTTAGTTCAGGTTTTCTTTAAAGTGGACCCAAATTAAAAATACAAGATTTCAGAAATAAAATCTATTTTCTAACTTATAATAATATTTAGCAGCCTTTTTCAGCTTAATGATGGCAAATATAAAATATTTTGCATTTATTGGAGGAACCCCTCCCTTCCTTTCATATTGCCGGGACAAAATCTGGCAGACTGGTGGAGGAGATAAAAAAAACACAGGCTGCTACTGATGTCACAGGGGAGGTGATCTCAGCTTGTGTGAGATTTCACATAGACGACACGCCCCTGTGAGGGAGGGTAGCTGATGACAAACACATTCATGATCTAAAACCTCCTACTAAGCTCAGAGGTAATGGCTGCCACCTGTATCACCCTAGTTATTGAAAGAGAAGGGTGAAAAGCATGCACTGACATGCTCATAGGCTTGAATGAGTGTTTATTTATCTTTGTATGTGTCAGGAGTGGTGCAACTAAATATTTTGAATTTCAAAACATGTTTTGATTTGGGTCCGCTTTAACGTGCCTAAAGGAACACTATCAATACCCAAGTTTTCTAAAATGGCAATGTACAAATAATGTCTGCGTAGCTATGTAAATGTTATCCTAATTGTCATGTTAAATATCAGAAGCAAAAGCTGTAATTCATTGCGTGTAGATTTTAGCTACGTTTGGAATGTCTCATTTGGATAGGTGAATCTCTACAGCTTGACCTGCTAAGAACAGTGTAACATTGAAGCAGAGTTATTTGAAAACAAAAGCCTGTCAGGTATCGGGTTTCACACACACAATTACAATTGTTTATGTTGCACATGATACATTTTCTCTGTTCTCTGAGTGAAAACGTTGCCTGTCTCTGACTGAACTCTCTGCACACACAGAGTTAACAGATGCACTGTGATGGAATTCCCCCCTCTCCTCATGGCTCACTCTGCAGTTAGATTACAGCAGACTGCCCTCAGAAAAATGTGAAAGGAATTAGATAACCATAAACCAAGAGATAAGGATCAAATGTATACACCAGTACTTAGCAGCACTCCCCAAACATTTCCTATCTCAATTGGAAACAAACTGTTAATCAATAGAGTTCCTTTTAAAGGACCTCTGTCGCAAAAATCTTAAATTTAAAATACATGTAAACATATGCAAATAAGTATGTTTCTTCCAGAGTAAAATGAGCCATAAATTACCTTTTTTTTTTTTTTTTTATATATGTTGCTGTCACTTACAGTAAGTAGTAGAAATCTGACATTACAAACAGATTTTGGACTAGCCTATCTACTCATGGGGGGGGGGGGGTGGGGTGGGAGTTTAGGGCTTTCTTGATTTTTAAAAGAACTTAGTGAATGGCAGTTGCTCCGTCCAACTGCCACGTAAGTGTGCAGCGAGCAGGGAGGCTGGCTAGCATCGTTGTATAAATCCTTTTTTTCAGGGAATGTCTTTATAAAGAATAAAGGCAATACTGAGGATCCCCATGAAGAGATGGACTAGCCCAAAATCTGTTGGTAATGTCAGATTTCTACTACCTACTGTAAGTGACAGCAACATAGGAGAAAAGTAATGTATGGCTCATTTTACTCTGGAAGAAACATACTTATTTGTATATGTTTACATGTGTTTTAAATTTAAGATTTTTGCGACAGGGGTCCTTTAAAGGAAATTTTAAGATTTTTGTGACAGTTCCTCTTTAATGATGGAGCATTGGTGGAGTCTCCGAGTTAAATACTTTGAAGCAGGGTGTCTCGGTTCTCAGTGCTGAGCGCAGAGTCTAGGCGATGCTATAGCAGCAATACTATTGTGCGCGGGGTACATAAGGGTAGTTTGGGGTTACATCTCCTGAGAGTTGCGACAGCTCGGAGGGGGACTAGTATTTGGACGCAGGAGACCAGAGTTCAAATCTCGGCTCTTCCTGTTCAGTAAGCCAGCACCTATTTAGTAGGAGATTTTGGGCAAGACTCCCTAACACTGCTACTGCCTATAGAGCGTGACCTAGTGGCTGCATCTCTGGCGCTTTGAGTCTGCCAGGAGAAAAGCGTAAAATGTTCTTTGTCTTGTCTATTTAACTCCACCTGGGATATAAGCGGCAACCAGGTGAGCTGCCATTTGGCTCACATTGCGCCTGGCTTCCCAGCAGTGTAATTAATGTAGGAAGGTGATGACTCCGCCCCTCAGAATTGTGGCCATGTTTTTGCTTTGTTTGTATTTTTTTTTTTCAAATCTGTGTCGAGGCTTTGGCCACTCGCATCTGCCTAGCTACGGTACCCCAACCCCTCCCCTCCTCCAGCTCGGGCAGCTATGATCTAATTGGTGGCTGCCGAGGAGCTGGAGCGGGCCATGGCAATGCAGGTGGAGGTCTCAGCTTCGGCAGACTCCTGAAATCCGGCCTCGTTGCCGAGGAGCTTGGCAGAGCATTCACTTACAGCTAATCCGGTAAGTAAGTAACCATGCCCCCCCCCCCCAATATGTATGACGGTCTTTGTCTTTTATAGCAAAGGTACTATTTACAGTGTACCAGAGGCTAACACTTATATAAGATTTAGACAGACATTCCTGTGGCTTCCTCCACCCCCTCCGCACTGATCACTCCCAAGCCGCCTTCCTCCGTTTTCTCGCTCTCCCGTTAGCAGCTCTGCAAGTTTGGCCAGTCGGCGCATGCGCAGTGTGATTACGCGCACCCCTTAGTCTCAATCATAGCTGGGAGCGTTCTGCACCTGCGCAATAGTACTGCGCAGGCGCAGAATGCTCCCGGCCACGGGAGTGGGGAGCACACGGTCGGGCTATGCATGTGCAGTGCACCCTGACTCCCCAAGCGATCGGAGTGGTTAACGGGAGAACGAGGAGGCGGAGGAAGATGGCATGGGAGCGATCTGTGCGGAGGGGGCTGGAGGGAAGCCCCAGTTATGTATAAAAAGTGGTCATCTCAGGGTCACCTTAAATATAAAACCCGACAGTCAGGACTAGGGATGATCAATGATATGTAAATACTTCAGAGTTGATAAAAATGTATGTACATTTTTATGCAAATATATACGCAGCTTTAAAATGGACCAATCAATTTAAACCTGAGACTTGATTGGTCCGTTTACAATCTGCATATATTTGTATACAAATTTAGAAACCTTCGCATAACCTTGCAAATATTTGCATGTTATTGATCATCCCTAGTCAGGACTTGACCCTGTGAACTAGATGAGACAGAACCTTACAGTATTTGACAGAATTTGGAGGAGAAAGAGCCTAATTTTAAAGGATACCCGAAGTGACATGTGACATGAGATAGACGTGTATGTACAGTGCCTAGCACATAAATAACTGTGCTGTGTTCTTTTTTTTTTTTTTTTCTTTCACTGGCTGAAAGAGTTAAATATCAGGTATGTAAGTGGCTGACTCAGTCCTGACACACTACAGTGTGACCCTCACTGATAAGAAATTCCCCCTTTTATCTCTTTCTTTGCTCTCAGAAGCCATTTTCTGCTAGGAAAGTGTTTTATTGTTGTAATTTCTTATCAGTGAGGGTCACACTGTAGTCACTTCCTGTCAGGACTGAGTCAGACACTTACATACCCGATATTTAACACTTTCAGAGTAAGAAAAAAAGGAACACCGCATAGTTATTTGTGTGCTAGGCACTGTACATACACATGTCTATCTCATCATGTCACATGTCACTTCGGGTATACTTTAAGGATAACACAAGGCTGTCCCATTTAACCACAGTTTACAAAACTGCAACCACCGCTAGCAGTTGTCAGCAGATGCGTCTGCTAATCACAATGCAGACACACTGCTTTGCTGCAAGAACTGTCCATCTATGGAAGTTATAATATTGCATGTACCATCACAATAAACACAAATGTGAATGTTCCCGGTTTGCTGCTATAAGTGCCTCCTTTCATGGCTGTGGGAATTAGCGGATCTGAACAGTATCTGAGGTCGGACACTACTGCTGGACAATGAGGCCTGGCTCACGGTCAAAGTTCCAGTTAATCCAGAAGGTACTCATTAGTTCAGGTCTTGGTTCAGCACAGGACAATCAAGCCCTTCCACACCAAGCTGATTAAGCCTTTATATCTTTATAGACCTATTTATCTTTATAGACATTGCATTGTGCATAGTGGCAGTGTTATGGTGAAACAAAAAAAGGGCCTTCCCCAACCTGCGTCCTTAAAGTTGGAAGCGCAAACTTTTTTACAATGGCGTTATTTATAGCCTTAATTTTTTTCCAACATATATACATTTTTCACTAGCAGTTCGAGATAATATTACTTGTGTTGTGTTTACAAGTGAACTTATTGCTGCCCTTGTTTTGCAATCTTAAATAGGATTGGGGGAAGACTCTTTGGCCTGCTGTGTACCACATGTGGAGAGTTAGGCCCCGTTCACACTGCACGCGTTTCCAGCCGCGTTTTGGAAACGCGTGCGGGAGGCCGACACGCACGACATCAGACAGTGCATAGAGTGCACTGTCTGATGTTCACACTGCATGCGTTCCAGACCTGTGCGGTCCGGGAACGCATGCTGCACGCATTTTTTGCAAAAAACGCGTGGCTGTCCCATTCACTTTTCAGTGATGGGATCAGCCACGCAACGCACACAAACGCGGATGGCGTGCGTTTGCATGCATTGCGTTATGCACACATGGCCATCCGCGTTTGTGATGTGAACGGGGCCTAAGGCAATGCTTTCTGACTCTGCTACAGAAGTTAACTTGCCTTGAGAGCCCCCAATTTCATTAAAAAGAAAAAAAATTATATTAATTTATAAATCATTTAGTCTGGGTTTGTCATTAGTAAAATCTTTCCCGTTCTATTTATCACAGGTGGTGACATCTTTGGTGCTGGCAGGTGATCTCTGCTGAATGTTCATTTAGGCCTGAGACACACTGTGCCTTTCTGAGACACTGAGTGCTTTTCTGACAATCAGCGCTGTCTGAGCAGTTTTAAAAAAAAACAAAAACAAAATAATGCTCCCTTTGACTTGCATTAAAATCGCAGTAAAATCGCCACAATTGTGTTTTTCCCAAAAATCGCAATCACTGCAATTTTGCAATGATATTATTGTAAGTCAACCCGCAAAACTCTCTCTCTCTGGCCTTCCAGAATGCTGTAAGTGACTGTTAGAGCAACAGTTTCCAGAACAGTCGCTGTACAGACATGTGTCTTGGCCATAGCTGCACAGCCTGTTCTAAATCCAAGGGAAACTGGGAAATTAGAGGTGCAGCAGAGGATGAGCAAGCGGTGCTTCCTAGTCAGAAGACCAATTGGAGACTAGTGCTTGCTTGCTTGCTTGCTTGTTTATGTTTCATGATGTAGCATCACAAAATTCAGTAGGGCGGTTGTACGGATGCATGCGCCTATATATAATTTTTTTCTTTTTTTGTACAAACTGTTCCGTCTAGTGATGATTCAGCAATGTAAATCTCGAGTCTGTTCGCAGTTTACATCATTAATCTGTACCCATTGTCCTGCATGGCTGTACACTATGTTTTGGAATTCTAGAGCAGATGGTCTGTGGAAAAATATTGAAACAGTCAACTGCTATTTTGTAGCGTTATTATTATACCGTATATACTCGCGTATAAGCCAAAGTACCCTCTTTTTCCACAGAAACCATGAAAAAGTGATTGACTCGCGTATAAGCCCCCTCACCAGTATAGCCCCCTCCACAGTAGCTAAATGTGCCCCTAGTTCAAATCAGCCTGATAGCCAGATGTGCCCCGAGGATGACACAGCCGTGTCTCAAGAGGCCACTATATGGCATCCCCGATATGAGACACAGCAAATGCCACACAGGAAGTGCCCGTGATTATTGCACCACTAACTCATTGCTTGCACACTCCGCTCCACATGCCAGGGGACACAGGTAGTCTTCAGCACCGCACTCTACACACCATGTTGCAGGGGATGGGGGCCACAGACACAGCAGGGAGCCAGCTGGCAAGAGCAGGATCACTAATGCACAATCCTTACACTCCTCTGCCAGTAACAAAACCTGCTTCACCATCCGTGCTGCTCCACTGACTTGCTTATAAGCCGAGGGGGTAACATTTTGTGCTAAAAAATTAGGCTTATACTCGAGTATATAAGGTATTTTTTGTAAGGATTTTATGCAGTAGAATGTCAAGTTTTTGTGGAGTAGCACTGAAGTGTTTTGGACTTGGAAGCAGGAAATTTGGGCTCCACCATAGGCGTCTATAGAAATTTCAGCTATATGGGAAAATGTAAGTGCCCAATAAAGTAGTGGGCATTGCAAACTGCAGCTACAAATAGTGGACGGCCAATATTTTTCATTTGTATGCGCCGTGTATATAAGTGGGTTTGTGGCAAGGGAGGGTGGGGGTCAAGGTTAGGCACCAGTGGAGGTCTTTTAAGGACAGGAGTCTTGGGGGGGGTAGGAAGGGGCAATGGTTAGACAGGAGCGGTGGTTATCGGTAGGAGTTAGGGTTAAGCATCAGCAGGGGCAGTGATTGGGCAGGGGTTAGGGTTAGGAGTCGCCAGGGGCAGTGATTAGGCAGGGGTTAGGGTTAGGAGTCGCCAGGGGCAGTGATTAGGCAGGGGTAATGATTAGTCAGGAGTTAGGGTTAGGCGTCGCCAGAGGCAGTGATTAGGCAGGGATTAGGGTTAGGCGTCGCCAGGGGCATTAATTACGGTTAGGTGTTGGCAGAGGCAGTGGTTATGGTTAGGCATCGGAATAGAGAGGGCTCTGTGTTAGAATAGGGATAAGTTTAACTGTGGTAAAATATCGGTAACATTTACCAATATTTTGCTATAGTAATTAGCACTGCACGATAGTAGAATATCGGTAATTTTACCAATATTGTACCAGCGACTATTTCCAGCACCCAAATCTCCAGGCACCCTTTTTGCATGTATGCTTTTGACTGTTAGGGAGTACTAAGCACATGTGTAAGATTGTTCTGTAGTGTGAAAGCTGTAGTTCCTACTGCAAATCTCATTTAAAGCACACATATTACTGCTACCTGCCATTTGACTTTGCAGACAGGAGTAGTGATCATTTGTCAAATCTTATTTAAATAAACTAGCGCAGTAATCGGTTTTTAGCATGGTGGGACTTTGCGCAAATTAGGTTTGCACATTTGCAATAATCCATATATACTGTGTTTTTTGGCATATAAGACTACTTTTCAACCCTTTAAAATCTTCTGAAAAGTCAGGGGTCGTCTTATATGCCGGGTGTCATTGATGCCGGGTGATACAGGATGCGCATACATGATATGCTGAAGTTTAGGTGATGCTGATAAGTGATGCGCGTACGCGACATGCTGCTTAATTACCAGATGCTGAAGATTCGGCGGTCCCCACTTATGCTGGGGAGTAGCTCACTGCTCATGCTGCAAGGTCTGAGACACCCAGTGTATGGAAGAAAGATTAAGGAAACACGCCCATAAAACATGCCTCTTCCACCTGTCTGGCCCGCCCTATCCTGTTCTCTCCTCTCAGATCCCGCTGCTGAGGACTGCGGTGAATAGGCACAGGCGCACATGTGTGAGAGAAGGAGATGGAGGTAAATAGGATACAAGGTGGGCCAGACTGGTGAAAGAGGCGTGTTTTATGGGCACAGCGTGATCCATTCTTCCATACTGCTCTGATAAACAGGGAGAGCTGACCAATCTATTTAGGGAGAGTTGACCAATCTAACCACTCAATCACCTGTACTTTTCTATACTGGGTACCACATACAGTACAGAACCAGTATCTGTTCATACATAGCACCAGTATTTGATGTTTTTTCAATTTTTATTTGGTGTGCATTGGAAGAGCAGTAGTTTCGTACGGCGAGTATATCCCAAACTCTATATTTTAACTGGAAAACTTGGGGTGTCGTCTTATACGCTGGAAAATACGATAAATGTCTTCGCACGTATAGGATAGCCTATGCCTGTTAATATAGAGCTAAGGTTAAAGAGGAACTTTAACCCAGGATTGAACTTTATTCCAATCAGTAGCTGATACCCCCTTTCCCATGAGGAATCTTTACCTTTTCTTGAATAGATCATCAGGGGGATCTGTATGGCTGATAATGTGGTGAAACCCCTCCCACAGTGTGATGTCATGACCATGGTCCTGACAGTATGCTGTCTGTGAACCTCGTTGCATTGTGGAAAATAACTGCTTTGTCCAACTGCCAAGCAACCACTATCTCTCTTTGTGCAAAGAACTCTTAAGGGGCCCATACACCTAACGATTTTCCCGCCAATATACAGCAGATTCGATCACTGGGATCGAATCTGCTGTGAAATGGTTGCGCAAACGCTGACAGATCGACCGATTTCCATCCGAAATCAATCGTTCCCATCGATCTGTCCGTGCGGAAGAATTCGCTCGATCGCCGGCGGGTCTGGAGCGCATCAATAGCGGCGTTCGAATGCCCGCCGACCGACGCTAGCGGCAATACATTACCTGCTCCGGCCGGCGTGTGTCCCCACTCTCTCTGCGGTCACTTCTCCGTGCTCGGCTCCTCCAGCTTCACTGGACTTCCTGTCCCGGCAGGAAGTTTAAACAGTAAAGCTCCCTCTACTGTTTAAACTTCCCCGGCAGGAAGTCCAGTGAAGCTGGAGGAGCCGAGCACGGAGAAGTGACCGCAGAGAGAGTGGGGACACACGCCGGCTGGAGCAGGTAATATATGCGGGGGGGGGGGGGGGATTTGCACCACCACAGATTGTGATCGGTTTCATGCTGAAATCGATTCACAATCTGTTTGCAGTAAAGGCAGCCATACGATCCCTCTCTGATCATAGAGGGGTCTATCTGTTGGTCAATCTGATGGCAAATCAACCAGTGTATGGCTACCTTAAGTTAATGAACACTGCGTAGAGGTCACATGGCAGGACTAAAGATGTCACCACCTGTGATAATTTCCAGAATGTAAATCAGGGAGAGGAAAGATTTTACAATGGCTAAATAATCTATAAATAAATATTGTAAACAATAAGCAGTTTTATCCATTGTTGTTTTCTCTACGGTTCCTCACTACAGTACAGTAAAAAAAAGTCTCAAAACGGCTAGCATTTTAAAGTTTGTGCAATAGCAAGTGGGTCCCAGAGCTAAAGGGGTTTTGTTTCTGGCCAGTGTTCAGTAAAGGTGGCCATACACTCGTAGATTTGCAGCAGATTCAACCATCAGACTTCTGTCAGATGCCTGTCAGGTCGATTCTGACAGGAATCTGATGTGTGCCACACACTAGGAACAGATTTCCAATAGATGTCAGAATAAAATCTATTGGAAATCGATCTGAATGCATTTTTGCCCCATTAGGTCCAATGCCACTCAATGGGCCATCGAGCTGCTGCCAGCAGCAGACCGACCTAAATTTTCCATCCTATCAAATCGATCGATCGGCTGATTCGATAGAATAGATTTCTGATCGATCGATGGCTGAAATCGACCAGTGTATGGGCCCCTTAACTGTATTTGCTCCTGATAGTATGCCAATATTTGTAATCATTAGATAACATTTATAAAACCTGTATATGCAGCCTTTTAATTCATTTTGAAAGATAACATTAGATATTAACAATAAGACAATAAACCTATAGTATATGGTGAGTTTGACAGTTATTTTAGGATGTAAGGAAACGTCCCCGTTTTGTACTGACATAAGGAAGAGTTTATTTCCCTTTCGCGTGCATGCGGTTCCAACCTTTTTATAGGCCAATGGATCCATCTGATAATGAAACTAACTGGGCATGACAGGGGCAGACGGGCTGTGAAGAGCCTGGAGCTGTGTGTCTGCTGCTCAGCTTTGCCTTGTTGGGTATAATAACAGAGAAAAGCTCGCCCGAGAGTAGCACTGTTATGAGCCCTGCCGCTGTTGACCTCATTCTAAAGGTACACGGTTACAGATCTTCAATAGGTTGAATTAAAAACCTTGAAACTAATAAAAAAATCTCTTGTAAATGAAAGACCTCTGGAGCGATGTTTGATAAATATGTTGGGTAATTAGTATACCATCTATTTGACTGCCTCTTTTTTAAAGATATTTATTCCACTTGGAAAATCTACATATTGTTGGAAAGCCGAGAATCTTGGTTTTTATTTGCACTATACCACTCGCCGGTGCGATGTGCCATACGGTAGCAGTGCACCAGTGGTGTATCGGAGGAGCTTGGAGCCCCAAGCACTTTGATATGCAGACCCAAAACCTAACTAGGACAGTTTGTGTCCGAGAGGTGTAGAGATTAAGGAAATGGTTAAAGGACAGCTGAAGTGAGAGGGATATGGAGGCTGCCATAGTTATTTCCTTTGAAACAATACCAGTTGCCTGGCAGCCCTGCTGGTCTGTTTGTCTGCAGTAGTGTCTGAATCACACACCAGAAACAAGCATGCAGCTAATCTTGTCAGATCTGACAATAATGTCAGAAACGCCTGATCTGCTGCATGCTTGTTCAGGTTGCTTTTTCGCGTGGTTTGGGCAGAAGATGCTACAAAAATGACAGCAGTGGTTTCCTATGGGTTTGCTAGAATGGAAGTTGTCTAAACAGCTCTATTATTCTGTTCTGAAAATCTTGTGAATCTTTAACCCGCTCATCATTTTATTTACAGAAATCAGTTAACAGTTTAGTTTGTATGTCATTTTTTTGTGGTAAAGATGCACTATTGTAATCTTTGTTCTTTCCCCCTCTCTTAGATGTGTTGTGGTACTATTAAATCCTCGGAAGAACAAACAGCATCATATACTAAACAGCTCCAGGTGAGTTCTCACAACTAGGGAAACCCTAGATGTTTTCTGTTGCTTTTTCCTCTTTTCCTAACTAGTAGTGTGTACCAAATTAAATAGTATTTTTAAAGTTTGCCTATGGTAAAATAATGTCTTCCTACCCAAAAGGCAAAGGAGGTGCAGCTGGACACCTGCAGTTGCTGGAATAGGTGAGATGTGAATACACTGCACATTTGGAGGAACAGCAGCTTAGGGTTCAGATGCATTCATTGCTTGTCCCATTATCCAGGGCTGGACTTGCCATAAGGCAGTGTAGGCTCGTGCAAAGCAAGGGCAAATTGAATAGAATCAAATCTAATCCCGATCGGACATGTCCGATTGAATCGAATCAATGAATCAAATCGAATCGGGCAAAAAATTGTAGGGTGTAACGTACTGCTTTAGTATGTTTATAGGCAAACCTGTGTGTGTGTGTGTCTCTGTACGTCTGTTACTTTGGTTTAGTAAATTGGGCCCCATAGTTTCCTTGTAAATACAGCGTATTTAAATAACATAAATCCTCTTGCTAGAGTGTGTGTGTGTGGGGGGGGGGAGGAAATCTAGCTCTAGTGTGGTTTCCTGGATAAATATGACTTACAGATGACTTCTCTTCCTCTTTTTCTTTGGTATAAAAATGCTTAAAGGATACCCGAACTAACATGTGACATGATGAGATAGACATGTGTAGTACAGTGCCTAGCACACAAATAACTAGGCTGTGTTCTTTTTTTTCTTTCTCTGCCTGAAATAGTTAAATATCAGGTATGTAAGTGGCTGACTCCGTCCTGACTCAGACAGGAAGTGACCACAGTGTGACCCTCACTGATAAGAAATTCCCCCTTTTTACCTCTTTCTTGCTCTCAGAAGCCATTTTCTGCTAGGAAAGAGTTTTATAGTTGGAATTTCTTATCAGTGAGGGTCACACTGTAGTCACTTCCTGTCTGAGTCAGCCACTTACGTACCTGATATTTAGCTCTTTCAGGCAGAGAAAGAAAAAAGGGAACACAGCATAGTTGTTTATGTGCTAGGCACTGTACATACACATGTCTATCTCATCAAGTCATATGTCAGTTTGGGTATCCTTTAAATATTGGCAGCAGTCAGTCCTTCGTTGCACCATTTTGGCATAATGACACATACTGTATATGGCTTCAGAAGGAATCAGTGAGAATGATTTGACTTCGTGTGACCCATGTAATCAGTCAGCACACGGGCGAGGGTCAGTCACTCTCAATTGGAGCGCTGTTTGTGTACGTTTTCTCTGATGCCATCTGATATTTTCTTATTCTGGCCCTGCTATTCTGCTCTGTCTCCCTGTGAGTGCAAAATCTATTAATGGCTTCTTAGCCAATAATTGACCCAAGAGCTCCTATTTTCTCCCTCACACCTCCGGTTGAAAAGAGGGCATCTAAACCACGCCAGGCAGGGAGCTAAATTGTCCTTGACACAAGGCATGAAGGACACACATTCTGCTGGTCCTGCTGCCAGATTAGGAGCTGACGTTAGCACATGCTTGCCCTGGTTTATTCAGATTCTTGTAGCTGCGGGAACCACTAAACCTAAATGACGGGAGGCTTTTTAAAACCAACATGCTTGTAAACAGAAGGCTGTTATTGATCTATATATTGCCAGCATCTTCCATGGCATGATAGAAAACAAAATGGCACATAGGTATAGATGGGCTGAGTTTAGCCACTGACAAACAGCACAACTCTCTATATCAGGATAATAAATATTACACTTTAATGATTGATTCAATATAAAATGTCAAAAATGAACCCCTTGCGGACCGACATAGTTGAAATCTACGCCATTCAAAAGTTTATTGAAGAATCTAAAACACACTTACAGTTGCATTTGGTGCATTCAGCTATGGGCAGTTAGGTGGGCGCCAGGTCTGAGATCTTGGCGAATGTCTGTTTCGCGCCACTGGTGCTTGTTCACCACTAGATCAAAGGCCTTTGATCTAGCTGTGAACAAGACGTTTGCTGAGATATCGGACCTGTCGCCCACCTAGCCGACCCATAATGGACCCTGAAAAATGTTTACATATGTGACTTGAGCACGCCATCACAGTTCACCTTCACACTGCAGCGAGCTGACAATTGCATTTGTCCAGTCCTGAGTGCTGGGAGTCTTTATCTATCTTGTGAACGACATTGAAATCTACGTCATGCTTGTGGCTGTAAACCTCAGACACCAAGTAGATTTTCCACTATGTGGTCCGCGCATTCCTCCCACGATCAAGTGTACACGAGACCGGATATTAAGCTGTGAATTGACAGCTTAATCTCCTAGCATTAATCGGGAGCGGCGGGAATTGGCTCCTGATCACATGATCACTCTGATCGCCGGTGATTGTAGTGATAACATAGTAAACAAATCACACTCTCTGCATTCCTGACCAATTTCTTAAGGTGGCCATACACTGGTCGATTTGCCATCAGATTCGACCAACAGATAGATCCCTCTCTGATCGAATCTGATCAGAGAGGGATCGGATGGCTGCCTTTACTGCAAACAGATTGTGAATCGATTTCAGCCTGAAACCGATCACAATCTGTGGAGCTGCCCCCCCCCCCCCCCCCTGCATACGTTACCTGTACTGGCCGGCGCGAGTCTCCTGGTCCCAGCTGTCTTCTTCTCCGCTCCGGGCTCCAGACCGTTCCTGCAGCTACTGAACTTCCTGTCCAGGGGAAGTTTAAACAGTAGAGGGCGCTCTACTGTTTAAACTTCCTGCCAGCACAGGAAGTTCTGTGTAGCAGCAGCCGGTCCGGAACCCAGCGCGGAAAGAAGACAGCGGGGACTCGCACCGGCCGGAACAGGTAATGTATACCCGCTGTATTGCGTCGGTCGTCGGCCATTCGAATGCCGCTATCGACGCACTCCCGACCTGCCGGCGACCGAGAAAAATCTTCCGCATGGACGGATCGACGGGAACGATCGATTTCGGACGGAAATCGATCGTTCTGTCAGCGGTGTGCGCGGCGATTTCACATCCGATTCGATCACTGTGATCGAATCGGCCGTATATTGGCGGGAAAATCGTTAGGTGTATGGGCCCCTTTAGGCATCCAGCCCCATTCTGACTGAATGTCATCCATTATTGATTTTATCATCAAGCCAGGGCCCTGTACTGTGTTCGTACGGGTCTGGCTGCTGCGATGCAGGTCACAGTTGCTCTGTGCTGGAGAGAGGAGGAAGGTGAGTATTACTTACCCAGCCTCGCTTCCTGTTGCCAATCTCTGCATGAGGGGTCCATAGGCAAACGCAGGGGGGGGGGGGGGGGATTACAGCTGCCCAGAAACCCCCCCTCAGACCAGGGTCGGCGCAGTGTCTAGGGACAGGCACAAGTTATATCTGTTACACCAGAATATCTGCAGGCATCCTGCAGCTCACAGCACTGCCCCTTGGGAAACTAAACAGTCAGGTATGAGCACAGCCCTGTGCCCTGCTGTGTGAATGCTTCACTTTCCCCTTCATTACCAATGTGAGCTGTCCTCATTATCTGTATCCAAACTGCTTCTGATATATCCTGTTGTCGATCAGGAGCAGATCGGACATTTAGAAAATAATTGTCAGGTGGACAGGAAATTGCATTATGTGTACCCAGCATGATGTCCTACCATATTATTATACTGTATTGTTTGGCTGAGGGAGACCTTTCAGGAATCTCCCCCTTGAAAATCCTGGGTTTGCCCCTGGGGTCACTAGACCACCAGGGAAAGCGCCAGAGCTGCAGGGACTAGGCTATATGCAATAATATATGCAGCTTACTGAACAGGAAGAGCCGAGATTCAAACCCTGGTCTCCTGTGTCAGAGGCAGAGCCCTTAACCAGTAAACCATCTTATGGCTCAAGAAAAGCACTGGTAGTGCAGAAAAGTATTGGGGGAAGGTAGGTGTATATAACACACTGGTAACAAATATTCTAAAGTCTAGGGCCCTAAAGAGAGGATCGCTCACCACACAGGCTCCGTTCGTATCGCTGCTGACACTGCTTTTTTGAAGCTGGAAGCTGTCACTTGAAAAAGCAGCGTCCTATGCGATCCTAGAGGATTCCACGTGGGGAGCACTCCCTCTCTGGAATTTTGAATATTCAGGTAACATTATCGTAGTGCGCGCAATCCATGTCATGCGCCGCCAGGCCTAGCACTTGTGCACTGCTGCCAACCCGGAAGACAACGTCTGCACAACCCGGAAGCAACTTCTTCATAACAATACAGCACAGCAAACGTTTCAGTCGTCACCGACCTTTTTCAATGCTATTGCATTGAATTGTTGTTCAATTGCATTGAAAAAGGTCGGTGAAGACCAAAACGTTTGCTGTGAATTTGCTCTAAATAAAAAAGCTTGTGTGCTGCAACCGTGTTAACTGTCATGTTTTTCCTGTATAAATCGTTGGTTGTTACGATCAAAAATGTCAGTTAAATATATCCTATATGAGACACACAGTGATATTTGAGAAGTGAAATTAAGTTTATTGGATTTACACAAAGTGCACAATAATTGTTTGAATAAAATAAGGCAAGTGCATAAATGTGGGCACTGTTGCCATTTTATTGATTCCAAAACCTTTAGAACTAATAATCTCAAATTGGCCTGGCAAGCTCAGTGACCCCTGACCTACATACACAGGGAAATCCAATTATGAGAAAGAGTATTTAAGAGGGTCAATTGTAAGTTTCCCTTTTAATTTTCTCTGAAGAGTAGCAACATGGGGGTCTCAAAACAACTCTCAAATGACCTGAAGACAAAGCTTGTTCACCATCATGGTTTAGGGGAAGGATACGTAAAGGAAACGTAAAGCTGTCTCAGAGATTTCAGCTGTCTGTTTCCACAGTTGGGAACATATTGAGGAAATGGAAGACCACAAGCTCCGTTCAAGTTAAAGAGACTCCGTAACAAAAATTGCATCCTGTTTTTTTATCATCCTACAAGTTCCAAAAGCTATTCTAATGTGTTCTGGCTTACTGCAGCACGTTCTACTATCACCATCTCTGTAATAAATCAACTTATCTCTCTCTTGTCAGACTTGTCAGCCTGTGTCTGGAAGGCTGCCAAGTTCTTCAGTGTTGTGGTTCTGTGATGCATCTCCCCCCTCCAGGCCCCTCTCTGCACACTGCCTGTGTATTATTTAGATTAGAGCAGCTTCTCTCTTATCTTTTACAAGCTGGATAAATCCTCCTCTGAGCTGGCTGGGCTTTCACATACTGAGGAATTACAAACAGGCAGAGCTGTCTGCACTCTGCAGGAAGAAACAGCCTGACACTTCAGTGGAAGATTGCTGCAGGGGGAAAGAAACACACAAATGATCTCTTGAGATTCAAAAGGAAGGGTGTATACAGCCTGCTTGTGTATGAATGTATTTTCTGTGTGTGGACATACTGTACATCAACCTACTTCCTGTTTTGGTGGCCATTTTGTTTGTTTATAAACAAACTTTTTAAAACTGTTTTTAACCACTTTTAATGCGGCGAGGAGCGGCGAAATTGTGACAGAGGGTAATAGGAGAGGTCCCCTAACGCACTGGTATGTTTACTTTTCTGCGATTTTAACAATACAGATTCTCTTTAAGCCACGAATGGTGAGAACAGTCAGTCAACCCACAGACCTGCACCAAAGACATATAGTTACATAGGTATTTGGGTTGAAAAAAGACATATGTCCATCGAGTTCAACCAGAGAACAAAGTACAACACCAGCCTACTCCCTCACATATCCCTGTTGATCCAGAGGAAGGCGAAAAACCCTTACAAGGCATGGTCCAATTGGCCCCAGAAGGGAAAAAAATTCTTCCCGACTCCAGATGGCAATCAGATAAAATCCCTGGATCATCATCATTGGGCATTACCTAGTAATTATAGCCATGGATGTCTTTCAACGCAAAGAAAACATCTAAGCCCCATTTAAATGCAGGTATAGAATTTGCAATAACTACTTCATGTGGCAATGCATTCCACATCTTAATCACTCTTACTGTAATGAACCCTTTGATAAATAAATGGCTAAAATGTTTTTTTTCTCCATGCGCATGTCCTCTAGTCCTTTGAGAAGACCTAGAGACAAAAAGCTCATCCGCCAAGCTATTATATTGCCCTCTGATGTATTTATACATGTTAATTAGATCCCCTCTAACTCGTCCTTTCTCTAGACTAAATAAACCCAATTTATCTAACCTTTCTTGGTGAGTGAGACCTTCCATCCCACTTATCAATGTTGTTGCTACTCTCTGCACCTGCTGTAAAACTACAATAACTTTCCTGTAATGTGTTGCTCAGAACTGAATTCCATATTCCAGATGTGTCCTTACTAGAAAGTTAAACAGGGGCAATATTATGCTAGCATCTCAATTTTTTATTTCCCTTCTAATGCATCCCAACATTTTATTAGCTTTAGCTGCAGCAGCTTAAGATTAAATACGATTATTTAACTTGTTGCCGATGAGTACTCCTATGTCCTTCTCCAAGTTTGATGTCCCCAACTGTATCCCATTTATTTTGTATGGTGCTAGACCATTGGTATGACCAAAATGCATGACTTTACATTTTTCAACATTGAATTTAATCTGCCATTTATGTGCCCATATAGCCATCCTATCCAGATCCTGTTGCAATATGACACTATCTTCCTGAGAGTTGATGATTCTGCACAATTTTGTATCATCTGCAAAAATAGCAACATTGCTCACTACTGCATCTACTAGGTCATTAATAAATACATTGAAGAGCACTGGACCCAGTACAGACCCCTGTGGGACCCCACTGCTAACAGTCACCCATTTTGAGTATGATCCATTGACCACAACTCTTTGTTTTCTGTCCATTAGCCATTTCCCTATCCATTCACACAGACTCTTCCCCAGTCCTTGCAACCTCAACTTTTGCACCAGACTTTTGTGTGGAACAGTGTCGAAGGCCTTTGCAAAGTCCAAGTATATCACATCTACAGCATTCCCAATATCCATATTAGCATTCACTACCTCATAAAAGCTGAGCATGTTAGTCAAACAGGACCTTTCTTTAGTAAACCCATCTTGATGCTGAGAAATAAGATATTTTCTACTATGAAGTCATGTATAGTATCTCTTAGTAACCCCTCAAATAGTTTGAATACAACTGATGTTAAGCTAACAGGTCTATAATTTCCTGGATCTGATTTTTTTGCCCTTCCTAAATAATGGGAAAACGTGGGCTGTACGCCAATCCACTGGGACTCTACCAGTTGAAAGAGAGTCACAAAAGATAAGATAAAGGGGTTTATCTATAACTGAACTTAATTCCCTTAGGACCCGAGGATGCATGCCATCCGGGCCAGGTGCCTTGTCTATTTTTAATTTATTTAGTCTTGCCCTCACTTCTTCCTGCGTTAAGTATTTAATATTACAGTTGGAAGACCTACATCATCATCTTGCTGCAGATGGCTTCACTGTGCATCGTTCAATCATGTGGCACACTTTACAGGATAACAAGAGTTGTTATGCATGGAGGAAAAAGAACACTGTATTCCAAGAAAAACACCTGCTACCTACAATAAAATATGCTGGTGGTTCCATCATGCTATGGGGCTGTGTGGTCAGTGCAGGGACTGAGAATCTTGTCAAAGTTGAGGGACGCATGGATTCCACTCAGTATCAGCAGATTCTGAAGACCAATGTTTAGGAATCGGTGACAAAGCTGAAGCTGCACCGGGCTGGATTTTTCAGCAAGACAACGACCCTAAACACTGCTCAAAATCCATTAAGGCATTCACGCAGAGGAACAAGTACAACATTCTGGAATGGCTATCTCAGTCCCCAGACCTGAATATAATTTAAAATCTGTGGTGTGAATTAAGCTTTCCGTGCCTGGAAGCCATCAAACCTGAATGAACAAGAGGAATGGTCCAAAATACCTTCAACCAGAATCCAGACTCTCATTGGAACCTACAGGAAGTGTTTATAGGCTGTAATTTCTGCAAAAGGAGGATCTACTAAATATTGATTTAATTTCTTTTTCTGTGGTGCCCGAATTTATGCACCTGCCTAATTTTGTTTAAACAATTATTGCACACTTTCTGTAAATCCAATAAACTTTATATCACTTCTCAAATATCGCTGTGTGTGTCTCCTATATGATATATTTAACTGACATTTTTTAATAGTAACAACCAACGATTTATACAGGAAAATCATGACGATTAACAAGACTTGCCCAAACTTTCGCATTCCACTGTGTGTGCGTGCGTGCGCGTGTGTTGCACTTTGGAATTTTGTCCTTTATACTTTTAATACCAATAAATTGTGACTATTATTCCACAATCTATTTCTTTGGTTGGTCTCTTAGATGCCATTTCCCCTTCCCCGTTCCCTTATTATTCTGCTGGCTTTTAGGTGATAAAGGATGGGGGGCAGCAATGGGCTGCTCTCTGTACATGTCTGCTCAATTGTTCTTACAATCTTATTCACCTTGGATACCCCTTAATGCAATGTCTCCTCTGCCAATGACCTTCTCCTCCTAACCTCTCTAGTCAGTCTGGGCACTAGTCACTAATAACCGGTAATGTTTAGGTCAGCAAGAGACCATGCAAAGTTTAAATGGGAGTTAAACAAATTATGTAAAAATAGCGTAGCTTGCGCTATACACACACGGTACACAATGGGTGTATAACATGCGTTACTCTGACTAACCCTAACACACGAGTTACGATATTTGCACAACATGATGCATAGTTTGTGTAACTCCAGGTCAAACCTTATGGGCGCTCTCTGCGTGCGCAAAGTTTGCTGTTGCTTCATGCCGCTTGACTCATTCTCACATATTGTCAGAACTGGATGGGAGAGGAACTGACAACAAGCTAAGTATGTAATATTCATTTGCAGCTACGCCATGTGTTTATTTTAAATTTAACTCAGTTCAGGTTCCCTTTAAGTGATTAAAAAGTCTGTGTGCGGATCCCCTTTTTGATTCTTGGATTTGGATTGCTACCCAGCACCAGCGCTACTCCAATTCTTGGTGTGCCGTTTACTTAATTGGACCAATACGGGGGATTCATCCACCCCGGTCTTCAAACAATAAAGCCAGTAAGGAGCACTCTACTGGATGTACAGAACCATTAATGTTGCTTTATTGCATCATTTCTACTTGTGCAGCCACCAATAGGAAGACCTAATGTTTCAGGCTACATGCCCTCTGTTATACGCCAGGCATTTGAACAAGGGGCGTGTACCCCGAAACATTATGGCTTCTTGTCGGTGAGTCTCTAAGTAGCAATTATGCAAAAAAAGCAATGTTAATGGTTCTGTGCATGCATCCAGTAGAGTGAGAATTACTGTCTGTTTCACTAAATCAACCCCCAAATATCTGGCTGTCAAAGTTCAGAAATTCAAAAAATTGCTATGATTAGAGAGGAACTGGGTCCTTCTGCTACTGGGTCCCATAGCAGATGTCACGACTGTTGCTACACTTCTATTTACAGGTATTTCCAGTCTGCACTATGTGATTTTCATTTCTGTACAGTCTATACATAATTAGGTTTGTCACTAACATGGAGACCTTGTTTCTGTTTTTCAGGAAAACGATCACTGCACTTGCATTTTCTCCAGATGGGAAGTTTTTGGTCACGGGAGAGGCAAGTATTTGTTTTGTAGTAAGAAATGGCTATTTACCTCTCCGTGTCTGATAATGTGCTTCACATTCCATGATACAGTACTAGACAAGAACAGATAGTTTGTCCCCTGCTATTGTTAGAATTGAGATATAACTAAAATGTATGGGGCCCCCTTGCAAAAAGGTAGCAGGGTGGTCCCTGGCCCTACACACCCAAACAATCCTCGGCCACCCCTAGTGCAGGGAGCCATCCTCTGGGGCCTGATCACGCGACTCGAATCAGTCATGTGATCTGGAGCTAGCAAATGGCAACAGAGTGTGTGCAGCTGTGAAGCATGGAGGAGACGCACAGGAGCAGGTAAATATTGTACTGCCTCCTGCTCTATTATGCATGCAGGAAGGAAGAAAGAGGAGCAAGCCTCTTCAGCAGAGAGAGAGAGAGAGGAGGAGCAAGCCCCCTCAGCAGAGAGGAGGAGCAAGCCCCTTCAGCAGAGAGGGAGAGAGAGGAGGAGCAAGCCCCCTCAGCAGAGAGGAGGAGCAAGCCCCTTCAGCAGAGAGAGAGAGAGGAGGAGCAAGCCCCTTCAGCAGAGAGAGAGAGAGAGAGAGAGAGAGGAGGAGCAAGCCCCTTCAGCAGAGAGAGAGAGAGAGGAGGAGCAAGCCCCTTCTGCAGAGAGAGAGGAGGAGCAAGCCCCTTCAGCAGAGAGAGAGGAGGAGCAAGCCCCTTCAGCAGAGAGAGAGAGAGGAGGAGCAAGCCCCCTCAGCAGAGAGAGAGGAGGAGCAAGCCCCCTCAGCAGAGAGAGAGGAGGAGCAAGCCCCTTCAGCAGAGAGAGAGGAGGAGCAAGCCCCTTCAGCAGAGAGAGAGGAGGAGCAAGCCCCTTCAGCAGAGAGAGAGGAGGAGCAAGCCCCTTCAGCAGAGAGAGAGGAGGAGCAAGCCCCTTCAGCAGAGAGAGAGGAGGAGCAAGCCCCCTCAGCAGAGAGAGAGGAGGAGCAAGCCCCCTCAGCAGAGAGGGAGAGGAGGAGCAAGCCCCCTCAGCAGAGAGGGAGAGGAGGAGCAAGCCCCCTCAGCAGAGAGGGAGAGGAGGAGCAAGCCCCCTCAGCAGAGAGGGAGAGGAGGAGCAAGCCCCCTCAGCAGAGAGGGAGAGGAGGAGCAAGCCCCCTCAGCAGAGAGGGAGAGGAGGAGCAAGCCCCCTCAGCAGAGAGGGAGAGGAGGAGCAAGCCCCCTCAGCAGAGAGGGAGAGGAGGAGCAAGCCCCCTCAGCAGAGAGGGAGAGGAGGAGCAAGCCCCCTCAGCAGAGAGGGAGAGGAGGAGCAAGCCCCCTCAGCAGAGAGGGAGAGGAGGAGCAAGCCCCCTCAGCAGAGAGGGAGAGGAGGAGCAAGCCCCCTCAGCAGAGAGGGAGAGGAGGAGCAAGCCCCCTCAGCAGAGAGGGAGAGGAGGAGCAAGCCCCCTCAGCAGAGAGGGAGAGGAGGAGCAAGCCCCCTCAGCAGAGAGGGAGAGGAGGAGCAAGCCCCCTCAGCAGAGAGGGAGAGGAGGAGCAAGCCCCCTCAGCAGAGAGGGAGAGGAGGAGCAAGCCCCCTCAGCAGAGAGGGAGAGGAGGAGCAAGCCCCCTCAGCAGAGAGGGAGAGGAGGAGCAAGCCCCCTCAGCAGAGAGGGAGAGGAGGAGCAAGCCCCCTCAGCAGAGAGGGAGAGGAGGAGCAAGCCCCCCTCAGCAGAGAGAGAGGAGGAGCAAGCCCCCCTTAGCAGAGAGAGAGGAGGAGCAAGCCCCCCTCAGCAGAGAGAGAGGAGGAGCAAGCCCCCCTTAGCAGCGAGAGAGGAGGAGCAAGCCCCCCTCAGCAGCGAGAGAGGAGGAGCAAGCCCCCCTCAGCAGCGAGAGAGGAGGAGCAAGCCCCCCTCAGCAGCGAGAGAGGAGGAGCAAGCCCCCCTCAGCAGCGAGAGAGGAGGAGCAAGCCCCCTCAGCAGAGAGAGAGGAGGAGCAAGCCCCTTCAGCAGAGAGAGAGGAGGAGCAAGCCCCTTCAGCAGAGAGAGAGAGAGAGGAGCTGCAAACCCCCTCAGCAGAGAGAGAGGAGCTGCAAACCCCCTCAGCAGAGAGAGAGGAGCTGCAAACCCCCTCAGCAGAGAGAGAGGAGCTGCAAACCCCCTCAGCAGAGAGAGAGGAGGAGCAAGCCCCTTCAGCAGAGAGAGAGGAGGAGCAAGCCCCTTCAGCAGAGAGAGAGGAGGAGCAAGCCCCTTCAGCAGAGAGAGAGGAGGAGCAAGCCCCTTCAGCAGAGAGAGAGGAGGAGCAAGCCCCTTCAGCAGAGAGAGAGGAGGAGCAAGCCCCCTCAGCAGAGAGAGAGGAGGAGCAAGCCCCCTCAGCAGAGAGGGAGAGGAGGAGCAAGCCCCCTCAGCAGAGAGGGAGAGGAGGAGCAAGCCCCCTCAGCAGAGAGGGAGAGGAGGAGCAAGCCCCCTCAGCAGAGAGGGAGAGGAGGAGCAAGCCCCCTCAGCAGAGAGGGAGAGGAGGAGCAAGCCCCCTCAGCAGAGAGGGAGAGGAGGAGCAAGCCCCCTCAGCAGAGAGGGAGAGGAGGAGCAAGCCCCCTCAGCAGAGAGGGAGAGGAGGAGCAAGCCCCCTCAGCAGAGAGGGAGAGGAGGAGCAAGCCCCCTCAGCAGAGAGGGAGAGGAGGAGCAAGCCCCCTCAGCAGAGAGGGAGAGGAGGAGCAAGCCCCCTCAGCAGAGAGGGAGAGGAGGAGCAAGCCCCCTCAGCAGAGAGGGAGAGGAGGAGCAAGCCCCCTCAGCAGAGAGGGAGAGGAGGAGCAAGCCCCCTCAGCAGAGAGGGAGAGGAGGAGCAAGCCCCCTCAGCAGAGAGGGAGAGGAGGAGCAAGCCCCCTCAGCAGAGAGGGAGAGGAGGAGCAAGCCCCCTCAGCAGAGAGGGAGAGGAGGAGCAAGCCCCCTCAGCAGAGAGGGAGAGGAGGAGCAAGCCCCCTCAGCAGAGAGGGAGAGGAGGAGCAAGCCCCCTCAGCAGAGAGGGAGAGGAGGAGCAAGCCCCCTCAGCAGAGAGGGAGAGGAGGAGCAAGCCCCCCTCAGCAGAGAGAGAGGAGGAGCAAGCCCCCCTCAGCAGCGAGAGAGGAGGAGCAAGCCCCCCTCAGCAGCGAGAGAGGAGGAGCAAGCCCCCCTCAGCAGCGAGAGAGGAGGAGCAAGCCCCCCTCAGCAGCGAGAGAGGAGGAGCAAGCCCCCCTCAGCAGCGAGAGAGGAGGAGCAAGCCCCCTCAGCAGAGAGAGAGGAGGAGCAAGCCCCTTCAGCAGAGAGAGAGGAGGAGCAAGCCCCTTCAGCAGAGAGAGAGAGAGAGGAGCTGCAAACCCCCTCAGCAGAGAGAGAGGAGCTGCAAACCCCCTCAGCAGAGAGAGAGGAGCTGCAAGCCCCCTCAGCAGAGAGAGGAGGAGCAAGCTCCCAGCCCCCACAGGGGGATAGTGTTATACCCCTGGTCCTCAGGGTTACTTGTGATAGTTGTCATTTCCGGTATATTTTAATGACTATTTCAAATTGGAAAGCAAGTAATATATCTAATATTGCTGTTTTTCCTGGCTTAACCACATCACAATGGGGCTTAAGTCATGAACAATATATTGATGTAAGTTGCTGAGCTGCGCACACCACAATGTCCTATAAAACACAAAATATAATGCATATAGCGTAACTCCGTTACAGAACTTCACAGGCACCCTGGTGATAGTGAATTGTGCAGCACTCATGCATCCACTCCCCAATACAGATTGCGCTCACCGGACACAACAGGTGGATCTAACGTTTGACGTAAAACACCCCACTGGCACTTGGACTCTTCAACTTTAATATTCAAGGCAAAAGCTCCATACCATAAAAATAAATAAAAACATATAGATCCATCATAGCATAACACTGCATGAATAATCATAAATCTCCCACGCAATGATTGCACACTCACGTCTGTTGAATTTAATATGCACATCACATATACTTTAGCAGCGGGGTCTGTCCTGGCATCTGGATAGGAAAGCACGGCGTCCCGTATCTCCCTCCCTCTCTCGCTCTCTCCGCCCAGTACTGCTTCACGCTGTACCTGATAGTTTGTATTCACAGATATTTTCTCTGCAGGCAGTGACGTCAGAGGCTCTTGGACGTAGCTCCACCCTGCGCGTTTCGTCTAATCAGACTCATCAGGGACGTAGCTCTTCCCTACGCGTTTCGTCCAATCAGACTCATCAGGTCAACAATATATTGACCTCCATAACGTCGGTGGGCAGACTTTGTTTTTAGATGCAGTCTTATTTAAGGGTATTGCAGCTTTAATCATTGTAGTTGAAACTTATGCTGGGTACACACGGTACGATTTTCCATGCGATAGATGGATCCGATTGATAAAATCCCTCGTCCGATATTACTTCCACTCGATCCTGCACTCGATTTCTCATAGAAGTGAATGAAAAAAAGATAAGAAAAACGAGCGAAGATAAGAGAATCGAGCGCAGAATCGAGTACAGAATCCAGCGGAAAAAACGGCCGGGTCGGGAAAGTGCATGGAAAATCGTACCGTGTGTACCCAGCATAAATCTCTAATGAATTGGCTGCTCTACATCCTTCCACACTTGTTGGTTTTTTCTACATCATGCAACAAAGTACTGAACGGAGTTCATTGATATTTCTTCACCTATGTGATGTTATTTCCCACAAATATGTACTCCTGTGTCATGTTTGGCACTCTGTAATTCTGCTGACGTGTCCACATGAGGCCAAGATTCTTCTGCTAATGCACATGCTCAAAACCTATGGATACAATTAGGGCCTTCATCTCCAAATTGGGGCATTTTGAGAAACTGGCACCACAGTGCAGTACGTGTTATGGTGCGGGATGGTGCTACTAGTAAAAAATATTAGTCATTTACATCATCTATGTGTTATGCCGGGCATACACTGCACGTTTCTGGATGCAATTATGCGCCGGATCGAGCCGCTGGCATCCCCGCTCGTCCGCGCGGATCGATTCCCGCTCGTCCCTGCCGGCGCTAATCAGCCTGGGCTGAACATCACTGTGAGGGTGGGGGTTCATTCGATATACAGTGGCAAAAAATATAGGAAGTGTTTCTAATCCTGAAACCAGGAAAATTACCGTAAAAGCCGGTATCCTGAATAAATTACTTCATTCAACTATATGTCACTACAGTGCCTCTTTAAAGGGGAACTTCAGCCTAAACAAATATACTGTCATTAAGTTACATTAGTTATGTTAGTTAGAATAGATAGGTAATATAATCTCTTACTCGCCCTGTTTTAAAATAACAGGCAAATGTTTGTGATTCATGGGGGCTGCCATCTTTGTCATGGGGGCAGTCATCTTTTTGGTTGAAAGGAGGTGACAGGGAGCAGGAGACACAGTTCCAACTGTCCTGTGTACTGATTACGCCTCCCAGCTGCACACGCTAGGCTTCAAATGTCAAATTCAAAATGTAAGAAAAAAAAATGTGCACCAAAACAGCAGAACGAGAGAAATCCCATCATGCTTTGCACAGCATCAGGGAAAAAATGCCCGGGCAGTTTTCTTCTGTGCAGCTAAAAATGAGGCTCGTATAAGAGAAACAAAGTTCTGATGCTGTGAAACTGTTAAAGAAACACCAAGCCTTTTCAGTGCTGCTGAGTCGATTTGTAGTCTGGAGGTTCACTTTAATGTAAACATTTGTTGTGGTATTAGCTGGAAGAAGATGAAGAAACTGAAACGCATTTAACAAACCTCGGCTAGTTTTTCACAGTCCATAGCGCATGTTGCATGGATACCTTTTGAACGAAGTTATAAATCTGGAAGTCTTGTATGAATTAATTGATGCTAAACCTGAAACCTACTTTGTGTAGTAAAGCGGTTCAGTGCGCATTGGATTGAAGGAGCCAAGTATTGTCCGATGTTCTCACAACCTTGCGGTCTTCTCCACACTCGCAGTATTCTCAGGCTTTCCCAGTGTGTGTATGCGGGTCAGTGCTTCCAGAACAAAGGCACTTGAGTCTGTGTCTGGACAGCAGTGTGAGCAGCAAAGTCATGCAGGGACACAGTGGCGTGACTGAAATAGATAGTCTCATTGGTGTCATTAGGAAAACAGGCCTCAGCTCCACAGACTAGCACTCTCTCTCCAACTCTCTTGCAGTGAAAGTGGGATGAAACTCCATATTAAAAGAACATAAAAAAATATCCAATGGGAAAGAAAATATTTCTACTAGTTTTCCATCTTTATGGTTTCTTTGTGATGTCAAAAGTGATATCACTTCTGCTTTTATCTTTTCAACTCAGCTCAGTGTTCATTTTCCCTCCTCCCTACTCCCCCAGCAAAAATCACCTCGATAACAGACTTGCATCACTGTGTAAACTCTTCAAAGGGTTAGGGGGATTCAAATGCCTTCTTCTGGTTATAGTGCCCTTATCTTATCCAAAATGGGAAGCTTTCTGTTAACTGCATGCTTTGATATGCTTGATACCGTAGCTAAGAAAAAAAAAATTCCCACTGGCACTAAACAGTTCCTGCAGTTAGGCAAAGACACCCAGACCATGTAAAAAGAAAAAGAAATTGGAACATATAGGGACCTATTTTGGAAAAAGAAGGGAGTTACATATATATATTTGGCACTTTTTTTTTTTTATTTTTGGAAGCTACAACCCCCTAAAGCAAACCTGAACCGGAAAAAAGGTTTTACTGCAGAGTTCAAAGGGAGATTATTTCTTTTATAGCTTAAAAGACTGTTTGCTTTTAAAACTGCAACTGTGACAGTATGATTCAATGTTATATTTAAAAAAAAAAAAAAAAAAAAAAAAAAAAAAGCTACCGGTATATAATTAAAATATGAGACTTTTGTTTGCTACTAATGTGCTATTCCTATCTGTACTATATATACAATTCATTAGATCCTACATTATCTCAAGTTATCACTCAGGCCTTGTTCACATTGTGTTCCGCTCGCGTTGGGAGTTTTTTTATGCCTTTTTTTTTCCCCAGTTTCTGTGCATTGGACGGTTTTGTTAAGTGCTTTTCTTAGCGCTTTTGCCGGGCGATTGCGTTTTTTTACTTTCTGACTGACAACTCTTTGATCTGGAAAAGCGTAAATATATTGTATTTATTATTAAAAACGCTCATGCAATCTCTGCAAAAGGCGATTTTTGTGAGCGTTTTTTAATATTCCTTCCCATTAAGGTGGAATCGCCTCAAAAATGGTCTATGCACCGCTTATCTGAGCGGATCGGAAACGACCCGCTCAGATGTGAACTTTGTCATAGAGAATCATTGCACAAGCGCTTTCAGAGCGATTTTGAAAATCGCCAGTGCTTACAAAATCTCAAACGCCCCCAGTGTGAATGAGCCCTCATTATAGTCCATTCAAGTGCTTCAGAGAACAAGACTGCAGTGGGTTGGAAAGCTCAGAGAAGCACTTCTGCATAGATAACTGAAGTTTTTTTTTTTTAACTATTCCTGTACTGGAAAACAATAGGAGACTCTCTTCTTTGCTACTAATGTTCTGTTGGCTGTACTACACATATATTTCATTATCTCATACGTTTATTTTTGCTGCAGGTTTGCTTTAAGTTTTAGACTAGCAGTCACACCCTTGAGAAACGGGATGGTTTTGGGGGGTAAGATGAGGTAACAATTAGTCTAGTAATGTTACCAAATCACAGCATTATTCCCTGACTCATCTGATCTGCATAGCTAGGAAGCACAGATGTTGGCGGAGATTTGTATTTTCATCTGGTGATTGCCCGGTTTCTGCAGGAGTCCCTCTATATATAGCTCAGGCCCAGATGTTGTGTTCTAATCTAAAATCTCATTGAGAAACCACCAAATCTCCTAAAAATTCACAAGTTCTATTACCTAACATTAAATGGAACCTACACAGACTCTGCGCTTGCAGTGGCTGTCCACAAATTACAGAGGGCCCTCTCTGCTTCCTGCCTCCATCTCTGTATTCAGTTTTTCCTCCCTAAAATAATGTCAGACGTTCACATACAGGGACTCTGTGTTCTGAAGCTGATCGGAAGCGGGCAAACTCATAAAAAGTGGAGCCAACAAAAAAGGACACAGCGTGTGCATGCTGGCCATAGAAGCCAAGCCCTCTGAAAGATGAAATGTGATTGGTTGCTGGTGGAGCAAGAGCTTATGTCCGCTTGTATGTTCTCTAAAGTTTTCACAGATCAGCCCTTCTGAAGTGAGTTTTCTGACACAGAATGTGCTCTGAGGAAATGTATTTGTAATCGTTCATAGGTAGCTCTTCCATGTAGCTCTCGTGCTAAATAGAAATGGTAAAATTGGCCAATCAAAACTGAATGTGTGGCCGCACCCTTTATCAGAAGTGTTATACATTGTATTTGTATCTCTAAATAGTATAAATTGCTGATTTAGACAAACAGAAATCTGCTTTTCCTGGGACTCTTCTGAAATCCTTTTCTGTTTTATCATTTTCTTGTGCCTGGTACACACCATGCAATTTTCCTGTTAGATCGACAGCAAGTTTCCCATCATTCAATAATTTACAGCATTTCCGGTTTGAAAAAGCGATTGATTTTGTGCAATACTGATCTTAAAATAGATTACTTTCTCAATCGGAAGCATATTGGTCATTCTGGAAATGATCAAATGATGGGAAATTTTCCGTCAATGTGATGGGAAAATTGCATGGTGTTTACCAGCCCTTAGGGCTCATTTCCATCTAGCGCGCTTATGGAACGCGATCGCAGGGACTGCGCTGTCTGCTCTTTCCATTCATGCGATTCAATTCACTTTTGAATCGCAGCACATGGTTGCCTGCATTTCTGGGGGATTTTGCCCGCGATCCCATTCTGTATAATGAATGGGATCGCAAGCTCCGCCTCCCGGTAGTGATGCGCAATGCAGAGCCGCCTGGCTCTGCATTTCATGGAAACGAGCCCTTAGTCAAAATGTATAGGAATATTCCATAGCTTTCATTGTTGAGTTTTCTTCCACTGTTCTTATGTGTTGGAAGTTATTGTTTAAAGTGGACCCGAACTTTTGCACAGGACAGATGGAAAACCTAGAGAAATGCACACTGTATGTATTTAGAGAGTTTAGGCTGTCTAGCTGTCTAATTCCCCATTTGTGTATAATCACTAGTTGGAATTTTATCCCTCTCCTGTATCACATGACTGCCTATAGCAGATAAGCCCATTAGAAAGCACAGGCTGTAAACAATATGTCTGCTTCCATGAATCAGGAAATAGAAACTGCGGATTTATTTTAGGATTTGTATCAGCTGTAACAAAAGTTGTTTGTTTGTTTTTTTTTTGTTTAAAGGGGAACTGAAGTAAGAGGTATACGGAGGCTGCCATATTTATTTCCTTTTAATCAATACCAGTTGCCTGGCAGCCCTGCTGGTCTATTTCTCTGCAGTAGTATCTTAATAACACCAGAAACAAGCATGCAGCTAGTCTTGTCAGATCTGACTTTAAAGTCTGAAACACCTGAACTGCTGCATGCTTGTTCACGGGCTATGACTAATAGTATTAGAGGCAGAGGATCAGCAGGGCTGCCAGGCAACTGGTATTGCTTAAAAGGAAATAAACATGGCAGTCTCCATATACCTCTCTCTTCAGTTGTCCTTTAAAGGTTATTATGCTGTGTATCTTTTAGAGAAGATCGGTCCACTTTAAGATTTCTAAACAGACCTATCAATATATCTGTGTGTATGAGCCATTTTCCTTGTTGTTTGCAGAGCGGTCACATGCCGGCGGTGCGGGTGTGGGATGTGGCTGAGAGGACGCAGGTAGCAGAGCTCCAGGAACACAAATACGGTGTGGCTTGCGTGGCTTTCTCTCCCAGCTCCAAGTACATCGTGTCAGTGGGGTACCAGCATGACATGATCGTCAACGTGTGGTCATGGAAGGTGAGTCTGAAAGGGGGTCCTTTACAAGTTCCCTACATCTTCTCAAAGCAGAAGATGTTGTTTCCATGATGTGCTCCTTGGTAGCCCTGTTTTCCCTGAGACAATCGGTAGTATCCATGGATTCCATTTGTGACCCATAAACCACCAGATTTTTCCTCTGCCTCCTTAAAGGAATACTGAGGTGACATAATGAGATAGACATGTGCAGTGCTACAAATAACTACACTGTTCCTTTTTTTTAAATTCTTTTTCTTCTTTGTTCTTTGTCTGAAAGAGTTAACATTCAGGAATGCAAGTGACAGTTTCTCTACAGTCTGGACCTAGTCGGATTATAGATTAAAGCAGAATGAGAACCAACATTTCCTCATTGCTCTAATGGATTATTTACAGCATATTCTATACAACCAGCATTTTTTTTTTTACTAGAACAGCATTCAAAGGGTTACACACAGGACTTCAAAGCTTCCCTGCTAGCAAAGCTGGACGCATCAGAATTTGTAGATAATGTTATCTTGCGTTTAATTGTATCAGGTGAATGTAAATAAACACTTCTCTGACACTCCTGGTACCCTGAACAAAGTCAGACAATTTAGAAAGCATTTCTGCTTGTTAGAACATGAGTAAAGCAGTTATTAAATAAAATGCACAAAAGCAAATATGATAACCGTATGGCATATAAAAAGTAGGAAAACATGTTTTTATTGAATATTATGTCAGGGTTTTATACCGCTTTATCCCTCACTGGTAAGGAATTAAAGCCATAAAATGCTTTCCTTGCAGAGAACAACTTCTGAGAGCAGGGAATAGATAAACAAAAAATCAATAGCCCATATATTTTAACTCTGGCCTACTTCCATAACTGTGACACTGAGCCAGAGACCAGGAAACATTAAAAACTTAGAAATTATGGTCGATTTAAGCATAAAACAAAACTCTGGGATATCTAAAAAAAAGTCATTTTTTAGGCGTAGGAGAATAGATACAATTGTTTATCTCATCCGTTCCTTTTTACCTCGGTATGCCTTTATTCCCAATTCCAGGAATTCTGTATGTTTGAATGAGGTTTTTTTTTTTTTTAATGTATGGCTTTTCTATTCCAGAAAAACGTGGTGGTGGCAGCAAACAAGGTCTCCAGCAAAGTAACGGCCGTTTCCTTCTCAGAAGACAGCAGCTACTTTGTCACCGCTGGGAACAGGCATGTCAAGTTCTGGTACCTGGATGAGGCAAAATCATCAAAGGTGAGTCTGATGGTTGGGAATACGCGCTGAGGGTTTTTTGGAAGATTAGTGGGCAATCAATTTTCTGATCATTTTTCCGATCGATTTCAATTCACTTCTTTGACAAGAGCGATCAGAAAAATGATTGAAAGCAGATCGGACCTGTAAGAAATGATCTATTGAGCCATCTATCTTCCAAAAAACTCAGTGTATTCCCAGCATTCTACTTTTAGCCGCAGATCAGATGATTCTGACTGAAGTCTGACTGGATTGGCCACATAATTGATTCTGGTGTGATTCAGGCACTACTGGTGCCAGAAAGATCAACTGGACTGCCAGGCATCGGTTTTGTTTAAAAGGAAATAAATATGCCCCTCATTTCAGGTTCCCTTTAAAACATCCGGGCCAGGTTAGCCGGTGCTGTGTCTGATCGTGGTACCCAAGAGTACTGTGTCTGATCGTGGTACCCAAGAGTACTGTGTCTGATCGTGGTACCCAAGAGTACTGTGTCTGATCGTGGTACCCAAGAGTACGGTGTCTGATCGTGGTACCCAAGAATACGGTGTCTGATCGTGGTACCCAAGAGTACTGTGTCTGATCGTGGTACCCAAGAGTACGGTGTCTGATCGTGGTACCCAAGAGTACTGTGTCTGATCGTGGTACCCAAGAGTACTGTGTCTGATCGTGGTACCCAAGAGTACGGTGTCTGATCGTGGTACCCAAGAATACGGTGTCTGATCGTGGTACCCAAGAGTACTGTGTCTGATCGTGGTACCCAAGAGTACGGTGTCTGATCGTGGTACCCAAGAGTACGGTGTCTGATCGTGGTACCCAAGAATACGGTGTCTGATCGTGGTACCCAAGAGTACGGTGTCTGATCGTGGTACCCAAGAGTGCGGTGTCTGATCGTGGTACCCAAGAGTGCGGTGTCTGATCATGGTACCCAAGAGTACGGTGTCTGATCGTGGTACCCAAGAGTGCTGTGTCTGATCGTGGTACCCAAGAGTACTGTGTCTGATTGTGGTACCCAAGTGTACGGTGTCTGATTGTGGTACCCAAGAGTACGGTGTCTGATCGTGGTACCCAAGAGTACGGTGTCTGATCGTGGTACCCAAGTGTACGGTGTCTGATTGTGGTACCCAAGAGTACTGTGTCTGATCGTGGTACCCAAGAGTGCTGTGTCTGATTGTGGTACCCAAGTGTACGGTGTCTGATTGTGGTACCCAAGAGTACTGTGTCTGATCGTGGTACCCAAGAGTGCTGTGTCTGATTGTGGTACCCAAGAGTGCTGTGTCTGATCGTGGTACCCAAGTGTACGGTGTCTGATTGTGGTACCCAAGAGTACTGTGTCTGATCGTGGTACCCAAGAGTACTGTGTCTGATTGTGGTACCCAAGTGTACGGTGTCTGATTGTGGTACCCAAGAGTACGGTGTCTGATTGTGGTACCCAAGAGTACTGTGTCTGATCGTGGTACCCAAGAGTACTGTGTCTGATCGTGGTACCCAAGAGTGCTGTGTCTGATTGTGGTACCCAAGTGTACGGTGTCTGATTGTGGTACCCAAGAGTACTGTGTCTGATCGTGGTACCCAAGAGTGCTGTGTCTGATTGTGGTACCCAAGAGTGCTGTGTCTGATCGTGGTACCCAAGTGTACGGTGTCTGATTGTGGTACCCAAGAGTACTGTGTCTGATCGTGGTACCCAAGAGTACTGTGTCTGATTGTGGTACCCAAGTGTACGGTGTCTGATTGTGGTACCCAAGAGTACGGTGTCTGATCGTGGTACCCAAGAGTACTGTGTCTGATCGTGGTACCCAAGTGTACGGTGTCTGATTGTGGTACCCAAGAGTACTGTGTCTGATCGTGGTACCCAAGAGTACTGTGTCTGATTGTGGTACCCAAGTGTACGGTGTCTGATTGTGGTACCCAAGAGTACTGTGTCTGATCGTGGTACCCAAGAGTGCTGTGTCTGATTGTGGTACCCAAGAGTGCTGTGTCTGATCGTGGTACCCAAGAGTGCGGTGTCTGATCATGGTACCCAAGAGCTGCATGCTCAGTGGAAACTTTTAAATAATCACCCCAAATACCTCCACAGCCACACCTTGTACACTCCCCAAATTTGATGGTATGGAGGGGACCCCCTAAAGTATCTCTGCAGCCCCCAAACCCCACTGTTTCCCAAGATACAAGCCTACCTTGTAAACCAGCAGGACTGGGGAACTGCAGTGTGGCACCGATGTGGTTTGGAGGGACCTCCCCATACCCTCAAAATTTGGAGAGTGTAGGAAAACATACAGAGATAAGTTAATTGGCTTCCTCCTAGAAATTTCCTCTAGACTACGATGCATACACTACACAATACACACATAGACGACTATACAACTATGGTAGGTATTTGATTGTGAGCCCCTGAGGGACAGTTAAAGTGAACCAGAGACAAAGTACCCTCATGTATTTTACCATATATATCAGTGGGAACATTAGAGAAAACACCTACCCTGCTCTCTGTTTCATTCTTCACTGCTCAGCCTGCTTGTTATCAGCCCTGATAAAATCCCAGACTGAGCATTCAGTCAGGCTTTGCTCAGAAATATTAATAGCTCAGTCTGTGTTCTCTCATGCCTTTTCTAGCCCCCTTCTGGCTCTGCTCAGGAATCATTATAGCTGAGTCATTATAGCACAGCCAGACTGAATGCTCAGTCTGGGATTTTATCAGGGCTGATAACAAGCAAGCTTAACGGTGAAGAATGAAACAGAACAGTGTAAGTGTTTTCTCTAATGTTCCCACTGATATATATATAGTAAAATACATGAGGGTGCTTCGTTTCTGGGTCACTTTAAGTGACAAGACTATACTGTATATACTCTGTACAGCGCTGCAGAAGATGTTGGTGCTGGACAAATACTAAATAATAATAATAAGGTGTGGCTGTGGAGATATTGCCTACAGCATATTAGAATAGGAAATGTCAGCACAGGATAGTACTGCACATGCAGGGCAGCGTAAATTTTAGGGCAGCAGAATCAGACACCGCATCGGCTCGTGTGGGATTTATATTATTCTCCAGCTCTTAGTAAATTGGGTCCATATTGCGGTTTTTTTTTGTTCTTCCCGTTCTGTGTTTGTAGCAGTGCCCTGTAAGCTGGCGCAGGAAACGTGTGATCTCATGGTTTTCCTCCTGCCAGCTGAATCATGCCAGCCGTGTAGGAAACTCTGAGGGTGTGATCTCTTGTGGCGGCACAGGGGACACACATGAAATGACTTCCTCACCATACATTAGAGTGCGACATGAGAGGCGTGGCAGCTCTTGATGAACCTTTGTGAGGAGTACAATGAGGGCAGTACAGCTGGCAATGCTAAAGACGGCCGTGTAATGTTTCCTTTGTCCCCAACGTTATACTAGTAAATTTGTAATTACTTGTACGGCTGATATATTCTGATTGGCTATTGACAGTAATTAGCACGCTGCATTAATTGCTTCGGATTTACGCTGCCAAAAAAATGTTTACTTTCCTCACGACCATTCTAACAACATCACCATTGTGAAACCTAACATACGAATAGCTTTCATAAAGAGAGAGTGCAATTATCATTTACAGATGGATCTGTAGAACTGAGGCTATCTGGGGTTTCCACATAACTGCGGGTGTTTTGGGTGAAGCAGCAGTTGTGGCTGAGATTATCCGACACGCAGCTGCTTTCCTGAATAGAGATCACGTTAGCGGGAGCGGCAGCTGATTGCTTCGCCAGCAGAAATGGCACAAATCACTGTATAGAGCAGCAGCAAATGTTAAGGGGAACGCTGGGCAAATATGAAAGTCTGTGTGTAAATATCCCCAGACTTGTATCGAGGAGAAATTTACTGTAAGTGTGTGTACACATGTATTTTAAATTTTACAAATTTTTATGATAGTGGTCCTAAGCCCCTCTCTAGGCACAGATCTAAAAATGCCACCTCAAGGCTTATTCATTCACAGCACTAAAATTTTTGATCGCAAGACCATGCAGCTGAGTTCAAGGAGTTGGATTTAGACTGTGTGGGTGTGGACTGAATCTCTCTGACAAGATTGCAGCCTAAAGCAATTACAGTCTGTAGTGCACAAAGTGTGCTAGAGTTCAAGGTTCCAACTAGCTGTTTTAAAGCTTTCCAATCCAATTTTTCACGCGCGCACACACACTTTCCGGTGTGTGGGGTTATTAGTGAATGTTAGAGTGCTTTACGGCAGGGATCTGATAGGGTCTCTACCTCCTCGTACTAGAGCGAGGAGACGATCTGATGTCAGCAGGGGGCTTTGGCCGGCCCCCGCTCACATACTCCGCCTGCATTGCATGCGTGCCAGCATATTTACAATATCACATGGCACAGAATGGTACAGCTAGCCTGATGCCATGCCGCACTAGATCCGTCAGACCGCACCCCTAGAGACTAGTCCAAATGGGTCCACATAATATTTCAATTTCATGGTGCAGGGGCAAAGCATGCAGCCGGTTGGTAAAACTTTGACCTAAAGGTGTTGAAGCCATGCTAAATGGCTCCCCAAATGTTGGGCCTGACCTGGAAAAGGGCAATGTGTTGACAAAAGCCCCTCCACCGAGTGCCGACACATATGTAAGAACCGTTTTTACCTGTGCCTGCAACACTCTACGCTTGCTTCTGAGAATCTCACGTGAGCCCTGTCGCTTTGTTTCTTCAGGTGAACTCCACCATTCCACTGATGGGGCGCTCTGCCTTGTTGAGTGAGCTCAGGAACAATTTCTTCACAGATGTCGCTTGCGGAAAAGGCAAGAAAGCAAGCAGCACCTTCTGCATCACGTCTTCCGGCCTCCTGTGCGAGTTCAATGATCGACGACTGCTGGACAAATGGGTGGAGCTCAGGGTGAGTGGAGACAGCAGAGAAAGAAATATGGGATTCAGTGGTGTGTTGGGTAAAAGCAATGCGATTTTCTTATCACTAATTGCAATATTACATGAAAGCAGGTGTGAAGAGATCTGTCAGAGCTAAATGTGACCATACATCTAGCGATTTTGCAGCCTGGTCAACCATATCATCCGATAATTCTGTGGCGGAAAATCAGTGCCGGCAACCTGTCCACCCGATCATATAGTATATGTTATCTGATGCACTTATTTTTTTTTTCTTTTCGTAACCTATTCCTTTTTTATGGAATTTTCCTACTTTACAATGTAATGACGGCCTCTTTCCCCCACAGACCACCATAGCCAGCTGCATCCTTGTGAATCAGGACTATATTTTCTGTGGATGTGCAGATGGCACAGTGCGCATCTTCAACCCCAGCAACTTGCACTTTATAAGCACCATGCCAAAGCCGCACTGTCTGGGAGTGGACATTGCTACCGTCACCGAAGCCAGGTGAGCACCAATGAAAACACACCCCTGGAACATTTCAAGTCTTGGTTTATGTCATTCCTGGTCCACTCCTCACCATCACTTTCCTCCCCCATAGCTTCCCATCATACGCTCTAATTTTCTACTGAAGCTCCAGTGAAAATATATTATTGTATTTATAAAGCACCGACATATTACGCAATGCTGAACATTAGTTACGGCTAAAGACAATATTTAGGGCAGACCTACAGAAATAAGACAATACAGGAATACAAGAAAAATCCGATTACGCAGCACAGTAGGAGTACAACGTAATAAGTCAGTCACTGGATGGGAGCATGGAGATTAGGCAAGTTGAGTTCACGCAAATCCATAGAATTGGTGTACGGTAATGGTGGTGCGTGATCTGGTAGGACACAAGAGGAGGAGCACCCTGCCCGGAGGCTTACAATCTAGAGGAAGAGGTAAGGACAGGAAAGGTAGGGGACCAGAGTTCAGTTGCGGGTTTAGAGCACTAGTGAGGGGGGTAGGCCAAAGTGGAAAAGTGAATTTTGAGGGCCTTCTTGAAGATGTTAAAGGAGGGGGAACCCCTAATGGGGGGACGTAGGGCCATCTGTCCAGCATTACAATGTGTTTTGGGAGTCCATTGTGTCCTCAGACACCGGCCCGCCATGTCTTCTGGGAGGTGCACACACCACTTATCCTTTCCCTGTTGTAGATTGGAGGCAAAAAGGACTGTTGCCTATTCTGTACTCAATATGTCATATAACACTGATGACAGTCTGGACAGGAGTGATCAGGGGTCTAGAGGGATAATTAAAACTAGGGTACTATGAATGACGACATATGAGTAAGGCCAGCCAGAGTTGTATTAGATTATTTTGTGTTTCATGGTTGTTTTTTTTGTTTGTTTTTTTTTATAGAATTTTTTTTTATTTTTTTGGGACAATAATGTAGAGGAGCCCACAGGCCACAGAAGCTTGTTTATGAACCCAATTCCATATATTCTAAGGGCTGGTCATATTCATAAGGCTGAAAAGAACATAGATTTAAAACAGATTGGGCAGAAGCAGCTGGGTTCAGCCGCACAGACGCATATTGGCATGCACTGCAGCTAGTTTATGGTCAGTATACTTTGTACACTGGAGACGACATCCCGTTATAGTGGGCCAAAAACAATGATGCAGGTATATTACATTGTCATTCAGGGCCAATGTTTCAAGACCTGCTAAAGTATGCCATAAAGTGCATGAACTCTCTGAGAATTGGCACTTGGGAGCCTGTATGGGTTTGATGCTCGTTCTATAGTCTAGCTTTGCAGGAACATCATTAGCATTGCCTTGCAGTCAAGTTATTCCCTCCACATCATTCCTGAGCACGTTATTCATTTACATAGGTTACAAATGCATCTGCCGCCTTTCCAAACTCACATCCAGTGAATGGCATTCAGGCCAGACTTCCCTACTGTAGTTTTCTCAAGATAAACAGTCCTTCTATTGATCCAGAGCTTGGCATGTGGGATTCTTCTCTCCTGACCCCCAGCCCACAGCTGTGTGGTTTGGCTTTCAATAGCTCTTGTGTTCCTTTCACCGGGCCTGTGCTGTTTAATATATTTCAGTTGACCTCTGTATTTTTGCTGCTCCGTGTTCCAGCAGACGTGTAACTGGCGTGAAAGATTATCCACCGAGGAAGATGCCTTTCCTCCTCCAGTGTATAATGTCTGCAGACTGCAGATCTCATGTGTAGGAAAGGTCACTCATCTGGGAACTAAACTTGGCCCTATACTTTAAAAAAATCAAATCAAGCCTATTTTTTAGTGCTGACCTTAATAAAAGAAAGGGGGGGGGGGGGGGAGCAAACCAAAAAAAATATGTATTTCTTTTAAAGTGGACCTGAACTCTTGCACAGGACAAAAGAAAGACATAGAGAAATGCACCCTTTATGTATTTATAGATCTGTGACTAATAAAAAGTGTATTTGATCCATCAGCTGTGTCAGCTGGCTGCCTCGACAGAGCAGGTAATTTGTGAACACAGGATGTTAACATCCCCCTCCTCAGGTGTTGGGATCAGGGCTGCAGTGTGGACAGGTAGGATCTCGGCACTAATCAGAGCCGGTTGATCCACTAGGCAAGTGCCTAGGGCCCAGATGTCACCTCCTCTAATCTCCGCCTCTACCACCTCATTTTACAAGAGAAGTGTTGGGGTAAGTAGGAGGAGCCAAACCGGCTATCTTTCCCAGGGCCCCAACCGCCGTCCATCTCTAGCACTAATTCAGGGAGTATCTAGGCAGAGCTGGAAATTAAAGGACAACTGTAGTGAGAGGGATATGGAGGCTGCCATATTTATTTCCTTTAAAGCAATACCAGTTGCTTGGCTAAACTGATCCTATCCTGTTCCCTTGAACAAGCATGCAGGCATGCAGCATCTTTTCATTCGGTAGTGTGGATGGGAAGGGTTTACTTGGTTTGTTTGAAGAACAAGTACTCTTATAGTTGAAGTGGACCTTAACTCTTGCACAGGACAGAAGGAAAACATAGAGAAATATACTCTGTATGTATTTAGAAAGTTTAGCCTGTTTAAAGGGAGCTAAGCATTCTTTCTTTCACTGGAATTTCTTCTGGCATAGAAGCTCCTGTGTTCCCCCTCCCCTTCTCACAGTCCTTATTTACAGAAGTCAGAGATGCTATCTTGACACATTCAATCTAGATAATCTCTTTGAAGAAACTGTCCTAGTTACCACCCCTTTCTGTTGTTGAAAAGATATTGTTTACTTCTTGGCAATGACTACAATAAAACAATTGGCTTCCTGAAATCTCTGTGGCCAGGAACGGACGGGCAGGCCTGTTGAAGTAGGCTTATAAAACTTAATAGCTAAACTTTATAAATACAATAAATCAATATTTTACATTCAAAGTGCCAACATATTACACAGCGCTGGACATGGTTAGAGACAGTATTTAGGGGTGACCTACAGCAAGAAGACAATACATGAATACATACAAACCTGATCACACAGCACAGTATGAGTACAAAGTAATGCTTAGTCAATCACTGGATGGAAGCATGGAGATTAGGCTAGTTGAGTTTACTCAGATCCATAGGATGGGTGTACGTTAATGGTGGTGTGTGAACAGGTAGGAGACATAAGAAGGAGGATCCTGCCCGAAGGTTTACAATCTAGAGGGAGAGGTAGGGACACGAAAGGTAGGGCTGCGGGTTTAGAGCTCCAGTGAGGGGTGGTAGGCCAGAGTGGAAAGGTGAGGTTTTTGAGGGCCTTCTTGAAGATGTTGAAGGAGGGGGAAATCTTAATGGGGGGGAGGTAGCAAGTTCCATAGTGTTGGAGCAGCTCTTGAGAAGTCCTGGAGACGTGCATGGGATTGGGTGATGCAGGGGGCAGTCAGGCGAAGTTCATTGGAGGAGCGAAGTGAACGGCTAGGTGTGTACCTCTGAGTAAGATCAGAAATGTAGGTTGGGCAGGTTTTGTGGACAGATTTGTAAACCAGACACCGCATCTTGTATCTGATTCTGGACTGGATAGGAAGCCAGTGGAGGGATTCACGGAGGGGAGCTGCCATGGTGGAGCTATGGGAGGAGTGGATAACTCTGTCTGCTGCTTTTAAGACTGACTGCAGCAGGACAATTCGGGTCCATAGGGTGACCAGACGGAGGGGAATTGCAGTAGTCAAGGCGGGAAATTATGAGGGCATGGATGGGGAGTTGAGTTGTGACAGAGGTCATTTATTTTTCTTGCAAAAAATAAAAGGTAAAATGGAAAATGGTAAAATAGAAATTTCAATAATGAGGCATATTGTTGGAATGCACTTTCATGTGCTATTGAAATGCCCTGGGTGCTAAAAATGGTGCTCGGTTCACGTTAATTCCCCCTCATTTGTGTCTAATAACAAGTTATTTGATCTGATCTCTCGCCATGTCACATGACTGCCATGGCAGAGATGGCAGATCAGCACATTTGAAAGCACAGGGTGTTAACAATAGGCCTGCTTCCGTGAATCAGGAAGTAGACACACAGAAAATAGATTTTAGTATTTCTATCAGCTATAACCAAGAAATGTTTTTCTTTAAAAGGTTATTATGCTGCTGCATATCTTTTAGAGCAGAAAGGAAGTTTTGAGTTCAGGTCTGCTTTAAGTATGGTTAAAATCATTTTTTTTTTTAATTAGCCTCTTTGAATAAATACTGACTTACACATATTCTTATGTTAAAATGTAGTTGAAATTGATAATACAAATATACTTGAGCAGGGCAAAGTGCATAGAGCGGTACTTGATTGATAGCTACTTGCCAATTTCTGGTCAGATATGTCAATTGCTGGATAGGGCTTCTGTAAACCAGTGTATGGCTTTACACCAATGCAGCTGATGTATTGCACTGTGTAGTCTTCATGTTTGTAGAGCATTGAGGAAACTAGGATCTGAATTCGCACATTAATATTACTTGCCACACCAATGTCAAATACTATTCTGACACCATTATTATGCTAATTCAGGGTGCCAATGCAGGTAGGAACAATTTATTGGCCTGCTTAGTTGTTGCATCATACACAGTGAACTTTCTGCTGAATAGTTGCCTGCCATCCTTTTCATGGAACTAGTATCTGTGTAGAATCCATACTGGTTTTTTTTTTCCGGAGACTTTTCCTTCAGCAACTTGTGCCATAAGGGACTGCCTAGTACAGTGCTGTCCAACTGCATAGGCAGGGGGTTTGTGTAGCACCAGATTTTTCAACTGGAAGGGGCAGATGGTCGTTCGAGAACGAGCCGGCTCTAAGAGCCGATTCCCATTTTGAGGAGAGCCGGTGCTTCAGCCACCCCACACAGCTCTGCTTTGCTCTGTAACAAAGGGCGCTGAGGCATACCGGGAGATGTAGTCCTCCTCTTGCAGCTTGTAGGAGTGTATGGGGCGGGGCAGAGCAGCGGCAGCAGGAGGGATTGCTTCAGTCAGAGAAGCAGTCTGGAGTTGTCATGGAGATGGGGGCAGGGCTTTTACTCCGATTCTGAGTGGTGTCTAGTGATATTTAATGACGAGCCGATTCAGAGCCGTAAGAGCCGGCTCTTTAATGGGAGCCGATTCAGAAGAGCCGATTCTCTGAGAAGAGCCGGAATTCCCATCACTAAGGGGCAGAGCATCAATGTCCTGGCTTGGGGGCGGAGCTAAATGCAAACAAAAGGTGGGCCTGCCAGAGGAGGGGGCCTGACACAAAAAATGGTCTAGGCAAGTGGGTGTGGCCAGTTGGACAGCCCTGGCCTAGTTTATCTATTCCCAAAAGCATTTCTGCTTTGTAATCCTGAGTTCCTTCAGACGTTGGATCTTTTTTAAATTAGAAATCTTGACAGGTTTTGCAACCAAAGTATCAAGGCTGACGCCTGTAATAACTTGTTTGATTTAAACAAAAACCTATTTACAAATTTCTATAAAACTTTGTTTACAGTTTGGAAGCAAACCCATAGAAAATGACTGTACCTTACCTAATGAAGCAGTTGGTTTTACAAATGAGCGTACTGAAATATTGAACACCTCTCTATAAATATTTTATTGTTCTGTATTCTGTGTCCACTTTCATTTGGCAGCAGTTTTGTTTGAAAGAATAGAGGAAGTGTTTGTGTATAAATGATCTAGAATGGGCCAGCTGCTGTGATGTCAGTGTACAGCTTTGACTTGTCAGAATATGCTTTATTATGTGTCCACAGCTCTGCGCACAAAGGAGTAAACCTGTACATATTCTCAATCAGAACACCCAGACAACACGCTGCTGTAAGGGAAACTGGGCGCCCCAAGGGCACTGATGTAAACATGGGGAGAACATGCTAGTTTTGTCTATGTGATGAAAAATGTAAAATACATAACGTATGTATCGATGCACATTTCTCTAACCGTAAAATGCACTTTAAATCACTTTCTTCCTATGTCATTGTCACTTACTGTAGATAGTGAACATCTGACAGATCAGTCATGTTTTGGACTAGGCCATCTCCTAATGGGGGAATTCTCAGGGTTTTCTTTATTTACAAAAGCACTTACTAAACTGAAGTTGCTCTGTCTAGCTGCCAGGTGCGTAGGGAAGCTAGCTGACCTCTTTGTATAACTCTTTTTCAGAGAGTACTTTTGTAAAGAATAAAGGTCATACTGACCATCCCCCATGAGCAGATGGACTAGGCCAAAATCTGTCAGAGTTGTTAGCTTTTTTTTTTTTACTACCCACTGTATGTGACAGCAACATAGGGGGACAAAAAGTAATTTATAGTGCATTATACTTTTAAAAATGTACATTGTCTATGTATTTTACATTTTACAATTTGTAATTGTCATGTGACCCTACCAGCCTGCCAGTGATCACTACAGTTGGTTAAGGAACCACTATCGCAAAAAAATGTAAAATAAATGTAAACACATAGAACTAAGAAGTATGTTTCTTCCAGATTAAAATGAGCTATAAATTATTTTTCTCCTATGTGGCTGTCGCTGCACCGTTCGTAGAAACTGGTCCATCTCTTCTTCATGGGGATTTTCAGTGTGTCATTTATTCTTAACAAAACCACTCCCTGGAAAGGATCTTTGTAAATATGCCCCCCTCCCCCTTCCTGTTGCACACTATTTAGGCTGTTAGACAGAGTAATTGGAATTCATGATGTGCTTTTGAAAAAACGAGCACACAGAGATTCCCCCATAAGGGCATGGGGTAGTTCAAACCTGTCAGATTTCTACTACCTACCCTAAGTTACAGCTACATAGGAGAAAAGTAATTTATGGCTCATTTTATTCTGGAAGAAACTTCTTACAGTGGTTTGCAAAAGTATTCGGCCCCCTTGACGGTTTCCACATTTTGTCATATTACTGCCACAAACCTGAATCAATTTTATTGGAATTCCACATCATAGACCAATGCAAAGTGGTGTACATGTGAGAAGTGGAACGAAAATCCTACATGATTCCAAACATTTTTTTTACAAATCACTGCAAAGTGGTGTGTGCATAATTATTCAGCCCCCCTTTGGTCTGAATGCAGTCAGTTGCCCATAGACATTGCCTGAAAAGTGCTAATGACTAAATAGAGTGCACCTGTGTGTAATCTAATATCAGTACAAATACAGCTGCTATGTGACTGCCTCAGAGGTTGTCTAAGAGAATATTGGGAGCAACAACACCATGAAGTCCAAAGAACACACCAGACAGGTCAGGGATAAAGTTATTGAGAAATTTAAAGCAGGCTTAGGCTACAAAAAGATTTCCAAAGCCTTGAACATCCCACGGAGCACTGTTCAAGCAATCATTCAGAAATGTAAGGAGTATGGCACAACTGTAAACCTTCCAAGACAAGGCCGTGCACCTAAACTCACAGGCCGAACAAGGAGAGCGCTGATCAGAAATGCAGTCAAGAGGCCCATGGTGACTCTGGATGAGCTGCAGAGATCTACAGCTCAGGTGGGGGAATCTGTCCATAGGACAACTATTATTCGTGCACTGCACAAAGTTGGCCTTTATGGAAGAGTGGCAAGAAGAAAGCCATTGTTAACAGAAAAGCATAAGAAGTTCTGTTTGCAGTTTGCCACAAGCCATGTGGGGGACACAGCAAACATGTGGAAGAAGGTGCTCTGGTCAGATGAGACCAAAATGGAACTTTTTGGCCAAAATGCAAAACTCTGTGTGGTGGAAAACTAACACTGCACATCACTCAGAACACCCCATCCCCACTGTCAAATATGGTGGTGGCAGCATCATGCTTTGGGGGTGCTTCTCTTCAGCAGGGACAGGGAAGCTGGTCAGAGTTAATGGGAAGATGGATGGAGCCAAATACAGGGCAATCTTGGAAGAAAACCTCTTGGAGTCTGCAAAAGACTTGAGACTGGGGCGGAGGTTCACCTTCCAGCAGGACAACGACCCTAAACATAAAGCCAGGGCAACAATGGAATGGTTTAAAACAAAACATATCCATGTATTAGAATGGCCCAGTCAAAGTCCAGATCTAAATCCAATCGAGAATCTGTGGCAAGATCTGAAAACTGCTGTCCACATACGCTGTCCGTCTAATCTGACTGAGCTGGAGCTGTTTTGCAAAGAAGAATGGGCAAGGATTTCAGTCTCTAGATGTGCAAAGATGGTAGAGACCTACCCTAAAAGACTGGCCACTGTAATTGCAGCAAAAGGTGGTTCTACAAAGTATTGACCCAGGGGGCTGAATAATTACGCACACACCACTTTGCAGTTATTTATTTGTAAAAAGGTTTGGAATCGTATGATTTTCGTTCCACTTCTCACGTGTACACCACTTTCACGTGGAATTCTAATAAAATTGATTCATGTTTGTGGCAGTAATATGACAAAATGTGGAAAACCTCAATAACCTGAATAATTTTGCAAACCACTGTACACTGCGTGTTACAAATTATGTAAATTGTATTTAGGTGTTATAAAGATTAAATATCTTGTTTTTCAATTAAACTCATGGATGGTATTGTGTCTTAGGGCTCTTTTGATCACAGAAATTAATCTCTGGCACCTCTGATAACTAGTTTGCCAGGTGAGCCTGATTAAAGGAAAAACTACTTAAAGAGACACTGAAGCGAAAAAAAAAATGATATAATGAATTGGTTGTGTACTATGAATAATTACTAGAAATTTAGCAGCAAAGAAAATATTCTCATACTTTTATTTTCAGGTATATAGTGTTTTTTCTAACATTGCATCATTCTATAATATGTGCAGATTACACAACACTCAGCATTCAAAATGAGTCTTTCAGAGCAGTCTGTGAAGTAATGACCTCTCCTCTAGCAGAGGAAAAGTAAACAGTTCAATTACAGTTGAGATAATAAAAGTCAGATAACAGCCCTCTCCACGACTAACTTAGTCGGAGAGCTTAATGGCTTGTTTGCATAGAGATAACAACTGGAGTTTCTCAACTCTTCCTGTACTGGAAACAATTAGACTGATTTATTTCTTAGCTGTACTACACATACAAATCATAATATCATCATTTTTTTTTCGCTTCAGTGTCTCTTTAAAAAGGGTGTTCCACATTAGTAAGCATACCACAATTTTCATGCAATATGAGTAAGAAAAATGATCTCTCTGCTGCCGAAAAGTGTGAAGTAGTTGAATGGCTTGGACAAGATATAAAGCTACCTTTACATTTCACGAAAACGTGAGCAATATCATCGTGATGTTAAAAGGTTCGTGGCTGACTCAGAGCAGACGCGGGTTTGTGCAGATGAAAGCAAAATGAGGAATGGTTCTGCCACACAAATAAAAACAGTCTTGTTCACTGATAAGTACCATGCAACTCTTCATGGAATATGTTGGCGCTATATAAATAAAAAATAATAATGGTCCAGATGGATGGAGTGGAGGATTGCTAGTTAACAGCCACCACATCCCAACAAGGCTGCAGTGTCAGCAAGGAGGTGGCGGAGTAATTGGGAATACACAAGATTTACTATCTGATCGGTTTTCTGATCGATTTCCATTCACTTCTGTGAGAAAATCAGAAAATTGATCAAAATCAGATAGGACCTGTTGGGAATTATCTATCGAGCTATCTGCCAAAAAACCTTGTGGTGTATTCCAGCATTAGGGTCCCTGAAGGTGTGAAAATGATCTCTGAAGTATGTGGCGTTTCTGACTGACCACTTTCTTCCATGGTACAAAAAGAAAAAACACATTTTCCGTGATAAAATCATCTTCATGCCTGACCATCTACCATCTCATGCTGCAAGGATCACCCTTGCGTCATTGCCTGCTATTAGTATAAAAGGAGAGGAACTCATGGTGTGGCCCCCATCCTCCCCTGACCTCAATCCTATTGAGAACCTTAGAAGCAACCTCAAGCAAAAGATCTATGAGATTGAGAGGCAGTTTACATCTAAACAGCAGCTTTGGGAGGCTATTCTGACATTCTGCGTAGAAATTCAAGCAGAAAATCTCACACGTTCAATGGATGCAAGACTTGTGCAGCTGCTATCAAATAAGGGGTCCTATGTTAATATGTAACTTGACCTGTTGAAATGTTTTTGATTAAATTGCTTTTTATTCCAGTTAATATGACTTACTAATGCTGCAAATTCAACAAATTATGATTATTATTTAGTATTTATATAGCGCCAACATCTTCCGCAAAGCTGTATAGAGTATAGTCTTGTCACTTAACTGTCTGTCATAGGGGCTTACAATCTAATCCCTACCTAGTCATGTATCACGTAATGTATGTACCGTAGTCTAGGGCCAATTTTAGGTGGAAATCCATTATCTGTATGTATTTGGGATGTGGAAGTAGGGCTGCTGAAATCCGGATCCGGGAGACACCAGGATAGTTGCTATCCAGATATCTCCCAGTAAACCTGGGAACCTTCTTCGTCCGTTCCTGGCGCCTCCCACGATGCGGTCCACACAGCAGTCACGTGACTACAAACACTTCCTCCTCCCGGGTTGTGTTTGTAGTCACGTGATGCACATGGACCAAATTGTGGGAGGCGCCAGGGACGGACGAACAACACGTCAGACAGGCAAGATTGACTCACCCACTAACCCCGCACAGGTTTACTGGGAGATATCCGGATAGCAACTATCCGGGTGTCCCCCGGATCTGGATTTGAGCAGTCCTATGTGGGAGTAAACTCACACAGACTCGGGGAGAAAATACAAACTGTGTAGATAGTGCCCCGGATGGGATTGAAACCGGGGACCCAGCACTGCAAGGCGAGAGAGCTAACCACTACACCACCGTACTGCCCACAAATGACCATTTCCAGTCCTTTACAACCTATAAAATGTTCTGAAACTCTGTTGTGTGTGTAATAATTCGTAACAGTGTTTTTTTGGGATTTTTTTATTTTTGAAAAACATGCCATTGTCATTAGGAGGATTGTTCAGTAACATTTGAATTATACTCTAATGGTCGATGATGCACAATAATGCTGACTGCCACTTGGAACTACTGTTAAGAAAATCAGAGAAACCTATGATTTGCATAATCATTTGGAACGCAGCGTATATATGTGTTTACATGTTATACATTTTCCGCGATAGTGGTCCTTTAACCCCCTTGGCGGTACGCAGTTTCTGAGGCTGCATCCGCCAGGAGGTTTTTTGCCCCCAAATTGTTTTAAAAATGCTTTAGCTAGCATTTCGCTAGCTAAGCGTATGCTAAATGTTGCTCCGGTCCCCCCATGCCCGCCGATCGCCGCCAGCTATACATACCTGCCACGATCCCGCGGAAAGCGCAGTTTTCCGATCGGCTTCCGGCGTTGCTATGGCGACGATCGGAGATGACTTCATCGACATGACGTCAGCCGCAATCCCGATCGCCGTCATCGCGAAGCCTGGAGCCGATTGGGCGGCTGCGCCAGCGTGGGAATGTTGGGGGGTACATATATCGGAAGTAATTGCGAGCGATCGCAGGGGACCGGAGCAACTTTGTGCATACACTTAGCTAGCGAACCGCTAGCTAAAGCATATTGCATCAGTTTTTTTTTTTTTTTTTTAAGTCCTGGAGCCATGTGATCCTCTGAGGCGGTTACCCCATGTGTAGCACGAGGTTACCGCTAAGGAGGTTAATGCGGTGACCAAAGAAAGTTTTGTTTTGCATTATAGACTTTCCATTGACAGCAGCTGCTGTAGAAAAAAGGTTAAAAATTAATTACTATAGTTAAATTAACTGGAAGGATACTTTTTATAAGCATGTCCTTGAATCCTTTTAGTGTATTGTGTACACTTGTCGTGGTTTTCTCCAGGGCTGTGGAGTCGTGGAGTCGGAGTCGTGGAGTCGGGCAATTTTGGGTGCCTGGAGTCTGAGTCGGGAAAAAATGCACCGACTCCGACTCCTAATGAATTTGTAACTGTAATTAAAATAGAAAATATGATAAAATGTTCTATTTCTCAGATAATAGTCAGTACAAATAATGTATATATACAGTATATATACAGTAATAGCTGTGCTTTGTCCACAAAAATTAAATAAACCAATCAAAATTAGTTACTTGTGCTGCTTCAATAAAGCAGTCCCTGTATTTTTAAGGTCAGATATACATATCTGATTGTGACTGTATATATGATGTGTACACAGGAATCTCTTATATATACTAAATAACATCTATGCTGTAAGAATAAAGCCTGATGTGTAGCCGTGTCACTAATAGAGATGGTCAATGAGATGGAAATAATTCTGCATTGATGCTGGTTTATGCAAATGTATGCACTCCCTTTGCTGGTGAAATCAAATAATTTGATATGTTGTTAAAATTTGGTTTGGTGACTACAAATTAAAGGGTAACTGAGACGGATGAAAAGTAAAGTTTTATACATACCTGGGGCTTCCTCCAGCCCCCTTCAGGCTAATCAGTCCCTCGCTGTCCTCCACCACCCGGATCTTCTGCTAGGAGTCCTGGTAATTCAGCCAGTCAGCGCTGTCCAACTGCATGCCGCTCCCACAGCCAGGAACATTCTGCACCTGTGCAATAGTGCTGCACAGGTGTAGTATGCTCCTGGCGGCGGAGTGTGTGCATGCGCACTACGCCCGACTGGCTCAAGTACCTGGACTCCTAGCAGAAGATCCAGGTGGTGGAGGAGGACAACGAGGGACTGATTATCCTGAAGGCGGCTGGAGGAAGCCCCAGGTATGTATAAAACTTTAATTTCATCTGTCTCAGGTTTACTTTGTTACACAGTAGTACTATACTCTACATATGCACTCCCCACAGAGCTGCAGGGAATCCACTGAGAATGCTGTGCACATTGAACACAGAGGTGTTGTCTGTTTACAATCTTCTCATTCCCCTGCAGAGTACCTGCACATCATTCTTACATGTACCCACACTTACATTGCCTAGAGCCTGATCCATGTTCAGATTGTGCATGAAGAATGTGTAATAGAGGAAGAATCTCCTCATTCCCCTGCAGAGTACCTGCACCTCATTCTTGCATGTACCCACAGTCACATGCCTAGGGCCTGATCCATGTTCAGATGTGTAATAGAGGAAGAATCTCCTTATTCCCCTGCAGAGTACCTGCACATCACTCTTACATGTATCCACACTTACATTGCCTAGGGCCTGATAGATGTTCTTTGTTCCGGTTTGTACCTTTTACAAGTACTCTTACCAAGGACTAGTTTTAGTCTAAAGGGAATAAATATAGTAGTCTCCATATCCTTCTCACTTCAGTTGTCTTGTAAAATTCCTAAGCGGTGGCAGTTAAGAGACAAATTTCATGTTACATACTTTTAATCAACAAAATTGTAATATGCAAATTAGAGGAGTCGGAGTCGAGGAGTCTGAGTCGGTGGAATCCTAAACTGAGGAGTCGGAGTCTGAGTCGGTGGATTTTTGGACCGACTCCACAGCCCTGGTTTTCTCTTTGTCTGCCATTGGGAATGTATGGACAGATGTTATTTAGCACAGTGCAGCATTTAGCTCAGCATATGTGCATTAATTAATTTAAAACCTTTTTTCCTCCATAGCTGAATGCCTGAAACCTGTACTTAACATTAATTGGACCACATACAATTGTCAAGTGTTTTAATTAGAATGATGCATCAGCGTTAAAAGGAGAAGGACTAATTGGCGCCGTTTCTTTGCTTTCCCACCAGCCGCCTCTTCTCTGGCGCCGCAGACGCCAAGTACCCGGATACTGTGGGAATGACCTTCGACCCCACCAACCAATGGCTGTCCTGTGTGTACAATGACCACAGCCTCTATGTGTGGGACATTAAAGACCTGAAGAAAGTGGGGAAGGTCTATTCCGCCCTGTACCATTCATCATGTGTGTGGAGTGTTGAGGTAGGAGCATTGCGTCAAACACTGTCCCCTTCTCTCCATCAATCCTCAAAAGAAAAATGTTTTCTTCTTTTAAATACTTTTGTATGCTGTAAGCATTTTGATGTTTGAAGATGTAAACTGTCTAGCAGAGGAGTTACAAGGATCCTAAGAGATCTGGGGCACCTAAGCTGATAAATGGGTGTGGCCTTGTCCTGCAATGTGGGTGTGAACGGCATTCTAAGTAGGCCTGTCCAGAAAAATGTTGGATGAAGCTCCCCTCTCCATTCATACAAAAAAAAATGCAGCATATCCTATAAATGGGTGGTGTCACTTAAAGGAGTTGTCAGGCAAATTTTAATAAAATAAACGCTACTTACCGGGGGCTTCCTCCAGCCCTAAGCTCCCAGGACCTCCCTCGCCGCAGCTCTGCCCGCAGCCGTTTGCCGGAGCTCCGACCCGGTCCCCGGCGATGACGTCAGAGCGACCTGGAGGTCGCTCTGTACTGCGCCTGCACGATCGGCGCCGTCAGTCACCGCCACGTGGGCCGGAGCGGACTGCGCAGGCGCAGTAGTTCCGGCCCACGTGGCGGTGATTGACAGCGCCGATTGCGCAGGAGCAGTACAGAGAGAGACCTCCAGTTGACCCTCACTGATAAAAAAAAATTCCAACTATAATACACTTTCCTAGCAGAAAATGGCTTCTGAGAGCAGAAAAGAGATTAAAAAAAGTCAATAGTTGATAGATTTTATCTCTGGCATATTTCAATGAATGTTTCATTGAGAAAAAACATTAAAACAATTAAAACTTAAAAAGTAGATTTAAACATAAAATAAAACTGTGGAATATCTTAAAAAATCATTTTTAGGAGAAGGAAGATAGATACAATCGTTTATTTTATTAGTTTATTTTCGCCTCAGGTGTCCTTTAACTGATCAAAGTTTCAGGACGTAAATTCTACATCCTAATTAGCCCCCTTGTGTGTTGTAGGATGTAGAATCTATGCCCTGCATTAATGCCCGCAGTCTGCCGCCGCGCGTGCACTCACGTGTGTTCACGTGACCGTGCACAGTTACGTGAATGGTAAAGTGAATGATTGTTGCTGTTAGCTAGTTAGATAAAAAATTGTAAAAGTAAAAAAAAATTTTTTAAAGTGACATAGTCCCACTTTTTTTTTTTTTTTAATTCCCCATTAATTTTTAACCCAAACTTAGCCTATTAACCCATTGTTAACCCCTGCAATACCTATGCCTGTTTATAAACGTGACTGCCGCCAGTAGCGATCAAATGCGATCACTAGGGCGAAAGTTTCAGTCACCAATGCTCTACAGACGTAACGCTCTGCCATTGCCTAGTGATGCATCTGTGCAGCTCTATGCCCCCTGAACTGAAGCCCTAGCGAACGCATTCGATCGCCACAGACGCGCAGACTGGGGATAACGGTCCACCACGTACTCAGGGGTATCATTTTAATCGGGAAGGGCCAAATAATTTATTTGTAAATGTATTATAACTGTGGGACGTGTGATGTGAAAAGTAGGAAGGGTGAAAAATGAAAAAAAGTTTGTTTTCTGCATTTACGCCTAATTTTTCCCCATAAATGGACTATAAAACAAAATAGTTTTGGGAGAAAAATATTACCCAAGGAAAGCCTAGATTGTACTGAAAAAAACAGGATATGTATCACTAAGATGGCGTAGATAATTAAAAAGTTACTGCTGTATCAAGCGACACAGCTTAAGTGTCAAAAATGTCAGGAGCTTTAAGGTGTAAAAACTGTGGAACGAGAACCAGTTAACATTCACCACGCGCATGGAGGAGGGGTGCTAGGATGGTTTCCAGTAGATTTCATGCTGAAATCTTTGCATGCAATAGGCAGAATAGCAACAGTTCTGAAAATGTGCATCTTGTTTGATCGCTTCTGGTGTGAGCTCTACTATGACTCCAGGCACGCTCTGTGGGAGAGGAGAGGGGAGGGGAAGTAGATGCGGCTTCTTGGATGCCCAGAAGGTGGCAGAGGAGGGGGGGAGGGTCCTGATATTACAGTATGGACTACCTATATATAGATGTCTGAATGAAAACTGATAGCACTGCTAAAAGTAACACACACTTGCCATTCATTTGTAAGACTGTGGGAAATATGCTTCTGATTATTTTTTTCAGTGTCACTTCACATTACAAAATGAGATGGGTATAGTACTTCTTCACTGCCAGCAAAAACAAGGCTGACATACATAGGCATGAATACAGTCCTTTCAGGGCCGGTTCTCTCATGAAGCAAGGTGAAACAGGCGCAGATATTACAGCATAGTTGTACTGTGTGTACATTCCTGAGGAGGAATGGAGTGGCTGAGGGTGAGCAGTTTTTGTCACAGACTCACATCCAGCCAGTGGGCTATTGTGTTGAGCTGCAGCATGTCATGTGAGAACATTAAATGAAGCAAAGCAAATTGTCAGGTGCAATTTTTTTATTCACTTATATTTTGACTACAGTTCCTCTTTAAAGTGTTTTCAATAGGTTTTGTATTTATGTCTTAATATTGTTTGAACTGTACTTCCAGCCTTTGTAGGGCACAGTCCCTCCTGTCCATGGAGGTGTGGAATGTCACATAGCCTTCATGTATTTCGCACTGAGATGCCATTTAGACTTGTCATCCTACTGACAGTGAGGAATAAATGCCACAGTGATCTGTTTTGTATACGAAATACGAAAAAAAAATTGATATAATGCATTGGTTGTGTAGTACGCATAATTACTAGAACATTGGTAGCATATTTTATTTTCAGTTATATAGTGTTTTTATAACATTGCATCATTCTCTAATATTTGCAGTTTACACACTACTCAGCATTCTAAACGATTTTACAGAGCAGGCTAGTGAACTTTTGAACCCTTCTGTGCAGAGAAAAAGAAAATACAGTGACTGACAGTTAAGATAACAAGCTTCAGAAGACCGAGCTCTCTGCGACTTTGAAAGTCATGGAGCTCAATGTCTCTTTTGCATAGATAACTGGAGTGATTTAACTCTTCCTGTATTGGAAACAATATTAGACTTATGTCTCTGCTCCTAATGTTTTATTTCCTAGCCATACTACACATACAAATCATTATATCATATATTTTATTTCGCTTCAGTGTCTCTTTAAGGGTTTGATAGATAGATAGATAGATAGATAGATAGATAGATAGATAGATAGATAGATAGATATTCTCCAAGTAAAGAGAACATCTGTAAATGTAGCATGTGTAGGTCCGTTCTGTAGCAAGGGAACCAGAGGAGGAAATGAAGCCCTGGGCAAGGAAGTAAGGTTTGCTGCCCTCTATGATCCTCTGGACCATTTCCTTCTTCAGCTTACCAAGAGGATGTGGCATTTGGGTTCCTTGACACCCATTAGGCCGCAGGCATTTGTCTGCGTTGATCCTGCTCTGAAAGGCACACGCTAGAGAACTACACAACTATACCATAAAATGCTGATTCACAGGATTATACTTTACCCTCACCATTGGTTGTCACCCAGATGTACACACAGAAAACTGAGGCCACCACATTGCCAATGGTGTGCGTTTGCAAGTACTCGGAAGCTCCATAGGAATAGTGAGCAGGTAATTGATGCACCAGCTTTCAGCTGCCTGTGTGAAAGAGGGCTTAAAAGAGAAAACTTTCCTCAATGATGCCACATGGCAGATAGAATTTATTGACCAGCAACTCTTCCGTTGGCCACAGGGTTGTGGAGTCGGAACAGTTTTGGGGTACCTGGAATCGGGAAAGCATGCTCTGACTCCTAATAATAACCTAAAAACTGTAATTAAGAGAAATATGATGAAATGTTCTATTTCTCATTTAATGGTGAACATAAATAACATTTACAGTAATAGCAGTGCTTAGTACACAAAAATGAAACAAACCAATTAAAAAACAAGTTATTTGTGCCGCTGCAATGAACCCCCCCCCCCCCCCCCCCTTTTTTTCTTTTTCTTTTTTTTTTAACACTCATGTAAACACAAATATTCTATGTATAATAACATCTATACTGTAAGAACAAAGCTTGATGTGCAGTTGTGTCACTAGTACGGATAGTCAGTGAGATGCAAATAATTCTGGGTTGATGCAGATTTTGTTAGCAAATGTATACACTCCCCCTGCTCATGAAATCTGATCTCTCAATTTGATACAGGGCCGGCTTTAACCTAAGGTACTGTAGGCTCGTGCCTACAGGTGTCTGATTATGCAAAGGAGGCTCACTCCTCAAGTGCCTCCCTCCCCTTTGCAGGGTCCCAAGTGGCGCATAAATGAGAGGTAACTCGCTCAGCTCTCAACATTCCACTGGTGAGATCTACCATCAGTCAGGGGTACCACTAGCTACATAATACGTGGCGGCAACTCTAGCTACTTAGGTTGCCATAGAAACACTCAGTATTAAAAGGCACCTATGGCTTCCAATACCGGGCAGGGGAAGTAAGGGAGAAGTGAGAGTGGGGCCAGCCAGCACATTTGGGGTACGGTTCGGCAGAGGTTTTTAGGTTCGTGGAGGGCCAAGTGAAGGATGCCAGAACATCTGTGTCTGTAGGCTCTTGTGATGTAAATCCGGCCCTGATTTGATATGTTATTATATTTGGGGTTGGTGACTACAAATTAAAGGACCTCTGTTGCGAAAATCTTAAAATTTAAAATATATGTAAACATATACAGTTAAGAGGTACGTTTCTTCCAGAGTAAAATGAGCCATAAATTACTTTTCTCCTATGTTACTGTCACTTACAGTAGGTAGTAGAAATCTGACAGAACAGACAGGTTTTGGACTAGCCCATCTCTTTATGGAGGTGTTCACAGGGATTTCTTTATTTTTAAAATGCACTTAGTGAATGGCAGTTGATCCGTCCAACTGCCAAAAAAGTGTACGGTGAGTAGGTAGGCTGGTCAGCATTGTATAAATTTTTTTCAGGGAGTGTCTTTATAAAGAATAAGGGTCATGCAGAGAATCCTCTATGGAGAGATGGACTAGCCCAAAATCTGTCGGTAATGTCAGATTTCTACTACTTACTGTAAGTGACAGCAACATAGGAGAGAAATAATTTATGGCTCATTTTACTCTGGAAGAAACTTACTTCTTATTTGTATGTGTTTTAAATTTTTTCAGGTTTTCGCAACAGTTCCTCTTGAAGTTATACTCTTGTACTATACTGTACATATGAACTCCCCACAGATCTCTTTTGAATCGACTGAGAATGTTGTGTACGTTGAACGCAGAGGCGTTGTCGATCACCCATACACCTGTTTCAGATAGTGCATGAATAAGTTCTATTTGCAGGAGAATGAGGGGATTCTTCCTGAGTACACGACTGCCAGCTTGCGTCCAAACGACCCGTCTCACTTTACATTGCCTCTATATATTGTGATACCATATGTATGAGCATGTTGCATCTCCTAAAAACCCTCACAGAAGTAGCTCTACTTTCAAAATAAGAATTGTTTTCGAACTGAGGAAAACAAATTCAACTAATGCTAATTTAGCTCCAGGCAGAAGGCAGAGTTTTGGAATGATCCCGAAGCTGATGCCCGGTTTACATGCAGCTGTGTTGTTGCCCAGTGATTTCCAAGCTCCAGTAAAAGCTGCAGAAATGTATAGATTTTGTTTGCACAGCGTCTGCTGCTACCATAAAAAGCCGATACAGAGAGGCTGTGCAGCTGTCATCTTTTACAGCATCTCTCTCTTTCAGCACTTTGATATATTTCACTCAGCTGCAGACAGTACCGAACTGTGTTCCTGCTAAATGAAATGACTGGCAGTGTGGAAGCTCAGGCTTGGCCAGAGCTCTGGGGAGAACTAAGCAAGACATTACTGGGAGAGACCTGACAGGGCGAGACTTCTCTGCAGAGCCAATTCAAATTCAAATTACAGCAGCTTTATTGGCATGACCAAAATGTATACAGGTACTGCCAAAGCAAAGAAAAGACTAGGGCGATATTGGGAGGAATCAAGATGCAATAGGTAGGCAGTCTATGGACATTTTCAGCCTATGATCCTCTGTGGCATGCCGGGACCTATTGTGCAGCGATTGTCACTGTGGTTTCCTCTTCTACCAGTACAATGTAGAGTCGTCTCCTGCCCTCCATGGAGCTAAAATCTGGGATAAGATCCAGCAATTTCTTGAAGTGGGTTTCCCAGGTTGCAGTATATTTGGTGCAGTGCAGCAGGAAGTGGGCCTCATCCTCCAATGTACCCTGGTCGCAGTGTCTGTTTTCCCTGCTTTTGTATGTCCGTCTGTGTCTTCCAGACTATATTTCCAAGTTGTGAGCACTGAGTCTGTAGTGACTCCAAACTCTCCTCTCTTTGGGGGTTTTGAGATCTTCCAGGTATGGTGCTAGTTTATAGTCTCCAGGGACTGGTGTATGGTGAGTTTCCGTGCCTGTTCTATTTCACGCCTCCATTTATCAACATACCAATACGATGTGAACCAACAGTCTATACACTATTATAGTTCCATATCTTTTTATGTATGTTATGATCCACTGACCAAGAATTAATGCTGACTGGGCCCTTGTGACCAGACAGGTATAGGACAGCCTATGCGCATATGATCATTTAATATGATCGTAGGATTTTGTGTGTGTATTCTGGATCTGTGGTGTGGTGGAGATATTGGATAACCACAGAGGGGTGTATGATGGCACTGAATCCGCAGGGGGGGGGGGGGGTGTCTACGGATGGACAGACACTGTCCCTGTTCCCATCAGCAGCCTTGCTGGCAGTTAAAGAGAAACTCCGACCAAAAATTGAATTTTATCTCAATCAGTAGCTGATACCCCCTTTTTACATGAGAAATCTATTCCTTTTCACAAACAGACCATCAGGGAGCGCTGTATGACTGATATTGTGGTGAAACACCTCCCACAAGTAACACCTCCCACAAGAAAAGTTCTAACTTTTGTGGGAAATAGCTTTTTACAGCTGTTTCCAACTGCCAAAAACCATGCAGCAGCTACATCACCTGCCAACAGTAAAATGTTCACTGGAGTTCCTCTTTAAGATGCTGTCAAACACCGAAAAGTTTCTTTTTTGGGCATTTTTAAAACCTGACTTACTGTAATGAGCCTTAAAGGGAAGGTCCAAGCAAAATAAAGACCTCGGAGGTCGGCGGGCCGCATTGCGTACATTTTTACGCATTCCCGCGAGTGCAGGAACATTAACACATACATTTTTACGCATTATTATTATTCAATGCGCAAAAATGTACGCATTGAACCAGTAACGCGTACAAATTTTTGTGTTAATGTTCCTGCACTCACGGGAATGCGTAAAAATGTACGCAATGCGGCCCGCCGACCTCCGAGGTCGGCAAGCTGCCAGCGGGGGACTGGAGCAGCAGTGAGTGACTACGAGGGCACAGGATGGCTGCATGGGGCTGGTAGAAGCCCCAGGTAAGTGAAACTCATTTTTTTATTTTGCTTGGACCTTCCCTTTAAGATCATAAAATCAGCTGCATAGAAAAGCTTAATTGTTGGTATCTTAGTAAACTCAGTCTTGGTTGTTATACAGGTCTACCCTGAGATGAAGGACAGTAACCAGGCATGCTTACCACCCCACTCCTTCATAACCTGCTCCTCTGATAGCACCATCCGGCTTTGGAATATGGAGACCTCCAACATTCATGGAACGGCTCTGCATCGCAACATCCTCAGCAGCGTGAGAACTCTCTCTGTTCCAGTCTAGAGTTTCCTCCAAAGTACTCGTATTTCCCTCAGATCAGTTGTTCCACACTTACTAATGGCCCATATCTCTGTTTTTGCAGGATCTGATGAAAATCATTCTGATAGATGGCAACACTCAGGCCTTGGTGGACACCGACTTTAACTGCGCCGGCCTGGCAGATAAAGTTGACCCTCAGATGCTGGACACCAAGCTCGGCATTCGCTCTGTGTGCGTGAGTCCCAATGGGCAGCACTTGGCATCTGGGGACAGAACAGGGACGCTCAGGTAATGGAATGGTGGACACCGTGCGTAGATGGAGTACACTGTCTTCTATTGGAGCAATAACCCATGTATTCAATATCCTATAGGGTGCATGAACTGCAATCGCTGTCGGAGCTGTTGAAGGTTGAAGCACATGACTCGGAGATACTGTGCCTGGAGTATTCAAGGCCAGAGACTGGTAGGATTCTCTTATGTTTAGATAGATAATAAACCTATCTGATAGGCTTGACAAAGGCAACAACTGCTTTCTAGGAGGTATTTTACTTCAAGGGCCCAACTGACAGTAAACAAATCCATCCATGTCTAATCCTTTTCTTCTGCTTGTTATCAGGATTAAGCCTCCTGGCCTCTGCCAGCCGAGACAGGCTCATCCATGTTTTAGATGCCTCTAAGGATTACAGCCTTCAGCAGACCTTGGATGACCATTCTTCATCTATCACTGCTGTAAAATTTGCCGGTAATCCCACTTTTCCTTCTTACATGGTTCATTGTTGTTTTCAGTAATATGTTCGCAATAGAGCGCTTGTACAAGGAAACAAAAAGGTACACAGAGAGCCCAATATAGTGTAGTAAGTTGTAATTTCGAGAAGAAATGAACAGCGTATAAGGAATTATACTCACAAACGTGTGGTTACCACAAAGGCAACCACTGTACAGGCAGGTAGAGATTAGAACCTGACCCCACTCAGGTAAATGTGTTGCTCTCTGTAGATTGAAAACAAAGGAGTAGCACCCCTCCACCAAAGGTGGACTTTACAGTGTGACAAAGGTTGCAACAGAGGCGCCAAAATCAGGATAAAATATATTAAAAAAGTTAAAAAGAAGGTAGTGGTGGACGTGCCTCCCCTGTAAGTAGGCACAGATTATGTTGATTTTTAGTCATCAATAACATTTATTCAAGTACTCCACAATGAAACGTGTTTTGCAGGTTCAGTCCTGCTTCATCAGGCAATAACTAGAGTAAAATTATGCAGGTCTAAACGAAAGCCAAGCACTTTGTTTAGACTTGGAATAGTTTGATTCAGTTATTGCCCGATGAAGCAGGATTGAACCTACGAAACACATTGCATTATGGAGTACTTGAATAAATGTTGACTACAAATCAAGAGAATTTGTGTCTACTTACTGGGGAGGTAAGTCCACCGCTACAGTTTTTTTTTTCTTCTTTATGTTTTTAAGTATTTTTTTATCCTGATTTTTGCACCTCTGTTTCAACCTTTGTCTCAATGTTGGCAATAGAGGTCTTAAAGGAACTCTATTGTGAAAAATTGTAAAATTTAAAATGCATATTAAAAATGTACATTTGTTCCAAACTAAAATGCACTGATTTTTTTTTCTTGCGTCTTTGTGACTTACAATAACATCTGACAGATCTGACTGGTTTTGGACTAGTCCACCTTCTCATGGGGGATTTTTAGGGCTTTCTTTCTTTTTCAAAAGCACTTCATACACGTCAGTTGGTCAGTCCAACTGTGAAAACAGAATGCAAGTGAGTAGGGAGGCTGGCACCTTTGTATAGATCCTTTCCAGGGAGTGCTTTTATAAGGAATAAAGGATATGCTGAGAATTCCCCTTGAGGAGATGGACTAGTCTAAAACTTGTCAGATTTTTACTACCTGCTGTAAGTGACAGGAACATGGGAGAAAAGTAATTCAGGGTGTGTTTTAATCTGGGAGAAATGTACTTATAAGTATGTGTTTACATGTATTTTTCTTTTTACAATTTTTCATGATTGTGGTCTTTTAACCCTTTAGCAGCCAATTTATTTAGAGGCTTGCAAGTGCTCCAGACCAGTTTATTTCAGCACATTTTTTTTAATTTCTTATTTGTTACATCTCCTTGCTACTAATTAGTACTGCTGTAATGTGTATTTATGGCCACTTGTCACTAGGGGGCAGTGTAAGACAATAACAGAGGACGTCTGCTTTCAGTTTCTATATTTTCTGCAACTAGAGTGAGATCAAAGCATTCCATGAATTTACAGTACAAGTTCTGCCGACTGAGGTCAAAAGCAACGCACTTCTCTCAAATGAGAGAAGTCTTTTGAAGTTGCTAAAGACACAATCCAGAAAAATTAAATCTTTTTTTATAAATTAGACCTAAAGTCCGCTCACAAATGGGACTGCTAAAGAAGATACAAAAGTATTCAGGTACATTATTTGCTTTGTAAGTGTGTTGTCACCCCCAAAATGACAGAAGTTCCCTCAGTTGTTGTTGATTTGCAGCAGCCTGGGAGCACATGAAGGATAGCTGATAATAGATGCCATAGCAAGCTGTAAGCAGTACTGAGAATCTTTTATGCTCATTATGGGATTCTGCTTTTGCACTAAAACTACCGCTTGCATTGTATTTGTGATCTGAATGTAAATCCAGTCTGTGTGATGAATCTGAGCCTGTGAAAATGTAAGCCTCATGGTTTTTAAGGCAAATCTGGACTGAAAATAAACGTACAAGATAATGAATTTGTATATATAGTAATAATGGTAACTAGACCTTGCCTGGGGCCTATTATTTTCACTTTAAGTGAGAACATTCTACAGCCCATTTACAAGAAACTTTTTTTCCTAGTTGACATGTTTACACCTTGTCAATAAAATGTATTTTAAGCCACCCGCAAGCAGCAAAATAGTCAAAATAATTGAGACTACGTTACTTTTTGTTACTTTATCAATTGTAAAGTGCTGAAATGGTTTTTATTAAAGAGTGGATGAAAATGTATCTCCTAGGAGAAAACTCAAAAGAAAAATATGGGCCTAAGACTGAATTCTAAACCAGCCATGTCAGTGTGGCGTTGAATCTGGTGCATTTAGCTGCAAAAGAAATGGAAATGATCAATTTTCAGCACTTAACTGTTGTCATTGTTTCTTCAATCAAAGTGTTTTGGCTTCTTCTTACTTTTCAGGAGAGCCCTGTCAGAATTCAACTGCTGTCTCATTTGCATTAATAAAAGCTCTTTAGCTGCCTCATTTCCTTAGATAAAGCATTAGTTTATTAACCCTTGCAATGGAATACAAAACCTTGAAGTTCTTATGCTAGGTACACACCATACAATTTTGTGTTAGATAGATGGTTTGATTTTCAATAAAAAAAAATCTAATAAAAAAAAAAAAAAGCGAGAGATGTTTCGATAGATAATTTCCGACATGTTCAATCTTATTTTAGATATTTTTTCTGATCGATTTTTCATAAAAGTTAATGGAAAGGGATAAGAAAAGATAACCAAATCGAAAATGGAAATCCATGGGATAAAAAATCGACCAAAAAAAAGCATTGTGTGTACCCAGCATTAGTGGGACTACTACCAAACTTTTCAGGCAAAGGGCCATATTGCCATTCTTGAGAGTGCTAGGGGGGCCAAACTAGTGAAATTAAGCACAGTTTTGCTGATTGCCGTTAGGTAATCATTGCCTTTTGACATTTTGTCAAATAAAACATTTTCATGGGAAATAACCCATATACCGTGTGCACTTGGCACAGTGGCAGCTGCTAATCAGTGGCTGTCACTGCCGCTGGCCCCTGCATGTGGTACCACAGCTACAGCCTATGGGCCGCATGGAATAAACAACTGTAAAGACTTTTGGGGTGAGTAAGGCAAAAACCGCACTGAAAATTTGGGGGCACAAGACTCTGCCGTAATGTGAATTGCGGCTGCAGCAGAGCTCAGTCAGTAATTAGGGCACCGTCAAAAGACAGAGCCCAAATTACGATAAAAACAGCAGCTGGATTACGTCTTACTCTAGAGTCCACAGCAGCCTGGAGGGGGAATAGTAATTAACACCGCCGGGACTTTTGCAGGAGCAGGGTGAGCTGTTTTTCAGCTTTGCCCTGCCACCAAATTTCCCGGCGCCTTAATTACATGTACATCTTTTGGGGGACTAACAGAAATGGCTCGGAGGGCCGCATTTGTCCCCTGGGCTGGATTTTGGACATGTTTGGTTTAGGACGTACATGTCAAACTCCAGCCTGCAGGCCAAATCTGGCCCTCAGAGCAATCAAATTTGCCCCCCAAGTGGTTTTCCCACTTTGCATTATGTTTGGCACACGCTAGACCTGCAGGGAAGCCATATTGGAGGTGAAGCCCTAGATAATCAGGGAAGCCATATGGGGAGGGAGGGTAAAAGCACTAGACATCAGGGTGCTGTATTGCGAAGGGGGGGGGGGTCACTAGACACCAGGGAGTTGTATAGGGGAGGAAGGGGGGCAGTTACAGGGAACTTTATAAGGGCGAGAGGATCACTCAATACCAGGGAACTGTGTAGGGGAGGTAAGAGGGCTGCTAAACACCAGGGAGCATTGTAAGGGAGGGAGATGACCACTTGACATTGGCCTGCAGTTTGGTCCCAGTGTTCAATTTCGGCCCACTTTATATTTCATATTGACACCATGGTTTAGGAGGAAGACTACAGATACAATCGGGTAACTCATCAATTTATTTTCACTTTAGGCTTGCTTTAACGCTGTTTATACAATCAGGTTTGCTTGTGAAGAGAGCTGTCGTTGCGCAGCAGAATGATTCAGCTCTTGATAAAATTCCTCAGAAAACCATCGCGTGCCGCAGCACTTAGTCATGTAAGCACTCTGTCAGCTGCAGTACCGCTAAACCTTTTTACTTGTTCCTTTTACAGCTAACGATGGCAAGGTGCGAATGATCAGCTGTGGAGCAGATAAAAGCATTTACTTTCGTACAGCGGATCAGGTATGTGAATGCAGATGTCTTCACACACACTCTAGTAGTAAATGTAAACAGTACCCAGCTCATCCGTGACAAGACGCAATAAAAGGTCTCTAATCCTGGATCTACAATTATACAGTTCCGTTTGACAACTGGATGAGTCATGGAGCTAGCAACAGCTGTTACGTGGTAGCTGTGACTCAGGCCTGTTTTTAAAAGTTGTGAAGAACAGGCTCTTTCAAACATGCCGCATGATGTACTGTTTTGCCTGGGGACACGGAACCGCTTTGCTTGTGGTAACCGTAAACCATTCTCACATCACTTAAAGAAGAACTCCAGTGAAAATAATTTAATAAAAAAAAGGGTTTCATTTTTACAATAATTATGTATAAATGATTTAGTCAGTGTTTGCTCATTGTAAAATCTTTCCTCTCCCAGATTCACATTCTGACATGTATTACATGGTGACATTGTTACTGTGGGCAAGTTATGTAGCTGTTTCTAGCTGCTCTGGCTGTTACAGACAGCTTTAAACAGCCATTTCCTGTCTGTGAACATTGTTACATTGTGGCAGTTTGCCCAGAGTACCGCGGTATTCAGAGCCTCTTGTGGGAGGGGTTTCAGCACAAAATTAGTCACACAGCGCCCCCTGATGGTCTGTTTGTGAAAATCATTCAATTTCTCATGTAAAAGGGGGTATCAGCTACTGATTGGGATAAAGTTCAATTCTTGGTTGGAGTTTCTCTTTAAAGCGGCTTATGCTTTTCTTTTCTTTGCTTTTTTTTCCTCCTACATTAAAATATAACTTTGTTGACTTCTAGCTGCCTAGCCTGTAGCTTATGTGGCATTCACACATCTAGATCTGCCTACCCGGCTGAGTGTTTGCCTATCCTGCTGATCTTTTGCCTGTAATCAAGTTTTATCTCATCGGCTAAATGCTTGTTTCAGGTGTGTGATTAAAGGTGCCCATACATCTAGCGACTTGGCGGCCGAACAACCCTCCGATTCCATAATTATTCAATCAGATGCAAATTGGTGGCACCAAGTGCATGCCCGAGTGACGATGCAACCAATTTCAGGCTGAGCATGTCAATCGGACATGCTGCAAGATGTCGGGCTGTCGTGGTTGGTTGAGTGAGCGACGGTAACGGCGAGCGATATCCGGACGAGTGATGAACGCGACGAAAACGCTGTCCCCCTAAGGGTTAATGTGCCCCTCCCCGGCAACCAATGCACTATACATTACTTGTCCGTGTCTGCATGGCATGGACAGAGGATGAAGCCTGGAGCCAGTGGTGGGCATCGGGGGGAGGGGGGGAATCATTGACCATTATGGGGGGACAGAGTTGGGCCGGCGAGGTGGTAGATGTGGCGTCACTGGGCCGATTCTGGATCGATTTCAGCAAGTAAATTGATTGTGAATTGGCCTGCGGTGTATGGGCAGCTGACAGATCTCTCTAATCGATTTGACTGAGGGAGAGATTTGTCTCTTGGTGGAATCTGCCCATACATGGCTAGATGCATGGCTTGCTTAAAGAGAACCCGAGGTGGGTTTGAAGAATATTATCTGCAGACAGAGGCTGGATCTGCCTATACAGCCCAGCCTCTGTTGCTATCCCAAGCCCCCCTAAGCTCCCCCTGCACTCTGCAATCCCTCATAAATCACAGCCACACTGCTAAAAAACAGCTTGTCAGAGCTGGCTGTGTTTATCTCTATAGTGTCAGTCTGCTGCTCTCCCCGCCTCCTGCAGAACTCCAGTCCCCGCCTGCATCCCTTCCCTCCCTGCTGATTGGAGAGAAGGGACGGGGCAGGGACAAGAGCTATGCAGGAGGCGGGGAAGCAGCTGAGACTGACACTACAGATGTAAACACAGCCTCACAGCACGGCTGTGATTTATGAGGGATTGCAGAGTGCAGGGGGACCTTAGTGGGGTTTGGGATAGCAACAGAGGCTGGGCTGTATAGGCAGATCCAGGCGCTGTATGCAGATAACATTCTTTAAACCCACCTCGGGTTCTCTTTAAGACACAGTTGAAGCCAGAGAGATCAGCAGGACTGTCAGGCAACTATCATTCTTTAGAAATCAGTGAATGTCGCTACATAATCACTTTAAGGCCTAGTCTATAAGGATAATTAATTGTGCAGTTACATGGCGGGTTTAGCTTAGGATTTAGCACTGGATTTTTTGGCTGGAGAGGGTGAAGCATCAATGGTTTGGCTTTGGGGGACGGGGCCTAAAACCATCAAGATGTGCGCCTGCCAGAGGAGGGGGCTGACGGGAAAAGTAGTCCGGGCAAGCAAGTTCGGCCCTTGGGCCACATAAGGCCCGCCGGACGTCAGCTGGACAGCACTGGTCTAGGATGACCCACAAACTTGAACTTCTGTATTTGGAGAAAGCTCTCAGCACGTTACAGTAGGGACAAGTTCAGATTTTCCAGGAAAAATGTAAACTTGCAAGTTGTACCAGGAGCCTTTCTTGTACTGTAGTTTTTGCCGTGCATTTGTCACTGTATCTTCTGAATATGTATTTTACATACCGTAATCTTGTGTTCAGGATCTATAGCCCAGGTTTGTAAGAAGTCTTTTACTTGTGGTGGAAGAAGCACAAGTTGTTGCTTAGGATACTGGCAAAATATGTGGAAAGCCTACTATGCTAGTTTACTGAAGACTGGATCTCTTGCGCAATCCAGGGAGACCCCATATTCCTAGTATAAAAGCCGTGTTTTGCCATCAGGCAAGAGTGTGGACAGACTCCGGGGTGCTGCTGGACCGGGAGGGGTTGGGGAGGTTCTTTAATTTCTTTTTTGTTCGTTTTTTTTCTTTTCTTACTCTTCATTTTTTTCTCTGCTTTCAGACAGGAGAGGGCTCCATCCATTTCACCCGGACACACCACATAGTACGTAAAACCACCTTATATGACATGGATGTGGATCCCAACCTGAAGTATGCAGCCATTGGCTGTCAGGACAGAAACATCAGGTATTGCCTTATTTTACATGGAGCTTGAAGAGGAAGTGTAATGACCTGTGATAGTAAATAATCCCGGATGCCCACTTTTACATTTAAAGGGGCACTATGATGAAAAATTGTAACATTTAAAAATGTGTAAACATATACAAATAAGAAGTACATTTTTTTCCAGAGTAAAATGATCCATAAATTACTTTTCTCCTATGTTGCTGTCACTTACAGTAGGCAGTAGAAATCTGACAGAAGCGACAGGTTTTGGACTAGTCCATCTCTTCATAGGGGGATTTTCAGGGATTTATTTATTTTCAAAAGCACTTAGTAAATGGCAGTTGCTCTGTCCAACTGCCGAAAAACTGTTTAGCGAGCAGGGAAGCTGGCCAGCATCATTGTTTAAATCCTTTTTAGGGAATATCTTTGGGAATATCTTTATAAAGCCTTGCTGAGAATCCCCAAAGAAGAGATGGACTAGTCCAAAACCTGTCACTTATGTGATTTCTACTCCCTACTGTAAGTGACAGCAACATAGGAGAAAAGTAATTTATGGCTCATTTTACTCTGGAAAAAACGTACTTATTTGTCTGTTTGCACATATTTAAAAGTTTATATTTTTTCTCCATAGTGCCCCTTTAATTAGCCTGGTTTCAGCATCATAAACACTTCCTATATGTATATATATTTCTGCGTATCGGTATGTAACCCCGCCCTTCCTCTGATGTGCAGCCTAGGCTATTTAGTTATGCAGACTTCTTCTTCCAATGCACTCTGGGAGAGCAGGTGTTTCAGCTCACTTTGGTACACAAAAACAAACATTCCGCAATGATGCACCTTGCTAGCAGTAAAGATGACTCCATCTGCATTAAATTGATAAATTAAGAATGTAAACTAGGTCCTGTTCATCTTCATGCATTGCAGATTTCAGCAAGGCAACACATACCATGATCTCCAAGGTTATCAGAAAGTGCATAGAAAGCACATTCTGTGAAATAATGCATAGAGGGATGCTTTTTTCGTAAAAACGCATGTAATGAGTCAATGGATGGGTTGCAGACAACACACCAGAGTGCAGTGCACTGCATTTTTTCCCCCACAATGCACCAGACTCTTCTCTCTCAGGTAATGGGATTAAGAATGCTTCAAAATGCATATACTGTATTTTTTGGACTCTAAGACTCACTTTTTACTCACTGCGCCTTATAGTCCAAATGCAGGGAGTTCCTGACTTGTGAACGCCGGCCAATACCAACCTCCAACCCACCGCAATGTCGGGGACTCCCTGTACTGTGCCTATGCAGAGGAGGACAAGGGGGATAAATGGAGGACACGGGGACACAAAGGAACATAGAGGGGAACACAAGGGGACAGAGGAGGACGCAGACACGAGGTACAAAGGGGGCATAATCCACAAGATGCCCCTTCACCATGGATGCACCAGGTGTAGTATATATATTTTTCCCCCCTGGTTTTTGTCTCCTAAACCTAGGTGCGTCTTATGGTCAGGAGCGTCTTATAGGCTAAAAATACGGTAAATGCATTCTTATGTCTTTTTATTTATTGTTTTTATGAATTTGGACCCGCCCGTAGGATGAAGGAAACTTCAACAATGGGCAAACCTTGACTAAATATTTATAAATTAATTTTGTATAAAATAAGTTTGATAGCGTACTGGTAAGGCTGCTGCCGTTGATGTGGGATTTGAGCCCTTTGACAAGGGTTGGAATCCTGGTTCAAGCTAATTCATAAAACAGTAAGGAGTCTTTGGGCAATGATCCTGGTTGCCCGTGGAGTCCGCCTTAAGTGGCTGCAGCTCTGGCGTTTTGAGCAGGGCTGTGGAGTTGGAGTCGAGGAATCGGAGTCTGGACAATTTTGGGCACTCTGAGTTGGAGTCGGAGTCGTTGAATTCATAAACTGAGAAGACGGAGTCGGATGATTTTTGTACAAAATCCACAGCCCTGTTAAGTATTAGGCTAAGGAGTCTGAGTCGAGGAGTCTGAGTCGGAGCCATTTTGGGTACCCGGAGTCGGAGTTGGGAGTCGGAGTCGTGGTTTCATAAACTGAGTCTGAGCCGGTAGATTTTTGTCCCGACTCCACAGCCCTGGTTTTGAGTCCACCAGGAGAAAAGTGCAATATAAATGTTCTGTGTATTGTCTTGTCAAAATAAGACATTTTATAAATCGAGCTATATTCGCTTAAGTTCATGACCTCCTTCCAGAAGGCAAATACAGTATACAGAATCAAGGCTGAAAAACAGTGAATGACTTGCATCCATAATTATTGTTAATAATTAGGCATTTATATAGGGCTTACATATTATTGTCTGCGCTTTACAAAGGCCATGGGCCTGATGCAATATCCGCCGGTGGAGTTGCTATGCACAGCTAGTGTACAGCAATTTTACCGGTACTAATGCAGAAGAAAACAGCCTAATGACCTATTAGTGCCACATGCATTACCGTGTTAGCATGCGCATTGCTATGGTAATTGGGGGTACAACTGCGCATGGCAACTCAATCGGCTATAGTACATCAAACACCATAAAACAAAGTTCCATCGCTAGCAGAGAGGACCTAAGTGTAATGTTCCTGCCACAGTTTAGGGCCAGGAATGCCTGGAGGAAACCCAAGCAGACACTGGGAGAACATACAAACTCATTATGGCATCAATTCATGAAGTGTTACTGCATTCGGTAAAGCTGAAAACAGCTGAGTTTACAGAGCATTTTAGTAAAATGTCAGTTCAACAACGCTTTTACCGCATGGCAAGGTGTAATAACCGAGCAGTGGGGTAGATTACCAACTTGTGTGGTAAACGCCTCCAACACATGTCAGCAAATGTCAATTCATGAAGATCAGACCATGCGGTAAAGCCCAGGAACATGTTCTCTAATTACCGGCAGCTGTTACTAGTTGAAATTGAAAAACCGCTTTGAATGCCTTCCGTGTGGATATTCCCATGACTGACAGGAGCATAGAGCCAATAGGAACAGCCCCTATCTCCTGCAAGTCCCTTTCATAAAATCCAAAGCCTTATCCCGAGGGTCCAGCTTTTTCTAAGCCCCAGGCAGCGAGAAAAATAGGTTCCCCCTGCAGCCCTTCGGCCGTTTAACCCCTTAGGTGCATGTTGAAAGATGCAGAGAAGCTAGTGGGGAAATCACCTAAGCATGGCATGTGTAATGTCTCTTGGAGTTCAGCTAAGCTGTGGCAATTAAATCAAATGTTAAAGGTTAATAGACAGATTCACAGGGAGCAGAGGCAGTATAACAAATATGAGCATTCTAAAGGGATGTGGGGATGCCTCTCACTATTGTAATGCCCTCACTGCGTGGAACAGCATGTAACACAGAGACAGCTTCACACTCTTTTGCGGTTCCGGAACAGTTTTTTTTGTGAATTGAAGCATAGTATTTCAGTAAATCACCGAACTTCTACAGCACCTGTGAAAATATTGGTGAATTAGCAAAAAGATGTGTAGTAACCCCCAGCTTTAGCACACAGCACTTTCCCCTTGCAGCAATAGGGTCCCCAGTTCCAGGCCTGGATACTATCTGCATTGACATCAATTCAATTCATCAAAGGCTGTACGGTATTTAGACTTTTAGACCTTGATTCCCCACATACAGGTAGAATAAGCCTATTAAGTTAGTTCTACTGAATATTACATTTTAATAAAGCAGCCGACATGAATACCATTCTCTAAATCTGTCTAGAGATATTGTTTTTTCTTATTATATTATTTCCTAATATGCCACCTGTATTTTCTCCAGAATATTTAACATCAGCAGTGGGAAGCAGAAGAAACTGTATAAGGGCTCACAGAGTGAAGATGGGACGCTGATTAAGGTATATATTTGCTATTTAATGTCACCTGACTCCTTTATTTCTCATACACTTCTAAAGTGGAACTGTAATCTTGTATTGGTTTTATTTTCTTGGTGTTTGTGGCATCCAACTTACCATCCACGTCTACTTATTTTCTTCGAAAGAAAGCAGATTGAGTTGTTTCACCACTTTAGCAGGGTCACTGTCTCATCAGGCATAGCTGTGTGTGCTCATATCTCAAAACATACCAGGAACAGACACAAAGTTCTTCAGATGCTGAAAGGTTGTAGAAGGGGAGGGGCAGGAAATGTGTGCGCTGGGTCTGGGTGCCGCCACAGGCGCCCATATAATTAGTGGCAATGTGTGGAAATTTGGGCGCCCGCAATTTGAATTATGGTACAAATATTGAGCGCTTGCTGTGGATTGGGGCAGGCTCAGCCACTTACATACCTGATATTTAACTCTTTTAGGCAGAGAAAGAAAAAAAGGAACACAGCATAGTTATTTGTGTGCTAGGCACAGTACATACCCATGTCTCTCATCATGTCACATCACTTCAGGTATCCTTTAATTTCCAAAGGAAATTTTATTTTGACCACATCAAATATGAAATTTTGTGTGCGTAATGACACAGTTGCCAGTTCACTTTTACTAACCATTAAAAATCTGGGTTTTGAATTTGGCCTTCTGACTTCGCAGAACTGGGCTTGAAGCAGAGCTATGCGGGAAAGTATTGGCAGTTCATTCGTTTTATTTGCTGCCTAAAATTGCCTTCGGTGTTAAAGAGAAACTCCGACCAAGAATTGAACTTTATCCCAATCAGTAGCTGATACCCCCTTTTACATGAGAAATCTATTCCTTTTCACAAACAGACCATCAGGGGTGCTGTATGACTGATATTGTGGTGAAACTCCTCCCACAAGAAACAAGAAAAGTACGTACTCTTGGCAGTTTCCTGTCTGTGAACCTTGCTGCATTGTGGGAAATAGCTGTTTACAGCTGTTTCCAACTGCCAAAAAACCATGCAGCAGCTATATCACCTGCCAACAGTAAAAATGTTCACTGGAGTTCCTCTTTAACCTCCTTAGCGGTAACCCCGTGTGTGACACGGGGTAAGCCGCCGGAGGGTGCCGCTCAGGCCCTGCTGGGCCGATTTACTTAATTTTTTTTTTGCTGGACGCAGCTAGCACTTTGCTAGCTGCGCCAGCACCCCGATCGCCGCCGCCGCGCGCCCGATCGCCGCTATCCGGTGCGGCGCGCGGCCCCCCCCCCAGACCCCGAGCGCTGCCTGGCCAATTAGTGCCAGGCAGCGCCGAGGGGTGGATCGGGTCTCCCAATGACGTCGCTGACGTCATTCCGCCCCGTCGCCATGGCGACGGGGGAAGCCCTCCAGGAAATCCCGTTCTTTGAACGGGATTTCCTGATCGCCTATCGCCGGAGGCGATCGGCGGGGCTGGGGGGATGCCGCTGAGCAGCGGCTATCATGTAGCGAGCCCTCGGCTCGCTACATGATTTAAAAAAAAAAAATAATTAAAAAAAAACTGCTGCGCTGCCCCCTGGCGGTATTTTTCATACCGCCAAGGGGGTTAAAGAACTGCTGCATGTTTTTTCGCCGTTCCTTCACAGAGCTGCATATAATATTGTTTTTCATTATGAGTTGTTCTCTGGGCGACGATGATTGTGGGTATTCCATCCCAGCTTCCTGCTTTGCTACAGTATGTACAAAGCCTATGTCAGGGGATCCTGTGTGTGTCGGCTGCTGACTAAGTGTGAAAGAGTTAAGCGGCTTTTCCTGGGCAGGCTGCATTTTTGGCTTCTTGCTTTAGTAGTAAGTGCTGATCAGCATTATTTACTGCTGATGTTAAAGCTGGGTCAGCAAACCAAGAGAATCCACAGGGAATATTTCCAGCCTGATAATGATTCTTTGTGCTTGCATACTTTACATGCATTTATATACAGTGTATTGTCTGTGTGTATGTATGTATGTATGTATGTATGTATGTGTTCTTGCGCCTGGTAATTTTGGTGCTGCATAGACCACAATGTTGATTATCGGCCTGGTTAGTGTAAGGCATTGGGGGGAAGGGGGAGGGAGTGGTTGGTTGTAGGCATATGTGGGGGGTGTGTGTGTGTGTGTGTGTGTGGGGGGGGGGGGGTTGGGAAGTGTTAATGTTAGGTATAGGTGGGGGAGGGGGAGTGTTAGTGGGAGCTATGTGTAGCAGAAGTTGGTAGTAGAGTATATGTAAGTTTACCAATATTATAAAAATCAGCTGGCGCCCAGCTTAATGGCTGCTCTTTTACTTTTTTTTACCTGTATGCCATTGACCATCCTGGCAATGTGGGTTTGATATTTGGAAATCTGGTCGTCTTACACACAGCTGCAACTCCCTGAGAAAATTTCAGCATTGTAACTTGTCGCTACACTTTATTCCCTGCAGGTTCAGACAGACCCATCTGGACTCTACATTGCTACCAGCTGTTCAGACAAGAACTTGTCCATCTATGACTTTTACACGGGGGAATGTGTGGCGACAATGTTTGGGCATTCAGGTAATTTATCTGTCATCCCAAAGGGCGAGCTTTCACTTCAAATGAAAAATTGACCACTTTTCAGCCATCTATGCAACAGCACAGTTGAATCTGTTCACACTGTTTTTCCCCTTAAAGGACAACTGTAATGAGAGGGCTATGAAGGCTGCCATACTTATTTCCTTTTAAGCAATACCAGTTGCCTGCCTGGCAGTCCTGCAGATCCTCTGCCTCTAATACTTTTAGCCATAGACCCTGAACAAGCATATGCAGATCAGGTGTTTCTGACATTATTGTCAGATCTAGCGGTCTGCTTGTTTCTGGGGTTATTCAGACACTACTTCAGCCAAATAGATCAGCAGGGCTGCCAGGCAACTGGTATTGTTTAAAAGGAAATAAATGTGATAGCCTCCATATTCTTCTCACTTCAGTTGTCCTTTAAGTTACTGTCTTCAAACATCTGCTTTTTAATTTGCTTTGACGAAGTTCTTTCATCACAACCACATCTTGTGGTGTGGTTCAGGATAGTGAAGTCTAGGGTGCCAGGACATCTGTGCCTATAGCTCCTGTAATGTAAATCCGGGCCTGACAACTGGACCTTGACAACATGACCATATGGGCTGCCACGTGGCAGATGAAATTTAATGTTGATAAATGTAAAGTCATGCACCTTAGACTTACCAATGGTGGATCATCATATAAAATAAATGGCATACAGCTGGGAACATCAGACTTGGAGAAGGACTTAGGAATACTGGTTGATAAGTTAGGTCATCGTATACAATGCCAAGCAGCGGTAGCTACAGCAAATACAATTCTGGGATGCATAAAAAGGGAAATAATATCTTGCGATGCTAGTATACTACTCTCTCTGTATAAATCACTTATGACGTTACATCTGGAGTATGGAATACAGTTTTAGGCACCACACTATAGAAAGGACATTGACCTTCTGGAACCGGTACAAAGACGGGCAACTAAATTAATCAGAGGGATGGAAGATCTCACTTACCAAGAAAGGTTGGACAAACTGGGCTTATTTAGCTTGGGAGAAAAGATGTCAGAGAGGTGACCTGATTAACCTGCATAAATACATCAGAGGGCAATACAAAAGCTTGGCAGATGAGATTTTTGTCCCTAGGGTTGTACGAAGAGGACATGATTAGTGTGTGAAGGAAAAAAGTTTTTGCCATCTATTTAGAAAGGGTCCTTCACAGTGAGAGTGGTTAAAACCTGGAACATCTTACCTTAGGAAGTAGTTATGGCAAACTCTATATCTGCATTTAAAGAGTGCTTGGATACTTTCCTTGCATTGAAGGACATCCACGACTATATATATTTTTTTAGGGAATTCCCGGAAGAGTTGATCCAGGGATTTATCTGACTGCCTTTATCGGACTCCCTTTTAAGGCTAATTAGCCCAGGCCTTGTAAGGTTTTTTTGTCTTCCCCTGGATCATCTGGGATATGTGCAGGTTCAGGATGGTTTATTATAATTTTTTTTTTCTGGTTGGTCTTGATGAACGAATGTCGTTTTTTTTTTTTTTTTCCCTTCCAACCAAACTATGTAACTATATAGTACACAAATGATCATAGCTAGGCTTTTTCTAAACACCGCTACAAAGAGAATATACAGAGGTCACCTGAGTATCTGTAAGGTTTTGTTTGGAGTTGCCCATCACAATTGATAGAAACTGGTTTAGGATCAAACAGTGTATGGAAATTGGGGTATGCAGAATACTGTATTTTGTAATCCTATATTTCAGTAATAGTCTCCATCCAATGTTAAGGTCAATCTGAAGCGGAAAAAAAAAAATCTGATACCTATGGAGAGGGTAGGCTCTGGATCCTCTTGAGCCTTCCCTGTCTCTTTGTTCCAGCACTGTTACCCCCATTCCACATGTCCGACTAACTGGTCGATTACGCCTTCGGGAACCCTCAGAAGCCTTCAGGAGCACTTGTGTCCCTGAGTGCTCCCCAAGCCGGGCAGCTCTGTACAGGGGCTGCCTGCTTGGTCCAGGCAAACAAAGTGGCTGCTCGGGGCCTCCCATGCTGCCCTGGCTGTGACTTCTATGACCACTACTGCATCCTTGTCATTCACACACAGAGCTCAGATCCGTGTTAATGTGAAAATGGGAGAGCGGCGCAGTGACCGTGGAGCGGAAGTGAGGTCATTGCATACTTCCTGCATTTGACATGTGCCCTAGGGTTACTACGCACTGTCCTCTTCTCTTCGGGTCGCTGCTGATCTGCAGGTCTGTGAGCATCGGGGATGGGGAGGCAGCAGGAAGCTACATACCTCCTCTGACATTAATACCCTATACCGGTTAGAGGGGTTACACCTTGGGCTACCTATACTAGGGGTTGCTATCTATACTTACGGGACACCTTGGCTACCTATAGTGGGGGGAGGATGCACCTTTGGCTACTTACCTATACTGGTGGCTACCTACTCTTTTTTTACCTATTATGACAGGGCCTTGGGGGAGGGGCACAAATGATGTGCTGCTTGGGGCCACAAGAACCTTAGCAGCACACCTGTCTCCATACTGCGCATGCACAGTGTAGAGCCGCCCCTCTTTGGTAGCACTCGGGCACCTAGAGGCTGAAAAACTTCACCATGGGACATTGCTGGAACGAGGGGATCAAGAGCAGACTGGGAAGGCTCTATAAGATTCAGAGCCTCCTCTCTCCATAGGTAAGTATTGCTTTTTTACACTACAGTATTTTAAGTTTATGAATATTTTTAATTTTTTTTTTGCAGAAATCGTCACAGGCATGAAATTCACGAATGACTGCAAGCACCTTATATCTGTGTCTGGAGACAGGTATGAACGTTAATGTCGTTTTTGGAATAGTATTGAGGTGGCAATACCTTTGTCGCATTCATCGGTCATGTACCCGATCGAGCATGTCGGACCGACATCTTGCAGCATGTCCGAACGATACATTTGACCAATTTCGTCCCGAAATTGGTCGAATCGTCAGTCAGGCATGCTCTTGGCAGCACCAGTTTTCATCTGATTCTATAATAATTATCGAATTGGATGGTCAATCGGCTTCCAAATTGGTAGATGTATGGGCATCTTTCCATTACTTCTGTTTGTTTTGCATTTAAATGAAGCTGGTTTTACATCAGACTGTCATGGCTGCATTTTAGAAAATTCAGCTCAACACAGGGCAAACATTATGCTGACAAACAGGAAGCATAGATAGCTTCTTCTAATAGGAATAAAAGCTTCATTTATAGGTTGGAAAATCTGCAACAAATCTGATCATTATTCCTCATTTCTGCAGCTGTGTCTTCATTTGGCGCCTGAGTTCGGAGATGACCATCAGCATGCGCCAAAGACTGGCTGAAATGAAGCAGCGGGGGAAGGTGGTAGAGAAGACTGTACCCCATAAGACAACCAATGCCAGGTATGTGATGGTGTAGGCCATGTCACACAGAAGACTTAAACAGAACCTGTAACAAAAAATAGTTCCCCTGGGGGGTACTCTCCTCTGGAGGGAGAAGCCTCAGGGTCTCAATGAGGCTTCCCCCTCCCCTGTAGCTGCAGGCAATCCGGCACTGTCTCCCCCGAAGTGTCCGGCAATCCTCTCTCGACAAGCGCTGATTTATTTACCTTTCCTGGCTCCAGCGAGGGGCGCTGTTGCAGCTCTCCGCATGAAGATAGGCGAAAATAGTCAATCTCTGTCGGGGTCCGCTCTACTGAGCAGGTGCAGGAGACTTGCACTTGCACAGTAGAGCAGGCCAACAGCGATTGGCTATTTCTGACTATCTCCGAGCAGAGAGACTATCCTGCGCTGGAGCCGGGAAGGTAAATATTTTCATCCCCGCTGTTCGGGGAGCTTTATCGCCGCGCCGTGGGACCGAGGAGGACGAGGGAAGCCTCAATAGAATCCGGAGGGTTTTTTTTGTTACAGGTTTTCTTTGAACTACCCATAAAATATCGGACTGTGGCGCCGATCGTCCCATGATCTACCCACCCTGCAGCCTAGAGTGGCCATCCCAGGGACCCTATGTCTCAATCAAGTCTCAGTTTAATCTCCAAGACCATCATATGTAGAACTCTTCCTATGCATCCTTGTGTCTTCTCTTCTAGTCTGTAGCTGCATCTTGTACAGAATGCTGCCACAAGCCAACCCTGCCATTGCCACATAACACCAATCCTTTGCTCACTACACTGGCTACTGATAAAATAGAGAATCCAAAGATTAACACTGCATTGTCTGTATGATGTTGTTTATTTCTTTTTCAGAGATAATGTGGCATTGTGGGTAATTACTACACAGCTGTTTAGAAATGGATGTTGTTTTCCTTTTCTGCTGTAAAGGTGTTTGGTTTAATAAAATCTTATTTAAAGAAAAAAAAAATGAATCCTCTTCCACATTGGAATGCTAACATTCAAATCCCTACACGATGTAGACCCCGGATATCTGAATGATTTGTTGCAACTGCATCACACCTCCTACAATCTCGGATCAAAAGGATCCAGCAATAACTTGACCACCCCCAGAGTCCAAGTCAAAACCTTTGGAGCCAGTGCTTTGTCATGCTGCCCCTACCCTCTGGAACACCTTGCCACACCTAATCAAGACAGCTTCAACTATGAACACGTTTAACCTCCTTAGCGGTAACCCCGAATCAGGCTTGGGATGGAAATCCGCAACTCAGAGCAATAACCCCAAGCTGGATCTGTCCCAGATCTATCTAGCGAGATGATTTTTTTTTTTTAGGGTCTAAAAGCTTGGGAAAAAATTGCACCGCTTTTAGACAGTAAAATCTGGAAATAATCATACGGCTAGGGAGGTTAAATCAAAATTAAGCTGCCGGTTTAGTCTAGCATTTATGATTGCATAACTTTTTTCCCAGTATACATTACTATGTACTGATCTAAAACAAGCTTATGCACTTTGGTCCTCAGGGAGAAAAGCGCTTTACAAATGTTTTTTTCTATTTTGTTTTTCCTCCTTTTCTACCTGATTCTGATTCTTGTAAATTAGAAGAAAGTGGAAGACTTTCAGATGAACTGTAGTTGGTGTCTCGGAAGGCTGAGACAATGTGCAATGTTCTGTTGTCATTTTTCTGGATTTATAACTCTGTAATATTTCAAATGCTCTTTGTACATTTTTTTTAAATGATGTATCTGTTAACATTGCTACTGATCAGGATGTTACAGTGTATCTTTAATAGACATTCAGGAAGTACTGTTGTTGTTGCCTTTTATACTAAGTAAAGTCTGTGTTCTCATCGCGGTCTGGCTGCGGTAACAGAAGTCATTTTATGTTTGCAGACGAGAGACCATTGCTGTGATGAGCCCAATTCCAGCGCTGTCATCTGATAGTGACAAAGAAGGTGTTGATGAAGGAAGTGATGAAGAGATCACCGGTAAGGGATTTCATTTACTGCAGCTTCCGCACTGTGCTAAAGCTGGGCCAGATCTTGAAGCCACAGTCCAGAAGAAAACATTGACAGGTCCCTAATCTCTTGCAGCACATTTCAGTTGTAATAAATCTGCCACGTACCTATATTCATTATTGATCCGGTGGCAAATGTCTCAAACTCTGTAACAAATGATTGCTGGTGTCACAAGTCAACAGATCTGGACCAGGTATCCGTTAAAAGACCATCATCATGAACAAATGTACAATATGATGTACTCGTACATATACGGACAGTCCCCTACGTACAAACAACTCGAGTTACGTTTCAGAGATGCAAAGTTTGTGTACAAAATATAGAATTGTTTTACATATTTTTGTTAGAGACTTTGCAGGTCGCAGATAATGCTGCCCTAGAGAGGCAGAGCTTTTCGCTGTAGCTCTGCCTCTCCGCAATCGATCTCTGTGGATCTCCGCCTTCTCCCCGCCCCTCTCAGTGAAAGAACTGAGAGGGGCGGGGAGAGGCGGCGATCAGCAGAGATTGTTTGCGGAAAAGGCAGAGCTACAGTGCAAAGCTCTGCCTCTTCAAGGAAGTAAAGCCCTGCGAGCCCGGGAGCTTTGCAGGGCTATTTCTCACTATGAAATCACTCATCTGCCTTGGGGATGTGGCGATTCCATGAGGTAAAAAAGTAAGTGTTACAGTATTGTATAAACGTATAAGTAGTTTAAAACACCTTAAAAGCGAAACAGGAAATAAGGGCGCAGGAGCCCTTACAGAAAAAAGGGCGCTGCCATAGGTGTCTATTGTAAAAGCTGTGATATTGGATGGACATATAAGTAGCTTTTTTTTTCCCCCCGAATCACAATGGCAGCTTCCATCTTCCCTTTAAAGTGGGCCTGGATTATTGCACAGGACAGAAGGAAAACATCGAGAAATGCACCCTGTATGTATTTAGAGAGTTTAGACTCTCTAATTCCCTCTCATCTGACTACTCACCAGTGTAATTTAATCTCTCCCCGTGTCACCTGACTGCCACAGCAGATAAGCTCATTGAAAGCACAGAATGCTAACAATATGTCTGCTTCCATGATTTATTTGCAGGATTTGTATCCGCTGTTTTTCTTTAATGGTTATTATGCAGTTGCTTATCTTTTAGAGCAGAGCGGACGTTCGGAGTTCTTTAACAATGTTTTTTCATTCATCTATCCATTTTGTAGCTTTTATAAGGTAGAAGGTCTTATTTCCAGTCAATTAACGGCTTAATGTGTTTTATTTTTAGTCTCTGATAAACCACCGGATGTTGGCAACTCATTTCAAAGAAGTGGATCCTACTGGGAGATGAAAAGAGTGAGTTCAGCACACAATAAATTGTGATGTACTGTACAGCATAACCCCGCTGCTACATTCTGGCCATTTAAGCTTGACTTTGCAAGTTTGGGACAATCCCCCACCCCCCCAAAAAACAAAGCCCTCTGTTCATACATGTAAAAAGGGCATATGTTTTTTTTTTATTTTTACACAACTTATGGTTGCTGTTCAAATTTGGCATAGCCAATTAGCAACATGCAAATACTCCCGACGGCCGCTGTTCAGCACCGAACAAGTGGACAGGGTCAGGAGGAGTTTACTGCCTTGCGTGTCATGCTGCACGTCATGTGACTCGAATGCTTCCTCCTCCCAGTTTGAAATGAAGCATCACAGTCACATGAAGCGCAACTTGGCACAAGGCAGTGAACTACTCCTGACCCTGTTCGGTTCTGAACAGCGGCTGTCAGGAGAATTTTGGTGTGCAGAATCGGCTATGCCAAATTCAAACTTCAACACTATTTATGACACATACTGTAAATGGATAATAATTGGGCTAGGTTTCCACTGCTGTGATTATGGTCCGATTCCCCGCCCACGAATTCGGATGGGGTTTGGCAGCCTATTGAAGTCTACACGGAGCATCCAAATTCGTGGCGGGGAAAAATCTGACGGCATGTAGCATAATCTCGCGTCACTTGTCCGAATCCCATAGCTGTGCATAGCACTGCTAGAGGGATTCCGTTCCGAGTCGGCATCGCTGAGCTCAATGGAAGTGTAGCCTAATTGTAGCACGATTTCTTACCTCTATACTACTATCGCATGTTTTTACATTTCTATTTATTCATGTTTTAATACTGAAAATGCAGAATTGGAGATCTAACAATTGAGTATTTGAGCCAGTTATCATAATTTGCGTTTTATATTAGGAGAAGGAGACTGCCATTGCTCAGCGCTCAGACTCTCTTGGAAAGACACCCAGACAGCGTGTCCGCTGGTCCCAGCCTGGAAACATTGAGATGACCGTGAAGTCAATGCTTGATCTCCGCCAGCTGGACTCTTTCTCTCCATGTGATGACTTGATAGGACACCATGAAGAACAGGTGGCAAAGTTCCTGGATTCAAGCGCACCGCCCAATGTGGTAAGGAGTGAATAATCGTCATACTCTAGTTACAGTGCTACCAGTTGTGTAGAAAGCAGGCAGGATACTTGCTATATAGCTTAAAGGCATAACGAGGTGAAAATAAACTGATGAGACAATTGTTTCTATCCACCTACTCCTAAAATGACTTTTTTAGATATCCCACAGTTTTATTTTATACTTTAAGTCTATGTTTTACATTTCTTAATGTTTCATTGTCTCTGTTCAATGGCTCAGTATTTGAAGTATGTCAGAGCTAAAATCTATGAACTATTGGCCCTTTTTTTTTTTTATCACTTCCCTGCTCTAAAAAGTTATTCTTGGGGAGGAAAGAGTTTTATGGCTTTAATTTCTTAACAGGGAGGGTTACTCTATAGTCAGACTAAGGGTGCATACACACATCAGACCATAGTCTTTGGAAAATGAAAGATCACAGACCAATTTTACCCCCTTCCATGTAGTATGAGAGCCATACTCTACACAGTCTATTCTATGGAGCTGAACTCCCCATCAGATAGAAATCTTTGCAAGATGCTGCACACAAAGATGCTGTACAGATTCAACAGATCAGGATCTGTAAAAGATCTGTTCCTGCAAAAGATCCGTTCCTCCAAAAGATCCGTTCCTCCAAAATGCAGTCTATATCTGCAGATCCTCATACACACCTTGTTTAACAGAGATTCATCTGCATATCTGACAATCATCTGCAGATCTGAAGATCTATCCTGGTGGATCTGATCTGCAGATGAATGTCTGTTAAACAAGGTGTGTATGAGGATCTGCAGATCGCATAGACTATTGCTGGGAATACACGGGTACACGGGCTAATCGGCCGCCGGATCGACCCCTGCCGCGTTCCCGCATGCGCACGGATCGATTACTGCTTGTCCCCGCCGGCGCTCCTTATCAGCCGCTCGATTATCTGCCATTGTCCGCCGGCAGGAATCGAGCGGGCGCGGGTCGAGCAGCATCATCGGACCTACTGAATATTATCAGCTGGCCGGATCAGCTGCTCGATACACTGTACAGAAACGTACCGTGTATCCCCAGCATTAGAATGCATTTTGCAGGAATAGATCTTTTGCAGATACTGATCTTTTGAATGTGTACAGCATCTTTGTGTGCAGCGTCTTGCAAAGATTTCTTTCTGATGGGGAGTTCAGCTCAATAGAAAAGACTGTGAAGGTATGGCTCTCCTACTACATGAAGGGGGTAAAATTGATCTGTGATCTTTCATTTTCCAAAGACTATGGTCTGATGTGTGTATGCACCCTAAGTCCCCAGCTGGACAGAAACAGTAACTTGCATTCTGGAATGAGAACACTTTCAGGCAAAGAAAGAAAAAAAAAAAAAGGGAACACAGTCAAGTTATTTATATGCTTGGCACTGCACATACACATGTTAATCTCCTTTTATTTTCACCTCTATTACTTTAACCACTTCAGCCTAACTGGACGAAAATTTTCGTCCAGTTAGGCTGCGCGCACTCCCGCGGGCCCCCCCGTGCGCGCTCCCGCTGGCGGCCGTTAGCCCAGCGATCAATGAAAGGGATTATAAATCCCTTTCACTGATCGGACCCCCGCCCCCTCCCCCCCCCCCCCCCCCCCCCTGGAGAAAAGCCGACCGCGTCTCTTCAGACGCTGCGGCTTTTCTGAGATCAAAAAGTTCCCCTGCTTCTATCTTCTTCCTGGGAGCGAGCTTGATCGCTCCCAGGACTTTTTGACTGTGGCCATCTTGTGGCCAAATAGCAAACTACACCAAAAAAACACTGTGTTGAATTAATACATTTTTAAACAATATTTTTTTTTATTATTATTTATTTATAAAGCGCCAACATATTCCGTGGCGCTGTACAATGTAAGAAAACAAACGAGGGATACATAATGATACACACAATGATATACATCAAATATAAACACTGATACAAGATACAGCACTGCTGATTACAATTTGATTTAACATGATGACTAAAATGTATAAATGTCTAACAGTGTGCAAGCAATTAAATTAATAACAGTCCATGACACAAAAGGGTGAGAGCCCTGCCCTTGCGAGCTTACAATCTAAACATGTAAAATCCCCTCTTTACCTCCCACACCAAAAAATACCCACATACAAGTTTTAATAAAATATAAAATAAAAAATTACAATAATAAAAAAAAAAACATAAATAGTTACCTAAGGGTCTAAACTTTTTAAATATTCATGTCAAAGGAGTATATCAATATGATTTATTAAATTATGGGCTTCTAAATAGTGATGGACGCAAATTGAAAAAATGCACCTTTATTTCCAAATAAAATATTGGCGCCATACATTGTGATAGGGACATAATTTTAATGGTGTAATACCCGGGACATATGGGGAAATACAATACGTGAGTTTTAATTATGGAGGCATGTATTATTTTAAAACTATAATGGCTGAAAACTGAGAAATAATGCATTTTTTCCGTTTTTCTCTTATTCTTCCTGTTAAAATGCATTTACAGTAAAGTGGCTGTTAGCAAAATGTACCACCCACAGAAAGCCTAATTGGTGGCGGAAAAAACAAGATATAGATCAATTTGTTGTGATGAGTAGTGATAAAGTTATTGGCAAATGAATGGGAGGTGAAAGTTGCTCAGATGTAAAAAAAATTCTCAACCCTGTAGGCTGAAGTGGTTAAATTGAATATACAAGAGCTTATTTCTAAAACCGCAGTAAATTGCCAATTTATACCTTGCCCCACATTGCTGCTTATGTATTATGGGCTTATGTATTTTGCAAGTTCCCTCATCCAGCTTCCATCATCCCGTTGACTAGATAGGTTTGTGAAATCTGCACGCTCACAAATCTAGATGGAAGCCATTTGTATTGAGTCTGGACAATTGGGACCCCCCCCCCCCCCCCAATTCTCTGAAACTTAGAGCATTGGCGACCTGTAGTGCATATCGAAGTATTAGCCAGCCACAAGGGCTTTCTATCAAAACCAGAGCGAAGGGCTGTTCCTTGGTTGGTCATAGACTAGGTCAGTTGACCGTGTACAGAGGGACTTGGGTATGTTTAGGTGAAATACTGTAGGTAGTAGTCTTAAAGGGACAGCTGTTCATTCTTGGTGGACTAGGCAAATCTCTAATGCAAGAGGCACCCAAAATAATAAAATGATTAATGGGATGAATTGCTTGTCTCCAAAGGAAATTAAATTAGACCTAGTCAATGTAACCAGAAGCATATAAACTTTTATTACATGACTCGTTGCAGTAGTAGAGTGTTGTACCGTGTTGGCCATCAGTAAGCCAGACGTTTTCAATCATGATGATGGCCATTTATTGGCTAACTTAGAGGTAAATAAAACGTAAGCTTTTGGCTAATAAGCTTACTTCAGACTTCCTGTTTATTAACTAGATGTAAAACACAGCTTATATACACTGGACATTCGGGGGAAGAACATTCTTTTGAAAACATAAATAAATGTCAATGTTAATTACAACTTCAGAAGGGTCTCACAGGGATGCTAGCTAATTTATGACAAATAGATAGGACCACGTGTTTGCTAAAACATGATTTGTTGCATCAGACATCTGCCAGCATCCTCACATATGCTACTTGATATTGACAAGTGGGGAAAAAATCAAGGGATAAAACAAGACATTTATATAGCGATTTCTCCTGGCGGACTCAAGGCCCCTCAGGGCTACAGCCACTTAGGGCGTTCTCCATGGTCGACCAGGATCACTAGAGACTCTTGCCCAAAGACTCTTGAGCCAGGATTTGAACCTTTATCAAAAGCTCAAATCCTACATCAAACAGCAATGGCCTTACCAGTACGTTATTCAACTAACCATATGGGATGTACCAACTCTTTGACCTCAACTTTTAGAGGACACCTGCAGAGAGAGGGAAATGGAGGCAGCCGTATTTTTTTTTAAACAATACTAGTTGCCTTGGTGTCCTGCTGATCTGTGGTATCGATATTGTCTGAATCGCACACCTGTCACAAGCGTGCAGCTAATCCAGTCAGACGTCAGTGAGAAACATCTGATCTGCATGCTTGTTCAGGGTCTATGGCTGAAAGTTTTAGAGGCAGAGGATAAACAGGACAGCCAGGCAACTGGTAACCATTGTCAGATCTTTACTGCATTCTATCTGCCCCTTGTGGGCATCTCCTGTATTGCCCAGTTCTTGTTGACTGATGTAAGTGGGAAACCCAAACCGCAGTAAAATCGAAGTCTTTTCCCACTGAACTAAAAAGCCATTTTATTCTCTCTTCCCAATATACAGTAGAAATTTCTTTTGATTTCTGTTCTTGGTGACAGTGGACCATTTGGTAGTAAGTCAGCGGAAATTTCCCACACAATAACTCAGATAATATAAAACTTAGTTTGCACCGGCTATTCTCACCCTTCTCCATTGCTAATAAAAAATGGAGTTCATATTGAAGGTTTGAGTAAACTCGGGCTGCATTTGAGAAGCCTAAACATTCTCACACAGGAGATTGGGGTCCATCACTCCATGTCTCCTGTGTGTGCGAATGCATGATATCATGGCACATGAGCCAAAATGGAGGGCAGGCTTGTATCCCTCTCATGTAGGGGAGGGAGTGTGCCAGGAACAAGGTCACATGATTATGTGGCTGAAACCATGTGACATTGCTGAGCTGGGCGTTTTCACGGCAGTGTGACCACAAGGGGCAGAGCCAAGAAAGAATGATTCTTTTTCTAGGTAAGCTTTGCATTTGGTTTTGTAAACATTACTTTCCTATACAATCAGTGGGAGCCGGAAGCAAGAGGTAGATTTATTCCCGTTTAAACAATACCTGTTGCCTGGTATCCTGCTGATCTTTTTGGCTGCAATTTTGACTGAATCACACACCTGAAACAAGCATAATATAGCTAATATTGACAGATTTTTGGCAGAAAAATCTGATCTGCATGCTTGTTTAGGGTCTATTGCCAATACTGTTTGAGGCAATAGAGGCAGAGGATCATCAAGACAGCCAGGAAACTGGTATTGTTCGCAAGTAAATAAATATGGCAGCCTCCATATCACCCTCGCTTCAGGTTTCATGTTAACATATTAAATTGAAAGTACATTGCAAACCATATACATACAAGCCCACTTTAATAAACCTGAATCCTTTTATATTTAAAGCAGCAGGGACAGATATACTATCACAGGAAAAAATTATATATATATATATATATATATATATATTTATATATATATATATATATATATATATATATATATATATATATATATATATATATATATATATATATATATATATAATTTCTAATGTTCTACTTACATAACAGATGTATTGCACTGTCCACGTTTTGATGTCAGTGAATTTTATATGTTAATTAAAGATCATTCTGTTCCTGGCATTTCCAATCTTGATTCCCTCTGACTGAAGCCAATCCTGATGTCATTTCCACCCCTTTTTTTTTTTATTCTCCTAGAAACTGCACTGTCGTAGCTAGCTTGCTTTGTAAACACATATGCGCACAGCTCACTGAACTGGCCTCAGCCAATCAGTGCGGAGCAGGAATGTGGGAGGGGTGATGACAAGCTTCTTCCTCATTGGCAATGGCAAAAATAGAGCCAGGCTGACTGAGACGAGATTTATTACAGCAGAAACCTTTCTGACTAGATTTCTTGTAATTCAGGGTACGGTTGCAGGCTGCATATTAAACACAGAGCACAGTGGGTAAATGGAATTTAATTTTGTGGCTGACCATCCCTCTTTAAACGAAATGACAACATAAATCCATATTGCATAAATGAAGCATTGATCAATTTCCTTTTTATTTTCCTGCTCCAGGACCCATATGTGCCTCTTTGTCCCCCGACACGCCCCAGAGTTATTCGGTTAATGTCATGTGAGGAGGGAGTTTTCAAACAGGAACTGGATACACCAGAGGGCAAAGAGTGTGTCATCTTCCCTGAGACTGGGGAGGAGCAGGCGCTGGACGCATGCAGGTAATCTGCCTCGGCTACAACTATGTGGGGCAGCCAGTTACATTGTGTGTTCCTTATGTGTTATGTGCAGTCATTCCCTGAGACTGGGGAGGAGCAGGCGCTGGACGCATGCAGGTAATCTGCCTCTGCTACAACCATGTGGGGCAGCCAGTTACATTGTTTGTTCCTTATGTGTTATGTGCAGTCATTCCCTGACTGCTGAAAGGAATGTGACAGAATTTTGCCATATAAATAGTTATTAGAATATTTGTTGTATAAGTAGTAAATTAGATAAATAAATACTATTCTGGCACCTACTGGCAGAATCTGTATCTGCATGTGGGCTGTAAAATCAGTAGAAATATTTGTTGTATAGTAGTAAATAGAAGAATTACTAATATTCTGCCACTTACTGGCAGAGTCTGTATCTACCTGTGAGCTGTAAAACCAGTACAAATATTTATTGTATAGTAGTAATTAGAAGAATACATTCTGCCACCTACTGGCAGAATTTGTACCTGCATGTGGGCTGTGAAAAAAAAAAGTATAAAGTCACAATGAGAAACTTCACTGAGCATGTTAAAAAACTTGAAGGACACTTTTAGCTGCTTCATCTGTTAGACATGCATTGCCAATTGAGTTAATTTATTCTTAAAGCTAAACCGAGCCGGGTCCCGAGCTCCTATCTCCTGGAATCCTGTAGTTTCGCTTTGGTGACCGTTGGGACCACGATGTTGGAGAAGCAGCGCTTGTGCTCTGAGGAGAGCACAGCGCTGATTGACGTGGTGGGGGAAAGGCGGGAACAAGAAGAGGAGAGCCTGTTAGAAGGCTGTGATAGGCGGGAAAGGGGTGTTTTGCAGGCGTTCCTATCTTGCAGTGTAACGCCCCTTCCCTGTTAGTTTGCCATTATCTTAATGTCGGCAAATTCCAGGGGGGAGGCTAGCAGGGCGCAGGGGCATGGAGAGGGGCGAACAGGGCATACAGAGGCATGTCCTGCAGATGGAAACATTCCTTTGTCCCTTTTTTTTTTTTTTAGATTGTAACATTTAAAAAATCAGACCAATGTACTGTACCACACACATGTTCAATTTTTCCTCAATTATGATAAAAATGATTGGAAACGCTGAGAAAATTGCTTGGGTGTGTATATTAATAAATTGACAATCTACCACATACCATTCAGTTTTCATAAAAAATTGATCCAAAAAGTCCAGGGCTGTGGAGTCGGTACAAAAATCACCCGACTCAGACTCCTCAGTTTATGAAACCTCCAACTCTGACTCCAGGTACCAAAAATTGCTCCGACTCCACAGCCCTGGAAAAATCCACCATTCCGGATCAACTTTTATAGAATAAAAATGGGAAATCCGATCGGATTATTTGAAAAAAAGCTTTAGATTTTATTTTTTTTATCGAATTGCCATAAAATTGGATCATTTTATTGTATCGTGTGTGGCCACCTTAACTTCCAGTAAAGATTGTTGCAGTTTTGAACTGGGACAGTCAGCATCAGTAGCAAGTGTTTGGTCCAATTTGAAGCTGCAAATAAACTGCAATAAAATTTGCATTCAGTGCAACAAAACTTGCATAGGCAAGTAAAAAAATGTTTTGCCTATCATTTCTACTCAGCATTTTTTGGCCAGCTCTGGGTGGGAGGATGCTGAATTTTTCTTCTGTGATTGGGTTTGTTTCCCAATAAAGATGAACTCCAGCCTAAACAAACATACTGTCATTAAGTTACATTAGTTATGTTAATTAAAATAGATAGGTAATATAATCTCTTACCCACCCTGTTTTAAAAGAATGGGCAAATGTTTGATTTCATGAGGGCAGCCATCTTTTTGGTTGAAAGGAGGTGACAGGGAAATGAGACACAGTTCCAACTGTCCTGTGTGCTGATCACCCATCCCAGTTGCTAGGAAAAAAAGCCTGGGCAGTTTTCTTTGATGGGTGGAGCTTAGCTAAAAATGCAGCTAAAAATGATGCTTTGGTAAGAAAAACAAAGTTATGATGCTGTAAAACTGTTAAAGAAACACCAAGCCTTTTCAGTTCTGCTAAGTAGATTATTAGTCCAGAGGTTCACTTTAATTATCAGGTCATCCTGCTCCTGCTCGCCATAAACGCGAATGCACACAGTCACAGTAGGATGCTCTGGCGTACTCTTTGCCAAAGTCTTCTGCTTCCACAGTGCCTAATGGCAGACTCTGCATGCACTCTACAGTGTTATTGGCTCAACTGCAGGTGATAGCAAGGCAGTGGTGCTAAATAGCCCACCATCTGTAAATAAAGTATCAGGGTTCTGGGTACAAGTCGTTTTTGTTTTTTCAGTTTGTGACTCTTGCATCTTTGCAGATGTTCTAAGCCATTTGTGTAGCTGTATACTGATTTCTGTCCTCCATTTAGTGAGTTTGAAGTGAGGGGTTTACCCCGCGGAGGGTATGATGATGTCCAAGAGAAGCACAGCCCAGACAGTGCTTGTTCTGTGGACTACAGCAGCAGCCGCTTGTCAAGCCCTGAGCACCCAAATGAAGGTCAGTAGTTTTATGTATTTATCTACATCAGTAACACTAAATCCAGCAACTTTGTGACAGATTCCGCTTGACCACACATCAGTGACTAAGTAGCAGATCATTGCCGGAGAAAATGGCATCCCCTATGATCTGCCCATTCAAGAGCTGCATGTTGGGAATGGTGGAGTCCTGATCATCCGTTTATTCAAAAAGGAAACCCCTTACTAGTATACTATTAAATTGCATTATAAAATGTATTATTCTACAGTAGAAACTTAACACACCTCTGCTGCAACAGATCACAGGTGGCCAAGTTCCCCACTATTAATCCCCTTATTGTTGCGCACACCCCAGCAGAGTAAGCCTGAACATTGGCTGTTAGTCATTAGGTAGGTGTGGCTACAGCAGTGATCAGTTGTACCTGCTCTCCGCTGTTGTGTGGCCCCATCACTATGGGTACCTCTGCAAGGCCAGATTTACCATAAGGAACTGTAGGCACGTGCCTACAGGCGCCTGACGATGGTAAGGCTGCTAACTCCCCTCCCCAAGTGCCCCCCTCCTTTGCTATGCAGAGTCCCAAGCGGAGTGTAAATGAGAGGTTACTCACCCGAGTCTCTACATTCCACTGACTAGATCTCCCTTCAGTCAGGGGCACCACTAGCTACCTAATACATGGGGCACCTCTACTTAATACTGAAGATGGCTCTGGCTACCTAATAGTAAGGTGCACCTGTAGCTGCCCATGAAGGTTAAAGGAGTACTATCGATTGAAACGACTTTTTTTTTTTAATACTCTATATTAGTGTACACATTACCACTAGTGCTAGGGGCACTTTATTTATTCACCCAGGTCTCTCTCTCACTATCCCTGCTTAAAAATTCATTTCTCACACAGCTCATAGTAGTTTGGGTCACCCTGAGCTGCTTGGTTACTCTGTCACACAGCTCACAAATATATTTCACTGTCTCACTCACAGCATGCAGGAGACATGAGGAGAAATAGGCTGATCTGAGGTGGTAACAGGTAACTAAATGAGCTGGAATATTGCTGGAATATAACTAGCTATACCAGGAGTCTGTGTTTACATTCAGACTGGCTGCCTGCTTGAGGCATTCACTCCAGGCTGCATCCACTTTACAAGCTGCTGAGAGGGGCAGACCACTGTCTACAATTAGCATTATTAGTATCTTTATCAGTCAAGAGAAGCAAAGATAATAAACACACATTGCTAGAATCTTTAACCCCTTACCACCATATCAACAAGATTCTTTCAGCAAGGTGATAATTAAACTATAAACTGAGGAGTTGATAGAATCTCCCCTTTGCAGAGATATGGTCTAGCCCTCTGGGAGCCCTCAGTATTATGGTGGCCATACATGGTACAATTTTTTCATACAATCTTACCATTTCTATGTTGTATAAGGGTAAATTAAGTGAATATACTGAAAGGATCATTTAGGCAGTTCCCTTATATTACATAGAAATGGTAAGATTGTATGAAAAAAATTGTACCATGTATGGCCACCATTAGATACATTTTGTATCCAACACTGACGCCAAAACTGACGGAGGATTTTACAGCTGAGAGGAACAGCTGTGTGAGGAATCAAATTGCTCCTAGTACTTGCCCTAATGTGTGCTACAACATACAGCATTTAAAAATAAATGCATACATCGATAGTATTCCTTTAATAAGGAAGAAGTGACAGCTGGACAAGGCAGCACACTTGCGGTGCAGTTCAGCAGGTGTTTGTAGGTTCATGGAGGGCCAGGATATCTGTGTCTATTGGCTCCTGTGATGTAAATCCGGGCCTGCTTGCAGACTAGTGGTGGGGGGGGGGGGGGGGGAGGGGGGAGGACTTGTCCACATGTGGTCTTCTGCAACATTACTCTTTATTATGTACGTTTATGCTTTTATTTCATTATTTTATTTTTGTGAAATGCAATGAAAACCTATAGAGTTATGGCATTCATAGAGTGCAGTGAGATGAGGAGGTCACTGGGATATAAACTGGAGCCGGGATGACCGATATACTAGTGTGCACAGATTGTCTCACCAAATGCATGCTTCTGTGTGTGGTTTTGTCTTGCAAGTTTTACATAGTTAGATGCGTAAAATGATGATTGCTTTACACACACACACTCAAAAAACAAAAACAAATGGAAAATGCCACAAGTATTTTTGTAATGGAGAATGTTGCTTAGTTTCTGTTTGCAAGTTCCCTTGCATTGATCACCTTCTCCTGTTTGTCTCCTCTTCCCAGTTGTCCTTTTATTTCCCAGAGTCCTTCTGTTGGTCTCATGAAAGTCTGACAATTATTTCTCAGTTCCTTGGGATGTGTGCCAATTTAATGTTGTGTATGTTTAATGGGAATCTGCAGTGGAAGGAATATGGAAGCTGCCATTGCTATAATATCACTAGGGACTGTGTTATGCTGATCCTTGGGTTTCAGTACTTTGGGTAACTGAACTGAAGCAGCGACAGCCAGGGAAATCGGTCAAAACAACTTATCTGTTGTCATCATATTATATCATGTTTGTTCTGGATCAGCAATTCAGAAAATGTTAAAAAACAGAGGATCCGCATAGCAGTTAGGAAACAGATTTCCGTGGTGCAAAGTTGTTGTTTTTTTTTTTTTTTCCAAATGGCAGCTTTCATATTTCATTGTGTGCAAGTTTGCTAAAATTGCAGGGTTGATAAAATGTTATAGCAGCAGTAAAGTAACTCCCAGGAAGCAGAATAGAGTATACTTGCCTCCTCCCTGGCAGTCTACATGCTGGCAGGTCCCTCGATCTCTGGGTTCAATAACTAATGACAATTGCTGGCTCCCTCTTCAGATAAAGCAGACAATGCAGCTTCCATGTCAATTTCCAGTCACAGCTCTTATCATTCTAATACATAGATGGGAGCTGTGTCAGGAAATACAAGTTGCAGCCACTAACAACTGCTGGCACAGGGAGCCAGCAGTTGTTAGTGGTGTGCCGCAGCAATATTGAGCGATCTTCAAACTGCCAGGGAGCAAGTAAGTATACAGTATTCATCCCAAACCCTCCCTAAGATCTATTGTAAAGTGTGAGACCAGGCTTCAGCTCAGACTCGTGCCATTTAAAATCTTTAGGACTAGCCTGCATCTGTTTGGTAGTGATGATCGAACACCTAGATGTTCGGTTCGGTTAGGTTCGGCTGACGTCATCCAGCCCGCCCGTCCCCTCCCGCCACCGGGAAGGGGGTGGGCAGGCCGGCTCTCGGGAGGACCGGCGCCCCCTGGTGACGGCAGGGGGCAGGCGGGCTGCATGACGTCAGCCGAACCTAACCGAACATCTAGGTGTTCGATCATCACTACTATTTGGCACCTATTCCAGAGTTCTCTACTGAAGAGCCCAGTCAGTGGCATAGCAATAGGGGGTGCAGAGTTACAACTGTACCGGAGCCTTTGGACCAGAGGAGCCCTCCATTAACCACAGTATTAGCTCTTTATTGGTCCTGTGCTGGTAATAATCACTTGTATAGATGCTTTGAATAGTTGTAATAATTAACAAACTGTTCCCCATCCCCATCTTGTACCTCTGACACAGTGGGCAGGTTTTGGTGGGCCGAATCAATTGTTATGTATAGAGTGCTTGGGGGGGCACAATGTAAAACTTGCAACTAGCCACGCTACTGGGTCCAATATGGTTATAGTAGTAACGTGCATACATATATATGAAACAATATACTTAATCCCCTTAAATAAAATACTGTTTTACTTGATAAGAAATTCAGACCCTTATTTAATTCACTTTTTCTCCCAAGTTTTCTCCGAGGAGATGTTTTCATTTTCTGTTTAAAATACCTTTCCAGCACTCTGCAAATGGAAAAACTACCAAAAAGTAGCTGAAAAGCACCTTCAAAATTATTCTGAATATTTTTCTGCTTGCTGGTGGCATGAAAGTCATTTTATCAATAAGATGGGAAAATATCACCTAGAGGAAACAAAAAAGAAAAAGTAAATTATTGGTCACAGTATTTTTCTTTGTTCTGTATTTGCAATATTAAAAATGCATTTTGAAGACTAAACCAGATAATTCATAGTTATTTTTTTTTTTTTTTTTGTAAAAAAATGTTTTATTTATGTTGAACAGTAAGTACTAAGCCTAAAGGTGCGTACACACATGCGACTATAGTCGTTTGAAACGATCGTTCCCCGATCGTTTCAAACGACGATCGTTTTTAAAAAAAAAAAGCAGCCAACGACCATTAAGTCTAACGACGGACGAGCTAGATCGTTAAAAATGAACGATCTAACTTGGCGGATTTTTTCCAACGACGATCGTTTGCAAAAGTAGTACATCGTTGGAAAACGGTCGTTCGTACTAGGCTTGACATGTGCATTTTGCTATTTTTCCATGGAACTTTTCATTTTTATGCGCAAGCGCAATAGTTGCTTTACGTGATGTAACGTTCGTTCTAACGATCGGATCGTTACACACTTTTAAAAATGAACTTTACTTAGGCCGTTCTTTCCTCAATTAAAAGTTTGTTCGTCGTTCACAACGAACGATCGTTGTCGCATGTGTGTGCGTAGCTTAACACATGATTAGTAATGGTCATGTCTAGAAGAACTCATGGAGAAGCAGGTTATTGGTTTGATCAGCTGATAGATTTGCAAACTCTGATTTGCTGTGATCACATCACACTTTAGCAGATGATCATGACGAGCAAATCAGAGCTTTCCAGATCTATCACCTGACCAAACTGATCACATGCTTCTCCATGAGTTCTCCTAGACACGACCATCCCTACACATGATCACATGGAGGGTGGCTAGATGCTGTGTACTTATCGTAGCTTTGAATTGGCTCATTGGCTATGCATTTAGTGATATGTAGGCACAGTGAATTGTGAAGCCTTTGTACACTCACGTTGCATGCGTTAGTTCTTAGTAGGCACAAGCTCTGGAGTCCTCCATTTCAGAATGTATCGTAACCCCATTCCGCATTCCAATTCTCTCCACTTACGGTGCTGTTTTATCTCACTTGTTGGTTCTGAGAAGATTCGGAAAGCACGGAGCCCCTGAGTGTAGATGGGAACTCGTCAGATCTAGAAGAGCAAGCAGAGGTTGAGGAGCTGGACACCCCCTGCCTGGTTCTAGATGGTGATATCCCACAGACCCCCGATCAGGAAATCTTCCTCAAACAGCACTTTGGAAATCTGTCGGCTAACAATGGCCCAGGTTGTTATGTCACCTATTCACTAGTAACTTCCTGTCATAGTTCATCATTCACATTGAGATGGAGAAATCCAGCATGGATATTAGAAAGTTAAAAGCATTGGTGTGAGAGGCTTGTTCCTGGTTGGATCGGGGAACTTGGTATACTGCCTACAGCAACCTATCAGATTCCAGATTCTGAGATCATTGATAACAGAATGCATCTGGTTTGTTGCTTTAGGCAGGTTTTTTTTTATAGCTTAGTTCATATTTTCAACAGTTATCTGTATATGTTGGCCTTATTATCTCTGCTTGGTTTGCTTGCATCCCTCCAGTTTCTGCACTTACCTCACACATTTATCCTCACTTCACTGTCACTCCCTCCCTGCTCTCACCTCCTTATACACCCTCTGTGCTCTCACCCTTTATACTCCCTCCCTGCTCACATCCCGTATACGCCTTCCGTTCTGTCAATCACTTGGTGAATGAAGTGTAAGCTCTCTGTTTTGGCCCACGTACCATTACAAGGGTAAATGTGGCCCCTTGCTGTAAGTATATATGTATATAGCTTTGGAAATGCCAGAAAACTGACCAGCCGCCACATTAAAACCCAATGCTGTGCAGGTCCCCATTTTCTCAGTATTTTCTTAATTTTCAAAACACTCCGTGAATGGCAGTTAAGTCAAGTCCAAATGCCAGAACAGTGTGCAATTGAGTGAGGAGGCAGCTTGGAATCTTTGTATAGATCTTTTCCGGGGAGTGCTTTTGTAAAGCATAAAGGAAATACTGAGAATTTTCCACGCAGATATACACATAGGAAAAAAGTAAATTATAGTGCATTTTACTCTAAAAGAAATGTATTTCTTATGTGTTTACATGCATTTTAAATGTTACAATTTTATGTGATGGTGGTCCTTTCAGTCCCCTGTGACCCAGGATTAGGGATGGTCAGATGCATACAACGCTGTGCTGGTGTAAATGTCTGCAGTTTGATAATGAGTCAATCAAGTCTATTTTCAAGATGCATACATTTGCATTAAACATTTGCATAATTCAGCATTAACTGAGAACTGTTTGCGTCTCGTGGACAAATAAAGAAAAAATTGCCCAAACATTAGCACCACACTGACCAATTATTGAAGTATAAATCACAATCTTTATTAAATTCCATCTGTAATCAAGTTAAAAACAATAAAAAATCACTAACAAGTGACAGTGCTGGTAACCCTGATAATCATACAGGTAAATACAATGAGTCAGTAAGGTAACAAAAATGTCCTCCTCTCCTCCTAATAATTTGCATAATAGGAATAGCAGTAGTACACCACATACATACAATACAATGTGCAAGTATGCAAAGTGCAAGAAGTTATAATAATAAAATATAAATAGGATTCCCAAACAGGCAAACAACCAACCAATCAATGGTCCAAAGTAGCAACTACTTGTCCGTAAAACAGCGTGAAAGAGACACGTGTATAGGAACTTACAAGCAGTGGAGGAGATGAGGGAACCCAGGGACCAGAAAGCCTTAGTATACCTTGGGGGGAGCATCTCCCGCTTCAGAAGAGGTCAATGAGATGCAAATTGTATGCTAATTGAATGCAACTTGAAAGTGGACCAGCATTTGATTGGTCTGCTTTCTACTGTATATATTTGCTTAAAAACTAATTTTTCATCCAATCAGACCGAATTTGCATCTTGTTACCATCCCTGGTTTTGTGCCAGAGTTTGATGTTTAATCTTCCCTCCTTTGTTATTAACACCCCTTCCTACCTGAAATTCTTTATAATGGTTCTTCTCTAATGGTCACCCTCACTTAACTTGGGAAGTTAGAAGGGGCGGGGCTAATTGCTAGGCATACACAACCTTCCAGGCAACTTATACAAGTCATTCTTTCAGTGCTTTGGACTCTTGAATGCCCACATAGCTGACCGTGTGCCCCGTGTGGGTATGTCTAGGTGCCTACGCGACACACATGTAAGCAAGTTAGTCAACACTAAGTACAAAGTAAGCCTAAGCAATACAAGCAAAACTCATAATACATGCCATGATCAGAAGTAGCCTTCAGTGAAGACTGGTTGTCTAAATGGTCTGTAGTTCCACAGATTAGAGCAGATGTAAGTATAGCTAACCATTAAATGATTTGAGCTTTCCTATTGGCCACTGAAGTCCTTCATCACTTTAACAGGCCAACAGGAAGGTTTGAAAAGTCAAATGAGAGGGACTTCCTGCAGATAATGAAGGACTTCATCCAAACCATGTCACAAATCTCTAATTCTAGTTTTAACTGAAGGTTGACTCTGATTATGTACTTTGTCATCATATGTTTACTTTTATATTGATGTGAGAGACTTAAAGGAGAGAGGGATTTGAAGACTGCTATATTTCCTTTTAAGCAATACCGGTTGCCTGGCTGTCCTGCTGATCCTCTGCCTCTCATACTTTTTGCCATAGACCCTGAACGAGAATGCAGCACATCAGATGTTTCTGACATTGTCAGATCTGACAAGATTAGCCACATGCCTGTTTCAGGTGTGATTCAAATACTGCTGCAGCCAAATAGATCAGCAGGGCTGCCAGGAAACTGGCATTGTTTAAAAGGAAATAAATATAGCAGCCTTCTTATTCTTCTCACTTCAGTTGTCCTTTGAGGCTGCATTTCCACTTGTGCGGTGCGGAATCGCCGGGAAATCACCGCAGACGAAATCGCATGCGGGTGCGATTTTGCATGCGGTTTTTCCCGCGATTTCGCATAGGGTAGTAGGTGGGCGATTTTAACCATGTTACTGCCTTTGTAAATTAACATTACCTCCTATGCGAAATTGCGGGGAAAAACGCATGCCAAAACCGCATGCGATTTCCCTATCAGATACATTGTATGCGATTCGCTTAGCGGTGTGCGGGGAGCGAATTCTGACGGCTCTGCTGTGCAGATTTTCCCCGCACACAAAAACGCTCCGCACAACGCACAAGTGTAAACAGGCCCATCCACTTGTATTGGCTGTGCGAATCCGCATGCGGACAACGCATGCGGATTCGCTATAGTGGAAATGAGCCCTGACTGAAACCCAGTGCTGTTCTCCCTAGTGGCAATTCCTGCAGTTTCTTCCTCTTTAGCCTTGCTTCAGCTTTATAAATAAAATATCAGAACAGGGGTGAATCTGTCTACTGATTTCAGTAAATATAGTTTACATAAAAATTTTGACATATTTTTCATTCCTGAATCTAGTAAAAAGTGTAAAAAAACAAAAACAAAACTGCTCATCTCAGGTTCTCCACAAGAATTTAGGCAGTTCATGGTGATCCCAAATTCTGCCTAATGTTTAGCTCCCTTTTCCTCTACTCTGAATGAGTTTATATATAAGGGCCTCTCTACGGTATTTTGGTGTTTGTTTTATTTTGCATAGCTGTATGTTTATTAACTTTGTATCCACAGAAGGACCAGCCGTGACCTCAGTGAGGACAGAAAGTGCCAGCATCTCATCACGCTTCTTAGCTCAGGCCCAGATACCGACACTCAGGTTTGTATAGCGCCTAAGTAATAACCGATTACGATCCATTGATGAAAATGAAGCGTTTAGCGCTATCCGGGCTGACATTGTATTCTACATGTGTTCTGACTCAGCCCTACATTAAGGACTCATCTGAATACAAAGCACTGACACACGGGGAACCGCTCGGAGCTCCAGAACATTGTCCAAATATAGCATTCAAACAGTTATAGATTAATTCTGATGGCCTTAAATTATTTAACAGTATTATGTACTTAGGCAACAAAAATCGCGGCCGTAAACTTTTTTTCCCTTTAGTGACAGTTCCTTACTGCCTGTAGGAGTTAACTACCTGTTTTGTATATATGTGACCCACTGAGACAGCACACGTTAAGGTTACAGCGGTATAATTTATGTAAGCGTTAAAGGACGTCCGAGGTGAAAATAAACTGATGAGATAAACAATTGTATCTATCCTCCTCCTCCTAAAAATGACCTTTTTTTCTTTTTTGTTTTTTAGATTTCATGGTTTTATTTTATGTTTACATAGTTTTTAACTTTTTACAGTTTCATTGTCTCTGCTCAATAACACCTTCACTTAAGTATGCCAGACCTTAAAAACCATTAACCCGTTTTATCTCTTTCCCCGCTATCCGAAGCCATTTACTGCCAGTAAAATGTTTTATGGCTTAATTACTTATCAGTGAAGGTTATGCTGTAGTCCAACCCAGACAGAAACTCCCTTGCATACTTGATGTTTAACTCTTTCCAGCAGAGAAAGAAAAAAGTAACACAGTATAGTTATTTGTGTGTTAGGCACTGTACATACCCATGTCTATCTCATCATGTCACATGTCACTTCGGTTGTCCTTTAAGCAAATTGCCTAACTTGCTTTATACATACATCGCATTGCCTGTTATTCAAGGAACGTGTTGCATGTGCTGTGGAAATTGCAGTAAACGTAGCTGGAGTTATCTGCACATGTTGAGTTTGCAGTGCTTTTGTGAATATGCCCCCACGTGGGATGCTCATCCTTCATCTACTTCTGGACCCATTTTTTCATAAATACTGGTTCACTTTATTCAGTGCTTTGGCATTTCCTCTCTTGTCTGAACAGCAGTGATCATTTCCTGCTTCCACAGACACTAGAAGTGACTACTTGTGCCCAGGACCATAACACTGCAGGGCCACAGGGAAAAAGGGAGACTGTACTCTGCTGAACACAGTGCAGACATTGGAGGTCTGATTAGGCATTCAAGTAAAAAAGGACTCTGCAAATAGGGTGTCCGGTAGAATATCTGTAATATTACCCATATTCTTCTACTTGGGCGCCAGTCCCCCCCCCCCAACACACACACTCCTAATACTCTGGTAGAGAGATTGCCTACATAACGCAAACATCGAAAGACCTTCAAGTAGCTTTTGCAGCTAAATCACTTTTAAAGAACAAACTTGATATTTTTCATTTAAAGTGGTCTAACACCCAGCATTTCGTCAGTGCTGAGGTTAAAGGCCCATCTACACGATACGATTCTTTGTACGATTCAATTACGATTCTATTTACGATCCCATTAAATCCCACATGTCCGATCGGGATTCAATTCAATTCGATTTGCCATTGCAAGACAATGGCAAATTGAATCGAATTCCGATCGGACATGGCGGATTTAATCGGATCGTAAATAGAATCGTAATCGAATCGTACAAAGAATCGGATCGTGTAGATTGGGCTTTAGATACAAATGTATCATGTTTGGAATGTAAATAAACAAAAGCCTCTCTGAGAGAGCACAGAGGGCTTCCCAGACAGGCTTTTCAGAGGTGTATTTGCATTCCAAACATGATACATTTGTATCTAAACCTCAGCACAGATGCGGATTTCTAGCTAAATGCAACACTCAAATGTCTTGTTTAACCCATTCAGTGAATTTCTGCTTAAAAAAAAATCTGGCATAATCGTTTCTAAGCTGTAAGCAATCTTTAAAAGCAAAGTTGAAATGCTGGGTGTTAGACTGCTTTAAGGTGGACCTGAACTCTTGCACAGGACAGAAGGAAACGATCGAGAAATGCACCATGTATGTATTTAGAGCGTTTACTTTAGCCTGTCTAATTCCGCCTCACCTGTGACTAATCACCACCATAATTTGATCTCTCAGCTGTCAGCTCAGGAGTTTCATCTGCCATGGCAGAGCAGCTAATTTGAAAGCACAGGATGAAAATATGTCAGCTTCCATGAAAGCAGGAAGTAGACGCTGCAGATTTATTGCAGAAAAACAAATGTTTTTCTTTAAAGGTTATTATGCTGTTGCTTATTTTTAAGAGCAGAGAGAAAGTTCCGAGTTCAGGTCCGCTTTAACATTAGTGAATGTGAGAGCTTTATAAATTCATAATAATAACTATACTTTGTAATCCACAAAACCTATTACTTCTTGTTTCAGGGGTCTGCCCGAGCCTTGCACCACAGAGATGTCTGATCAGGAGGTCAGTCCAGAGAGTAATCAGAGTCCATTTTTATACACCACCCAAACTACTGGCTCTGATAGAACGAAAAATCACGACATGATGGATCAAGAAGGGGTCAGCCCCCTAAAACCGGCCTACCACAGGAAGAGGAAGCAGCCAGCTGAGATCAAGATGGGGAAAATGGGACCATCAGCAGTGTCAAACATAAGGAAGACACAGTCTGTACATGATCTTGTGCATGAAGGTAAAAACAAAAGTGGATGAAACCTCATTGGTAGCTGCTGCTGGATTGAAAGGCTGAAGTAATCGCTCAGTCACCAGTTTCATTTTATGGTTCAGGGATTTATCTTGCAGCATTTGTGCTCATTTCACAGTATATGCACTGCAGGGCTTATCTGGCTATATTCACCCCCATAATTTGAATCCAGATGGGTTTGAAAGCCTAGTGTACATAGTCCTGTCAGACTTTTAGATTGGTTTCTGAGGTTGACCTGAACTTGCGCTGAAGACAAAAAGTCAATTTTTCCTTTGGATTTGATCTTTCGACGAGATTTTTATGATCGAATTGTATAGAAAACTGCACCATGTGTGACGCAAATCGTTGTTAAATCTTCCTCGATTCGAAAGGGGAAAAAAAAAATCTGAAAGTCGGATTTTATGATCGAATCGAAATGTAAAACCTTCTTAACCAGTTCACCCCCAAGGGTTCTTACCCTAACGCAGTGTTCCCCATTTTTGTCCTCAAGGCCCACCAACGGGGCATGTTTTGTGGAAATTCACAGAGGTAGTTAATCAGCTCTGCTGAGACACTAATTACCTCACCCGTGCATGTTTGTGGTTTTCTTTTTTTACTTTCAAAAAGGTGTTTATTGAAATATTAAGTCATACATAGCTGGTAATATGACACCAAATGTAGAACTTGCAATATTTACAGCATATAACTATTATTCTAATAGACTAACACACATACAAACAAAGTTATTCTTATTATTATGAATATATTGTATATCCGTGAGGCTTCTCTCACATAGGTATTAACAGTCAATCAGTTCAGAGATAGTAACCTGTTAGGAGAAAAAAAATCAGTTCCTTTTATACCTTTCACTAGTTTAGTTTAAGTACAAAGAATAATATATTGATCTCCCTTGTGGGGGTTCCTTGATCGTAGTCCATGCTGTATGTCTTAATATTATTATTATTTAGTATTTATATAGCGCCCGACATATTACGCAGCGCTGTATATATTTATAATCTCTTATCACTAACTGTCCCTCAAAGGAGATCACAATCTAATCCCTACCATTGCCATATGTCTATACTATGTATTGTAAGTACTGTAGTCTAGGGCCAATTTTAGGGGGAAGCCAATTAACTTATCCGTATGTTTTTGGAATGTGGGAGGAAACCGGAGTGCCCGGAGGAAACCCACGCAAACACGGAGAGAACATACAAACTCTTTGCAGATAGTGCCCTGGCTGGGATTCGAACCAGGGACCCAGCGCTGCAAGGCGAGAGAGCTAACCACTACGCCACCGTGCTGCCCAAATAAATAATAGAATAATATATAGTATATTCCCCTCTGGGACCACCTTGGGCTTATTGTTACTCCCTGTCCGTATTTTTAAGATTTACCCATAGGTGCTTCCCATATTTGGATACCAGCCATGGGTACCAGGTAGAGAAGAATGGGGTGGAATCTCCTGTTGTCAGGGCCATTATGTATTCATGTTTGTGGTTTTCTGCAAAACTGTTGGTGGGACTTGAGGACAGGGTTGGGGAACTAGGCCCTAACGGACCAGAGCAAGTTTCACCTGTCAGTGCTCCTCCCTTTTACTCCCGTAATAACTTTATTACTACTTATCATAAGAAAATGATCTATACTTTGGTTTTTTTTCGCCACCAATTAGGCTTTCTGTGGTTAGTACATTTTGCTAAGAATTTTTTTTATTCCAAATGCGTTTTAATGAGAAAAATAAGAAAATAAAAAAAATTCATTATTTCGAAGTTTTAGGCCATTATAGGTTTAAAATTAAACGTTCTCCTGTGCATTAAACCGACACATTTATTTGCCCAGTTGTCCTGATTATTAAACCGTTTAAATTATGTCCCTATCACAATGTATGGTGACAATATATTATTTTGAAATAAAGGTGTTATTTTTCGTTTTTTTTTTCCTATTCCGGTCCATAATTAGAAGCCCCTATGTAGTAAAGTAAAAGTAATTTTCCCTTATAAAATATAGATTAAAAAAGCGGAGTCCCTAATTATGTATTTTTTTTTAAACTGATTTTTTTGTTTTTTTGTTTTTGTTTACAAGTGTTTTTTTTTTTGGTGTGTGTGTGTGTGTGTGTGTGTGTGTGTGTGGGGGGGGGGGGGGGTTGGTAATGAAAGTTATTAATTTTATTAGTATTGTGTATGTGCCTGTATGTGTAATTTTACTTTTTGGCCACAAGATGGCACTAGTGAACACTTTCCCGTTTATAGGAAGTGTTCACCTTTTTTCCTACATTTATCTACACTGTTACTGTTTCCTGTTTTATGAGTGGACGTGGCCGCTGATCGGCCATGTCCATTCCAGGCATTGCGATTGGGTAGAGGACCGCTTGGTCGTCCTTCCCCAATCGCTGAACTCAGAATCCCAACAGAAACGATGGCGGGAGCAGCGCGCACAGATGCTGAGCGGCGGTGGGGACGCGCAACGTATTAAAACATCATGTTGCCGTTAACAGGCTCAATCATGACGTTTTAATACGTAACATTGTGGTTAAGTGGTTAAATTGTTCCATTAAGTAGAACAGTCGATAATTGCCAATCTGATTAATTTTGATTGTTCAAAGTGCATTGAAAGATTGAATCTGAAGGAAAAATTTTACCGTTAATGGGCACCTTCAAACACGTCTAACTCCATTGAATGTGGAGGTGCGATTGCGGAGCAATACAGTGCGCTGCGAGGAAAAAAAAAATGGGTTGCATGCTGCAGATTTCTGCAGCACGTATCCAATTCCTTCTGCAGTGTAGTGTACAGCTGCATCTGGAATTCCGCTTTGTCCCCGAAGAAAACAGCAGGGAGACGGGATGTGGAAAGCTGGATGCAGAAAGCATCCGGCTAGTGCAAATGCGCCCTAAAGGGAATCCGAGGTGAGAGGGATATGGAGGCTGACATGTATGTTTACTTTTAAATATTGCACAATGCCTGGCTGTCCTACTGATCCCCTGCCGCTAATACTTTAAAGATAATCTGTACTTCATCATGTTCTTCTGGGCCCCTCTGTGCTGTTTCTGCCACTCCCTGCTGCAATCCTGGCTTGTAATTGCCAGTTTAGGCAGTGTTTACAAACAAGACATGGCATGTGATAGGCTGAGAGGAGCTCATACAGAGCCTGCAGGGGGCGTGGAGAGGGTGTGTATAGCGGCTATCCTATTACAAACAGAGCAGCACATTCTTACCCTAGTGCCTGAGCCCGACAAAGCCATCAGAGGAAAGAAGATTAGATTATATAACGGAGATAGTACAGCCACTGTGCAACTAGGAAAGGCTGCAGTAAGACAGACCACATTAGAACAGGTATAGGATAGAAGAAATAAGGCTGAAAATGTTGTTACAGAGTCTCTTTAAGCCATAGACCCTGAACCATCATGCAGATCAGATGTCTGACAAATCTGACAAGATTAGCTGCATCCTTGTTTCACTTGTGTATTTTAGACCCTACTGCCCAGAAAGATCTGCAGAACTGCCAGACAACTGGTAATTGTTTAAAAGGAAATCAATATGGTAGCTTTCTAAGATCTCACACCTCGGGTTCCTTTTAAAGTGGTATTAAACTCAGCCTTTCTTCTTAAGAGGAAAAAAAAAAATTATTTACAGCACAAAACCTACTACTGGAAAAACATGGTAGCAGAACAGCATTCAAACAGTAAACACAGCACTTTTTTTTCTCCAGTAGAAAGCTTATTTTCAATGCTGAGGATTTGATTAAATTGTCTTTTGTTTACATTTCCTTATCAGCCACAATTCGTAAACATTCCTAGTAGTGTTGAAACTCAGCTGCAGGCTTAGCACAAGGAGCAGAAAACAGAGAAATTATCACTAAATACTTTTTAACATACAACTATAGCAGCTATGCAATAAAATGCAATGGCAGCTTTCATGGCATATAAACTGTACACTACTTTGGGAACAGACGATATTACTTGTGCACAAAAACTATTAACTGTACAGGTATTAAAAAGTAGGAAAACAATTTTTTTTATTTAACGTTATCTCAGTTTTGTTTTGTTTTTTTAAACATATTTTATTTGCATTTTGGTTACATGCCATTTAACAACTTTGTATCTATATTGGGACAATGTCATACATATGTCACTATCATTTTTGTCCCGAAACATGAAATAACCAGTAACTCATTTTTTCCCCGTCAGCCCACCCTGACCTGTCCCATCCCTCCCGCCTCCCGTACTCCACCTGTCCAGAACCAATCCCTTTGCTTGTTGCTGCTACATTTTACAATTTTAATCTGCCTAATGTGTTGAGAAGATAATTTGTAGCATACCATTCCGTATATCGAAAAGGGTCAACTATATTCTATATTTCGGTAGGACTAGAAGTGTCCTCTATAAAATATTTCCACTTCTTAAAGAAGGTCTTTGCTTTTTTTGTCTTTGTTTCATAGCTTCCAATCTGTCCATAGTGAATAAATGCACTAACTCCTGTTGAAGATCCCAGATTGATGGATTGTCTGGATATATCCATTTGTTATATATTGCTTTTTTGGTTGATGCCAATACCACATGGACTAGAGGAGATAAGGTCTCTGAGCTAGTTATTTGACTTTGTATTTGCTGTTTTTGACTGTCCATATGGTGGAAGAGCATTGTTCGAGGTATTAATGGCAGGTCTTTTCTTGTAATTTTCTTTATATATTGTTGAACTCTTTTCCAGTATTCTTGTATGGTAGCACAAGTCCATAAACAATGGTAGATGTCTCCCTGAGGATGTTGGCATTTTGGGCAGAAAGGTTTGTAATAGGTTGGTGGTTGTTTATATTTCAAGTTAAATGCATACTTTGCCCTGTGAATGATCTTGAAGTGTGATTCACGCCATTGTTCCACTGTCACAGGAGCTCTAGTGGCTGACCGCACTTAGCCTTCTAAACGGTGCCAGCGCACAGATCGTGCGAACTCTGGTCGCAGTCAATGCGCAGGAACCGTTAAGAATTAGCCGCAGACAACTCAGAAGAGAGCCTGTGAGACACGGGTAATTACAACGTCACCTACTGGTTCAGAGTAAACTGCCACCACCGCGGTTACTATGGGACCGTGGGGCCCACTAACTGACTGACTAATCCTGCGAATAAAACGGTTAAACACACGATATTCTGTCTAGCCAACAACAAACAAACAGTAGCGTATCTTCAGAGACCCGGGATCATTTCTGTGTGTGCTGATAAGCAGGGTAGCGAAACAGTGAATGACTTGGGGAAAGTCGTTTATTCACGCAATATAAATAATTAATATATACAGACAATTATGAAAATCAACAATTATTAAAACAGTGATAGCCAGTATGAAAAATAAAAGAAGGGAGAAAAATACTTAGTTCCTGGAAAGATGTCCTTATTGTGGGAAGAATCATAAAGTCCTTGGTTTCAAAGTCCAGAGTTCAGACCAGGTGGATACCAGCATATCCTCAAGCTGGCATCTGATGAGTGCAAGATGGTTCAGTGTGGAGGACCTCTTCCCAGGCAGCTCATTCACTTTTAATGGAGCTGAGATCAGAGGCGGGCTTCCAGAGTCGGCCCCCCAGGCCGGACTATGGTAATCACATCTGGGCAGGGGCTTTAGCAAACTCATAATCCTGACAGGTTCCCTAGGCAGACCGGCGCGGCCGGCCCACAAATAATAATTACATATTCTCGATCCCCAGAACCTACCGATTAATATGATATCAAACTTGGGCATGTTTGCATGCCTGGTTAAAAAACGGTGGAATTCCCAGAGTTCTGTTTAGGACAGTGGCCCAAATTTAATATCAAAACACTCACAAGATCCGGACCAGCAGAATGATATAACTTTCACATTTCTCACCTGAACGGTATTGCTTAAACATGCTCAAAATACTAAACTCCATGCTTTCTAATATGGCTCCGGCCGGTCTGAGCAGAGCAGATTTTTTGAATAGCCCCCTGCTGGGAGCTCATCCTGTCTTCCCCAAATGGCAGAGTGAGTTCTCTGCTGACTAATTAACATCTAGGTGTCACCTGGTTCCCAGAGCCAAAAGGGAAATTGTGCCTTCCACAGGGAATATGTCCAAGCTAATTAACACCTTCCCCCCAGGCTGTCATTTCAGCTAAGACAGATTTCCCAGCTGTTCCTAGGCAGAGGGATACTGCACATCAGATCTTGGTTTTATTGATCTGAGGCGCAATCGATGCAGGAATCGAGTGCGATCGTTCTTTTCTTCACGGGCGGTTCCAGGACGCGCCTGCGTCCCCGCAATCGTTTGTGACAGCCCTCCCCCTTGTTCGTGGCTTAGCCACTCATCCGCAAGATGTGTGGCGGCGCCGCTAACCTGGCTGACGGGCCTCGAGTTGCCGGTACGGCGGGAAAACCTATTGGAGCCTGTGGCTCGGTTCCCCTGGACTGGTCGCGGTCTGCTACCCTCAGGGTTGACCCAACATGGACCGTTCTGGACAGGGCGTTTGCGCCACTGCAGTCGGACGTGGTGTCTGCCGGGACTGCTGACAACGGGCAGTGGGTTGGTTAGGTCAACAGCCAGCCCACGCAGGGTTCCCCTGCTGAGTGGCTGTGGACCTAAGGGAACCCCGCGGGAATCCCTGGACCTTCCCAGCTCCTGACAGACGGCACATGCTCGGCAGTAGTTTGCTACATCCCTGTTCATCCGGGGCCAATAAAACTGGTTCCGAATACCGGCGAGTGTCTTGCGGACACCCGAGTGCCCTGTCAGAGGATTACCATGTGCGGATTTCAGCACATGTCCCCTGAACGCACTCGGGACCACAAACCACTTGGTATTCGCGTGGGATCTACCTGTAGGGGGCTGTACAGACTCACTGTACAGTCTCCCACCGTCCCAGTACACCTTGAAAGCGGCCCCGTCTGCGAGGGGCTCAGCGGCTTGCTGCCTGAGCACCTCCAGGCTTGGGTCACTTTGTAGTGCGGCTGAGAATATGGCGCTGTCAGTTTCAGCCAACTGGCTCATGTCACACGAGGCCAGCGGCTGAAAGGTCTCATCCCTGCGGTCAGAGCAGATTGCCCTCTGTGATCTTGTGTTTTTGTTCTGGAAGTTATGCGAAGAAGATTTTGTAAAGTTGACAGAGGGAGCCGTGATGGTCCAGGTGCCAAGAAGGAGCCAAATTCATTTATGGACATTTCTTTAGATAAATCTTTCAGTGGTTGTCGTATAGGATTTTACTTGTGCATAGAAAAGATAATGATGATTTGGTAGTTGATATTCATTTCTGAGTTCTTGGAATGTTTTCCATTCATTATTTCGTAGTTTAAATAGTTGACCCAATTTCGTTAAGCCCTTGTCTTCCCATATCCCAAAGCCCTCATGTGACATGCTTGCCTTAAAGCCTGGATGACCCCAAAACATCATATATTTAGAAATTTGTGTGGAAAGGCCAAATATCTTGCGGACTTCTTTCCATGTTACCCATGTGTCTCGTAACATACCACTGGACTTAAACTTGGAGGGGTAATGATCCATACTTGGTGTGTAGAAGTGAAGGGAGTAGCCAAGGGTCGGCAAATGATTGTTCTAGGTGACCGTTGGAAAACTGGTGAGTATTACAAAGCCAGTCACGTGTGTGGCGAAAAAGGCAGGATATATTATATAATCTGATATTAGGGAGTCTTAGGCCAGCTAGTTCTCTTGGTAGTTTTAATTTATGTAGGGCAATTCGTGATTTTTTTTTTGCCTGACCAGAGGAAGTGGTTATGTCAGTTTTATCTCGCTTTAAGGGTCATTGTCCATTTTATTTAATGAATGCAGGACCAGGAATAAGACTCTTTGTTAAAGGAAAATAAGTGAAATCCTAAAGTAAGTAGTCAGACAAGAAAACTACAGAGGGAAAATGCTGCTCTCAGTTCCTAGTCATGGAAGCAGGTGGGAGACTGGAGAGACTAGTATAAGTTGCAAGCTGTTCTCGGATGTTTACAGAAATTAAATGATTCAGAATGTCTTCTGTTCTAAAATCTGGTGACTTTACCCTATATAATTGTGACACATTATTTTTTACTTATCCTTCCTCTGTTTTTTATCTAGATACAGAATACTGACAAAAATTGACAAATGTTTTTCCTTGTATTCATTTGACAGTGAAAATGCGTCCACAAACTCAGACAGCGGCAGAAAAGGAGCAGAAGGCCAGTCATCGTCGAACTTTGCCAGCTACATTGACGAAAGTGGAATGTCCGTCTACACCATTCCAGGCCAAGGAAGTGAAAACATCTAAAGGGAGGTCCTACATGAACCCAACAACAAGTTTTATGGCCAAGATGTCCAGGAGCGTGTCTGTGGGAGACAACCTAAACCTTGGTGGTACACCGGAGTCATCTGCTGGTCCAGATGTAAAGAACAACTTATGTGAACCAGACTTGGGTACAATTTCTAATATGATAGACATTGAGAAGAGTGCTTCAGCAATAAAAGACAATGTAGTTGTGAAACCTCTTTTGCAACCTAGTGCAAATTGCCCTTCACCAAAGACATTTCAGGCAAAGAACCGGGCACATCTCACTCTGGACATTGGAAAGCCACTGCCTGACCGGCCCATGCTTTCTTTTGGTAGAAGCAGAAGCTCAGTAGATATGGAATCTCCAAGATCACCGAGATCACCAGGGTGCAGCTGGAAACCTAGATTATCTTTCAACGATCTAACTTGTAAGAACGAAAGTCTAGTTGCTCCTGCAGCAAGCGATAAGGGTCACCAAGAATTGATTGGTCATAGCAAGGGTAGCCCTGAAGATGTCAACACAAATATTAAGATAAATGAACCTCTAGACAAAGTGGACTTGTGTTCAGACCTCATAAAACCTATTCCAAGAGGTAGAGCGTCGACTATCAGTCACACGCCTGACAATCACCCTGGTCTTTGCCCCGTTGAAACTATTAGGCCTAGATCTCCCTCACTTAATGCAACCTCCACGTTGAACTCAGGTGGGCAAAGAGGTCTATCCCTGGTGGTATCTCCCTTTCCATCTCCTCTCTGTATCGGTGACCTCACAATTCCATCTCATCTTTCTTCATCCAGTCTTTGGCCTGTTTCATCTTGTTCACACCTCTCTCGTTCCATAAGCAATTCCCTAAATGGTGAGGCACCTCATTTTCCTTTCCGTTGAATTCTGCCACTTACTGATTTTACCCATTTACATTTCTTGTATTATAAAATACAAAATAGTTGATTCTTACAAAGATCTTTACCATGAGTTTACTTGAGTTGGAATTCAGTTGAATGTTCTGATCATTCCCTAATGTATGACAAAAATAGGTCTGTCTAAGTAACTGGCGGCAATTGCATTGAGTAATTATGTATGCTAGATAAGTGTGTTGTGCAGCTGGACTGTCATCAATAATGATGAACCTAATCCTTCAGCTTTTTTTATGCTCTGTTTGTAGAACTTGCACATGCGCAGTTGGATCCTCAGTTGGATGTGCAGTTGAACCTTATCGCTCCACCGCGATAAGGTCATCCTGTTGAATGGGACCCTAGCAACTAACCATTAAAATGGAGGAAGGGGTGCAACGTGGACCGCGCACAGGGTCCGGCTGAGGCAGAGGCAAGAGAGGCTCCAGCCTCAGGGCGCAGTATAGGACTCACTCAGCTATCATTCCCCTATTGTGTTTGAAGCAGAGAGAAATAAGAAAAAAGGAAACATGGCAGCAACTGCATACCAGATAACTAAAGATTAAGGTGTAGGAGGCCCTGGGGCGCCTCTTACTCTAATAGCAATCAGTGTGTGACGGCTGGGGTGGGAGGGATGTAGCGGCGCACTTTGGTGTCTCAGCCTTGGATGCTGGAGGACCTTGTCCCGACTCTGACCGCGCATAACCCTAACCGGTGTTTGACCCAAGAAACTAACAAGCAAACATAAGTGTTGACCTGTGAGCAGCTAGCCATTAAAATAGAGGAAAGGGTGCAGCATGCACAGCGCACACCCTTCCAACTGACAGGACAGATCTGGACACCTGTTTTATGTGTCAACCAAGCCTGACAGTTTTGGAAGTTTTTAGCCAGCTGCTAATTGAAATGAAAGAGAATAATGTAACATTATTTTATAGAAAGCTTTGCGTTTTTGTGTGTTTAGTGAAGCTTCCCTTTGGTTGTTTTACATTGGTATTAATGGAAAGTTTGAGGTCAGCCCTGTCTGAAATTTGTCACCTAAACTATGGGGGAGAGGACGGGATCTTTCCAAAAATCTGCGCCTTCTTTATGTACTCCCTTTTCTTATATGGCTGAATTCTGCATAGCTGGCTATCAATATACTTTCCCAACCGGTTTCATTTCAGCCTTAAAGTGAACCAGAGACGAAGCACCCTCATGTATTTTACCAAATATATCATTGGGAACATTAGAGAAAACACCTACCCTGCTCTCTGTTTCTTTATTTACTGTTCAGATTGCTTCTTTTCAGCCCTGATAAAATCCCCGACTGAGCATTCAGTCTGGCTTTGTTCAGGAATCTTTATAGCCAAGTCTAGTCTATAGCTGTCTTCTGTGCTGTCTTTTCAAGCCGAAGCCTGCCACCTTGTGGCTCTGCTCAGGAATCATTATAGCTGAGTCATTATAGCAAAGCCAGACTGAATACTCTGTTGGGGATTTTATCAGGACTGATTAGAAGCAATCTGAACAGTAAATAATGAAACAGAGAGCAGGGTGTTTTCTCTAATGTTCCCACTGATAGATGTGGTAAAATACATGAGGATGCTTCATCTCTGGTTCACTTTAAAGGATTCCCAATTTGTGAGCCAGATTTCGCAGGCCAGATTTTACCATGTATGTTCTATACGATGATCTTAAATATGCTCCTATGAAACTTCCAGATCAGCTAGGCTACCAGGCAACTGGTGTTGTTTTAAAATAAAATAAATATGGCAGCCTACATATTTTTCTTCAGTTGTCCTATAAAGGAGGGGTGTGATGTCACACACTAGTGACATATTCCCCCATTAACTTTATCATAGCTGGGAAACTATTTTAGACCTCATCATTGCTTCTCCTTAGCTATGTGTGTGTATCAACTCAGAAATGATAGCAATGGATAGGCATTTTATCTCTTGAGGAATCCTATGATGATTGGAGGAGTTAGTTTGTCTGTCTTTATCCAATAAATAATAAACAAAATAAACGATTCGGATTCAATCCAATAATTTGGAATAAGTGAAAAGACAAGGGCTGTACCTGACTGCTGGTGTAATCTTGAATTCCTAGGTCCTTTTGTGTATGTTTTTTTTTTTTTCCAAAGTGTTTTATTTCTTTTTCGAAAACCACCAACATTAATCCACATACGGTAAGACAACAATATGATAAACTGGCAATTCCACATGCATTGGTTGAGCTAAAGTGGTAGCATATCCCTTCCCCAACTCCCCCCCCCCCCCCCCCCCCCCCCCCAATTCCCACCCATCACCCCAACCACTCTCTGATCAAACTATCTATTGATACTCCATCTACTTCTTCCACTGCCGTTGAAGGCAGCATCTGTCCATCTTAGGTTTACAGACCAAAGTGCCTGCTATATGTGCTTTAGGATACCATGTGGTATATTTAAAGGGAGTCGCTATACTGTTTAATTCCTCTGGAGAGGAGGAGTCCAATAAGTAAGGCTTCCACTTTTTAAAGAATTTTTTTGTACCTTTTTTTCTTTGTTCATAGTGGCATCTAATTTCTCCAACAGCATAAGGTGTCTTAGTTCTTCCTTCAAGTCCCATACTGACGGTGGTGTAGGGTAGATCCATCTGTTGTATATGGACTTTCTGGCGGCAATGATGTGTATGGCTTTTTGTGAGAAGCTCTTTTGTTTAATATAAAATCATTGCTATACTGAATGTTACTGTGCTTCATTCTTCCATTTGTTATACATACTAATAAATGTTATTCTTCTTATTTTCAGCACAACCAGTCAGCTTTGAGCAATGTGCAGTAATTGCCTCGGAGTTACAGGACAGCTTACGAAAAGCTCTGACTCTGTACCGATCGGTAGGTGAAACCTTATGTATGAGAAAACTTAAAGAATCATTCTTGCCCTTGAGACCTGTTATTAAGATAGACCAGCAACACGGCACAACCTATATAAGCCGCACTGCGCTTCAACTTTTCTACCACGTTCAGATGTGCAAGAGTGCCGGGGTACAGCGCCTCCCCAGCAGGACATTGAGGAGCAGCACATTGGGTGGTAGCGACATAGCAATGGGGAATGCAGAGGCTACGACCACTCAAGGGCCCTTGGCCCAGATGGGCCCACTTGGGGCCCTCCTCCAGCTGCTATATTAGCGCATTATCTGTACTGTGCTGTGCTTTGAATAGTGTTAATGACTGTACGTCATATCACTAGAATAGACAGATCTGGACACAATTGGGATCTAACCCTTTAGCAGCTAATTTATTTAGAGGCTTGCAAGTGCTCAGGCAAATTTATTTTAGCACATTTTTTATTTCTTCTTTGTTAGATTTCCTAACTTCTAATTAGTACTGCTGTAATGTGTATTTTTTGGCCACTTGTCACTAGGGGGACAGTATGAGACAATAAAAGAGGACTTCAGCTTCCAGTTTATTTGTTTTCTGCTTGGAGTGAGAGAGATCAAAGCAAGTCAAATATTACCTTAACACCTCGTTCAGATTTAGCGCAGATGGCTGTGCGATCAGAATGCAAAGCTGCAATGCGCTGCTGATCCCATTAATTTACAGTGAATGGGTCAGCGCTGCAATTCTCGAAAAATGCATGCAGCAGTGCGATAGCGCATCACACTGCTGCGCAGCGCATATGAAGGGAACGGTAGAAGTGCTGTCTATGCATTTCAACCATTTTTAAGTGTCGCACACTATACACGCTGCCAAAATGCGCACGGCAGCACTTGTAGCGGGAACAAGGCCTTAAAGGACTTCCGAGGCCAAAATCTGCCCCCAAAACGTAAAAAAAGTTAACTACCTGCATGACTTTGTAAGGCACGGAGGACGCCGTCCGCGCCCTCCGTGCCGTTCCGCCTGGACCCCTCTGCTCAATAGCCCCCCGAAAGGCTGCGACCCCACGGTCCGGGTCGGTATCTGCAGCCTGCATAAAGATGGCCGCCGGAGTTGGACACGGCTGCGCAGTCCACATAGCCGCTAGTGCGGCTGCGCAGCTCTAGGGCCAACCCCCCGATCCACGTAACAGGCAGCGTGGATCGGAGGGTTGACCCTAGAGCTGTGCAGCCGCAGTAGCGGCTATGCGGACTGCGCAGTTGTGGCCAGCTCCGGCGGCCATCTTTATGCAGGCTGCAGATACCGACCCGGACCGTGGGGTCGCAGCCTTTCGGGGGGCTATTGAGCAGAGGGGACCAGGCGGAACGGCACGGAGGGCGCGGACGACGTCCGCCGTGCCTTACAAAGTCATGCAGGTAGTTAACTTTTTTTAACGTTTTGGGGGCAGATTTTGGCCTCGGATGTCCTTTAAGTGAGAACGTGTTTGTGGCTGTTAATAGGAAATGCCCCTTGTTTATTGTTTATTCCATGAACACCACAGATTCAAGATGCATGATGTTTCAGACCTTCATGTGCACTTCATAAAGCACTGTTGGACCAAAACGTTGCTCATTTTTCATCTGTGGTAGTCGTAGAATTTCCTTTTTAAATTCAGGTCAGGTCAATTACATTTTGGTCCTCAGCCTTGTGGCCTCCTGGAAAACATCACGGAGGAAATGTATAACCACTAATTACAAGACATGAATAAAAAAATGTAGTGTTCACTTACGAAGGGTGGAGAATGCAAGTCATCCAGCAGACACAATTGAATTACTTTTCTTTTAATAGACTAGCTTTTGGGGCAAAAGCTTGCCTGTGTCATATCGGAATGTAGTGGAGTTATGAGTGTGCAGACAAGTGCACAACTGCAGTGAGAGATGTACAGTGGGTTGCAAAAGTATTGAAGTTTTCCACATTTTGTCACATTACTGCCACAAACATGCATCAATTTTATTGGAATTCCATGTGTAAGACCAATACAAAGTGGTGTACATTTGAGAAGTAAATTGAAAATCATACATCATTCCAAACATATTTTTTTTATAAATAAATAACTGCAAAGTGGGGTGTGCGTAATTATTCAGCCCCCTGAGTCAAAACTTTGTAGAGCCACCTTTTGCTGCAATTACAGCTGCCCGTCTTTTAGGGTATGTCTCTACCAGCTTTGCACATCCAGAGACTGAAATCCTTGCCCATTCTTCTTTGCAAAACAGCTCCAGCTCAGTCAGATTAGATGGACAGCGTTTGTGAACAGCAGTTTTCCGATCTTGCCACAGATTCTTGATTGGGTTTAGATCTGGACTTTGACTGGGCCATTCTAACACATAGATATGTTTTGTTTTAAACCATTCCATTGTTTCCCTAGCTTTGTTTAGGGTCATTGTCCTGCTGGAAGGTGAACCTCCGCCCCAGTCTCAAGTCTTTTGCAGTCTCCAAGAGGTTTTCTTCCAAGTTTGCCCTGTATTTGGCTCCATCCATCTTCCCATCAACTATGACCAGCTTCACTGTCCCTGCTGAAGTGATGCACCCCCTGAGCATGATGCTGCCACCACCATATTTGACAGTGGGGATGGTGTGTTCAGAGTGATGTGCAGTGTTAGTTTTCTGCCACACATAGCGTTTTGCATTTTGGCCAAAAAGTTCAATTTTGGTCTCATCTGACCAGAGCACCTTTTTCCACATGGTTGCTGTGTCCCCCACATGGCTTGTGGCAAACTGCAAACGGGACTTCTTATGCTTTCTGTTAACAATGCCTTTCTTCTTGCCACTCTTCCATAAAGGCCAACTTTGTACAGTGCATGACTAATAGTTGTCCTATGGACAGAGTCTCCCACCTGAGCTGTAGATCTCTGCAGCTCGTCCAGAGTCACCATGGGCCTCTTGACTGCATTTCTGATCAGCGCTCTCCTTGTTCGGCCTGTGAGTTTAGGTGGATGGCCTTGTCTTGGTAGGTTTACAGTTGTGCCATACTCCTTCCATTTCTGAATGATCGCTTGAACAGTGCTCCGTGGGATGTTCAAGGCTTTGGAAACCTTTTTGTAGCCTAAGCCTGCTTTAAATTTCTCAATAACTTGATCACTGACCTGTCTTGTGTGTTCTTTGGACTTCACGGTGTTGTTGCTCCCAATATTCTCTTAGACAACCCCTGAGGCCGTGTCAGAGCAGTTGTATTTGTACTGACATTAGATTACACACAGGTGCACTCTATTTAGTCATTAGCACTCATCAGGCAATGTCTATAGGCAACTGACTGCACTCAGATCAAAGGGGGCCGAATAACTATGCACACACCACTTTGCAGTTATTTATTTGTAAAAAATGTTTGGAATCATGTATGATTTTCGTTCCACTTCTCATGTGTACACCTTTGTGTTGGTCTTTCATGTATAATTCCAATAAAATTGATTCAGGTTTGTGGCAGTAATGTGACAAAATGTGGAAAACTTCAAGGGGGCCGAATACTTTTGCAACCCACTGTATTTGAATAACTCCAGGCTGTTCTTACTGTTGGCGTTTTTGGATGTGGCTGCAGTAGAAAAAGTAGAAAATAATTTGCTAACCTGCCAGCAATCCAGTTTTGCTGTGTCACAGGTGGGGGCTGCAGATATTTGCCAGCTAAGAGCATTTACTTCTTAATCTAGGCCAGGTTTGTTTAGATCAGTTATGGGCTGGTTAATGTGGTACAACTTTTTGAATTGACCTGAGGAAGTGGGCGAGTACCCGTGAAACGCCATGTTTTATCTTTTGTGTTGAATACATTTTTTTTCCAGTTTTTTGGTGTCATATCTTCTAAAGAGGTAAATGATTACCTCTTTATACCTTATATGGAAGTATTCAGTATATAGCCGTAGATCCACTATAGACCTACTGGGAGCCTCCACCACAGTAACCAGTCTAGTTCTATACCTCCAGAGGAGGTATTTCTAGGAGAGCATCCATTCAGTATACAGTTTCCATCTGGACAACCGAACGGGAAACATTTTTTTTCCGGCAAGCCTATACAGTGGCTGCAAGGATTGCAACCCACCTTTGTTAGTATAACGTACCTGCACTACACTTTGCTCCTATAACTGTACTGCACCATCCTATCTTCTCCAGGGGGTTGTTGTACCCTTCCTAGAGGTCATTGATACTCATGTTGGATCACTTTTATGTTCTTCCCTGTTCTCCAGACTCATACAGGGGTCTTCCTAAAACATACATCTTGTTTTCTGCAGGTGACCACAGCAGACCCTACAACCACTCAGGACCAATGCAAGATGGCAGGTCTTCTGACAGAAACATTTGGCATAGTGAAGAGAGAGCTGGATTCCTTGAAAGATGGAGAATGTCAAGAAGCTGCTGGTGAAGAACCTTCTTTACAACAAGAAGAGTGTAAGGAGAACCTAGAACTTCCAGAAGACGGCAGTATGTCAGCTGCTCAGGGCTCTCAACATTTGGGCGATGACAAGACTCTTGCCCTATTGCAGCAGTACTCTGAACTCTTGCTACAAGCAGTGGAGAAGAGGATGGACAAGAAGCTCTGAGTTACAATTTTACTCATGGATCGCTGAGTTCTGAGTCAGTGTTCAAACAGGGTATCCTGCATCGAGCACTGCAAGCCAAAAAAAAATTTCACTTATACCATTAAACACTAACAAAACTTTAGAGTGTACATTTGTCAGTTAAGAATCCACAAAACCAGCAAAACAGAAGGACTCTGGTATGGATTTGTTACGGTAACCCCTTCAGACCAGCAGCACCTGAGGTCTTCTGCACTGGTCCCCATTTTGGCTTGGGCCAATCGTTTTATGTTCTGTTCTTGCTTTCAGTTGTGCAGAACCTTACAAAATTTGTTTTTAACCTATTAGCAAAAAAAACTACCGTAAATGTTGCATTTTGTCGCATTATATATATCTTAAGTTATTGATTTGAATATTTGTATATTTAATGTGTTTTGTTCCTTCAAGTTTGTTTTGTGATACTGTTTTTATACCTTTTATTTGTCCATGGAGAAATTCTGATCTTGGATGTTACAGATGTGGAGCTGAAACCTATTTTGGCAAAGGATTATGGGTAGTGTAGTTCAGTTACACTAGATGGCATATTTTGCCTTTAATGTGGGCCAGTTGCTCAAACCGAGCGATGGTAGCCATTTTTTATGTTAAATCTGTGTTCCCTTGGAACATAAAGTACGTCTTATTCAGTTTTCCTCGCTAGTTGCTGCTAACGCAGTGAGCAGAGTTCTTGGGAATACCAGGTAACTTCCATAAAATGATTGCTAAGGTTATGTGTGAAAGCTGATTCACTTAAAGTGCAATCACTACGTTAGTTCATCTACATTTGGACAGTTTACACTATAATGGTTTTAATTTCTGTTGTTGATCCCGTTTTTTTTTTCTTTAGAATTGTGTGATTAAACAAGTTTAGTTTTATGAAGTAAGCAGAGCAGTAGCTTTAAAAATTGTTTTGTATAAATTCCCAGTGTATAGGATTGGTTGCATCTGACAACATTGTTTATGGGCAGAGCAGGATCATCCACCAGGCAACCTAGGCAGGTGATTGGGGCCTAGTGGGTGTCAAGGGGCCCACCTACCACCTTCTTTGATATCTTTCCACTTTAGCTCACCAAAAGGACCACCAGGCGGTGCTAAATATACTACCTTGCCTGGGGCCCCCATTACATCTAAATCCGTCTCTGTTTATGGGAGTTATATTCCTGTGTTAGACCTCTAGAGGTCACTGTTGGGATAAGGGAGACGGGCTGCTATTTCAGAACAATAATGAGCCTCTCACCCAGCAGTAATTAATATGATCTTCCAAGGTTGTCCATGCTTCTTGGTGTATTGTGGAATACAGAACAGGCCAGACCTGAAACACCAATTCCAAGACAGGATTGCCGCTCTGTGAGGTTACTGTAATTTATTATAGGCGACAAAAGTATGCAACTCTTACCTATCACTTCAAAACATAGTGAGACTGTTGAAAGCTGACAAATTGGCAGTAGTGTGAGTGCAGCCGTATGCATAACTGCAGTGATAACTTGAAACTAAATTGAAATAAAAACAATTTTTAACTTGCGTGTGGCTTCTATCAGCCCCCTGCAGCCGTTCTGTGCCTGAGCCGTCACTGAGCTATCCTCCAGTCCTCTGCAGCGCCCCTCTTTCGGCTGGGAGAGTTGACGGCCACAGTGCATGCGTGGCCCTGGCCAAGAACATCGTCAATCACATTCTGCACATGCACAGTAGAGATTTTCCCGTACTGTGCATTCACAGAACACTTCCATCCATGGGAGCACAATAAACAGGTGTGTGGGCTGGAGCCACACATCCAAATGAAAGAGGGGCACTGCAATGGACTGGAGGATCACTCAGTGACCGTGCAGGGACAGGGTGGCTGCAGGGGGCCGGTAGAAGCTAAACTCATTTTTATTTTATTTTTAAATTAGGTTGTAGGTTCACTTTAAGGCTAATTTTTAAAACTTTGGCAAAGGATTATGGGTAGTGTAGCTCAGTTACACAAGATTGGCTGTTCTGCCTTAACCTTCTCCTAACCCACAGTGAAAGTGGCCAGTTAAAATGATTTCCTCACCCATTTTGGATGTCAAAATGTTGTCAGTCGCAACCAATTATCACCAAGAGATGATTCCTATTAACCTTGCCAGCTGCAACAGGCCCCACACACAGCAACTCCAGGATATCTGCAAAAAGCTATCCAGGTATATTACTGCTCCTCTGATCTGTTTATTTAAAAAAAGCTAAGATATCTTCTTTCATTTGGTCATAATTGAGTTAGATTTGACCCTTTGTGGATCTGTTACGTTATTAAAAGTAAACACAATCTGGCGCTACTGTTTTTCAGCAGGAAAGGTCGTATTTTTTACACTATTGGTTGAGAATTTCTCTCTTTACATGGTTTGACAGTTTCCACTGTTACCATTTTATATGTAGCTGCTGGTTGGTTTCAAGTGTTTTCTTCTGAAAAGTTTAAGACTTCTGTATGATATAAAAATGGTGTTTTTAAACTATTTCCTTTTTAAAAGATACAGTTTAAGTATTCCATGTAGAAGTTACCCCCAAGGATGACTGGTTGGATGGCTGGTTAATAGGGTATCACAGCAGGCTTGCCTGGTAGACACACTAGACAATCTTCCACTAAGACAGTCATTTGAACCTTGGCTGAGAATCTAGCATGTGTACAGCTGCACCCCAACACACCAGACCTCCTCCATCCTCAGTACTATTTTTGCATCACGTTAAAAGACTTCAAATACCTTAATCTTGTTAGAAATCGTTGCAATGATGGGAAAATCCTGTCTTCCCCAGGCAGGTGTGTTATGGAAGGGAATGTATGGTCAATCAATTCACCTCACCCAAACATAACACAGGATGGAGCATGGCTGTCCTTTCATTCAACCCCTCTCCTATAGGGGTCTATCTAAAGGCGGGCCGAGGTGTAACTACTGGGGTAAAGCTCCTCCAGCCAAAGCAGGGCCCAAGTGTGTGTGTGTGTGGGGGGGGGGGGGGGGGGTACACTTCGTAGGTCTTTCTTCTGTTACAGGACCCATCTCTCCTTCAGAGCTGGTGGCCACAGTTGTTATGGGTGTCATTGTGGTCATCCTTGTTATATGGCCACCCTGGCTGATGGGTCTCTTGGCCATGGAGGTCACCAGAGGGAGATTGGAAAGGGGATGTGGGGAAGCCCTAATCAAACCCATAATTTGTAGTTATAGGATTGGATATGACGCAGCAAGATCCAAGTCAGAGTCCCTTTAATCTGCTGTTCTTTGAACAGAAAATTCAATTCTTTACCAGTTATGATTTTTAGCATGTTGCGCTCTTAACTGTTTGATTGCTGTACGTGTTAGACTGTATTAGTTGCTGTTTTTTAAAGAAAGCATATGGGTATGTGCAATGGTTATATATATGGTTTCAGCTTCCAGAGATCGATCTATGCATAACTGGCGTCATTTCACCCCCTGCTGGTCTGAAAGGGTTAAAAAGAGGCTGGTCCTCTAATTTTGGTTGGTAGGGAGGCGGCTTTTCTACACGGTGATCTTTTTTACAATAGTTTTTCTCCTTTTTTTGTAATGGTTTGAGATCTTAAGTTTCTTGAAGTGATTTGACCTTCAAGTCTTGCATTGCCTAGAGTAGATGATTGCTGATTTCTGACTGGTCCTTATTTATTGAATGCCAGAGATTTTATACAACTGTAAAAGATGACTGGATATGAGGTGAGTGTTTTTATAGGAATCCAGTGAGGTTTGATTGGTGGTTGAGTTTTTTTTTTTTTTTTCTTAGCCTGTCTTGGAAGGGAGGTGGAGCATATATGACGGCTAATTTCTTTCTAGAAAAACTACTGGTAGTTCTGGCTTTTAAAAACTCACTTGTATTTGGTATGATGATCCAATAGTCTAACTTTTCTAACCGCTATACTTACCCGGGATGAGTAGAGACCCATTCACACAAATAGCATGATGAGGGCTTGAATTGATGTTCCCCCAATGCCCGACCACACCCTCTGTAGCCTCTTTTCCCAACATGACTACACCTTGTGTTCTCTTCCGGTGTTTTGGTCCAAGCATGAGGCTGCTGGAAGGGAATACTGAACTAATTATATGCAAATTAAAGTGGATCCGAGGTGAACTTTTACACATTGCATAATTGTGTTCCTTCCCTATTGTTTATAGGGCATTCCTCAAGCCAAATACTTTTTTGTTTTTGTTTTAATACTCTAATTCCCTATAAACTAAATAAACCACGCCCACAGGTTTTCAGAGAGCCTTGACAGTAGCAAGGGGTCATGGGAGCTCAGTCTAGGCCGGAGAAGGAGGTGTTACAAGCCATTGATTTCAGAGGCAGAGGGGAGGAGGGAGGAGGGGGGATTAGGTTTTTTTCACAGTCTGAGTGCTGATGGTGCAGATAAGCCTGCCTCTGTGTAATGTTTACAAACATGGCTGCTGTCATTGTATCACAGGAAGAAATAATCATTTTCTATTAAATCTGTTTTCAGCTAGATTTGCTGTGTAAACTATCTAAACTTTAGAGAGGATATATATAGACAAGTTACTTGTAAGGCTTCTTGCACACCAAGACGTTGCATTAGGTGGCACGTTAAGGTCGCATAACGTGCACCTAACACAACGTATGGTGCTGCAAGAGCCGACGGTAGAGTGAGCCGCGTTAGGCGGCTCGAGTCCTATAATGTCTCCCAGAGTGGCGCTGATTGGCCAGCGGGACCACGTGATGCGGAGCGAGACACTCCGCATCACGTGGTCCCGCCGGCCAATCAGCGCCCGCCAGTGCAGTAAATATTAAGTAGCCATGTGCGCGGCTACTGTAGCTGGCTCTCCCCGCCTCCTCTCCGCCCCCCACTGCGCATGTGCAAACAGTCTAACGCGGCTATAGCCGCTCCAACGCCGTAGCATGCTGCACTTTGCACAGAACGTGCAGCGTTACATGTAACGCAACGTGGGCTGTGTGAAGAGCCCACTTGTGTTACATTGCTGTGCGTTGGGGGAGCGTTACAGGCGCACTAACGTGCGCCTGTAACGTCTTGGTGTATAAGCAGCCTTATAGTTAGTTTTTCATCTCGGATCCGCTTTAAGGTGTTCTCCACTCCCTAAAATGTAGTTTCTGAATTTTTATATTTTTTTTTTATTTTTTATTACGCACAAACCTTATGCTGGATTAACTATGCTAATGACTACCTAAAGGTGGTCATACACAGGCCATTTTTTAGATCCAACATGTCTGTTATTTTGTGCGATCCATTGATCCAGCAGTCCAGGTAAGAATGCATTGTTTAATATCAGAAGTACAAGGTAGTAGCAGTACCTGGATGATACTGATCGTATACCTGATCTTCTACCAATCGACCAGTGCATCTGGCACCTGATGTTTACTGTCCCCGATGTTTTCATAGCTTAAAGGGAACCCGAGGTGAGCGGGATATGGAGGCTACCATATGTATTTCCTTGCAAGTAATGCCAGTTGCCTGGCAGCCCGGTTGATCTTCTGGCATAAGTATTGTCTGATTCAAAATCCTGGAACAAGCATATGGCTATTCCAGTAAAACCTGAGTCAGAGTACCTGATCTGCTGCATGCTTGTTCAAGGGCTATGGCTACAAGTATTAGAGACACAGGATTGTGAGGCTAGCCGTGCAACTGGTATTGTTTAAAAGCAAATCAATATGGCAACCTCTATATCATTCTCACCTCAGGTTCCCTTTAATTTGGCGTTTGTATTTCAAAATCAGATTGATGGGTTCTTGATAAGAATGCCGGGATACTTATGTGAATGAGTCCCAATGACAACACTAGCCAGAGTTTGCGGAGTAGAGTCAAGCAGCCAGCATTTCTAGGGAAGGTAGTAAATGGTTATTCCATGTTAATGGATGTTCCATATCTCCACAGTGACGGTGCTACTTCAGCATGGATGTCTTATCATAGTTGCTATCTACTATGCATTCCAGCTATTATCTCAACCACATCCATGGAACTTCATATAGACATGGCTGCGCTGCAGAGAAGCTTGATGTGCCTGCCCCGCCCCCTTTGCCACAGCTGCGCTTAATTCTTTTCCCATGTCCCTACATTTAGGATTCAATACACCCACCTCCCAGCAGAGCTTTGAGACTTAGAAACCTGTTTTGTCTGCAATGACTTATTCATTACTCTGTACTAGTTTACGAGTTTCCCTGAACTTTATCAGGAATCTGAGCCATTTGATTGTAAATAGAAACCCGTTTCCCAGCCCGTAGAATGGGCACATCTATTGTATGTCAGGCAATATCTCTGTTTCCTTCTCTGAGCAAGAGAGCAGATCTATATCCAGTATTGCAGGTGGCAGCAACCCAGCATCGACCAAACAGGTTTCGGCCAAGGTTGTCTCTAGAGCGGCATGTGCGTTAATGGGTACCGCTGTAATGCTCTTACAACAAGCATAGCTTCCTCACAACATTGCCACCAAGAGATCAAGATGACCCGTCTGCTGAACTGAAAGGTTATTGGCCTTCACATGCAGAGTTAAATGCCCGATGTTGGCCAATAACCACGATTTAGCAATGTATATAATGTAAAATAAACTTCTATTGATAAAAGGTGGATAGGTTGTGGAGCAGATGTGGAAATAAAGCTATTGGAGCATGACGAAAACATGCATGATACCGTCGCATATGGAATGCTTAATTCATAACTTAAATTGCATGGACTTTATTCACTTTAAGCGCCCAACCAGTCTTTGGCAACATGTGACACTCCAGCGGGTCTACAGAATCTCAGGAATCTGTGTGCTAATAATTATTGGACAGTTATAAAAATCAGGAGGGCAAAAGTGGAACGCCAGCCAAAACCTTTTAGTTTGGGTTTCCTTTTTATAGATACCTAAACTTTCCATTCACCATGTGAGCTATAAACACCACTGCTTTGTGCCCAAGTGACGTTTTCCCTGAACCTGACCATGATGGGGGTTGCAAATTTTTTTTCTACCGAACTGCAAACATTTAAAAAAAATAAATTGTGCCTCAAAAGAATGAACCTTGACACAAACTATCTCCCACTGGGTATTCCGACCCCCAATATGAAAGAGAAATTGCAAAGTAGGTCTTACCCACCCAGGGGAGCTGTTACACGTGACGTTCCCTCCAGAAGTGGTGCTGCTGGATAAAATCTTCAAAAAGTATGATTAATTCCACAACAAAGAGAAGATCTTCTTGGCAGCATGTGGTCCATACAGACATGCTTTCAATCTACCATTTAGACTAACAACTGAGACAGAAGAGCAAAAAAGGTAAGTGATGGGTGTGGCATAATTCCCCACCTGACTTTCATTTCACACATCCTTGTGCCCAAGTTGTTACTCTAGATCAGGGAAGTTGAACTCCAGTCCTCAAGAGCTGAGGTCCTCACACATCTTTGGCACAGCTCAATTTAATTGGTGCAACGGAATCTGGAAAGGTGTGGCTCATCAAGTAGAACACCTTTCTCAATTTCTTAGTCCTTCCTAAACACTGGCATGGGTATGGCCCTCGAGTTCCACACCTGTGCATGTATTGTGAGTATACTGGTCGCAACACGGGGCTTTGGTCTTTTTTCTTTTTTTTTTCTTTGTGGAGTTTTTATTTGAAATAAATGCAGTTAAAGGTTGCTGAATCACTTAAGCTTTTCAGTCATTTAATATTCCTAACTTTAGTATATCAACCCCATTTAGAACCTGTTTCTCCAAAAGTCCATGGGGGTGTACTACCGCAAGGGGTGGCAGGAAGTTAGGCCTGCAGCAGTGCCCAGAATGACACCAGTACAGGAGATGAAGAGAAAACTTCCAAAAATGGAGACAGAAATGTTACCCTTCCTCATTCTGCTCAGAAAAGAAAGTCTTCTTTTGTGTGAAATTTGTTGGGAAGTCACTCCTCTGAAATGTACTATGTGGTCTGTAGCCTCCATACAGATCTTTCATCAGAGGCTCCTGAGTATATTTTGGATTCCTCTAATGGGATTTTGTCACGCTGAGATCATGTCACATGTTGCCCTTTGAAAGCATCTAGCCACACTTGGCAGTCCATTACCCTAACGTGCTCCATTCATCAACAGCCCCCATTCATGGCCCCGCCTCTGTGCACTGCCTACATGCACCAGAACTATGAAAGTACATCTTTTTATACTTCGATATAGAAGAGGAGGTCATATTTTTTGAACAGCTTTTTTAATCATTTGGAGCAATTGTTTTGTTTGTGTTTTTTGCACTGTGATCTGCCTCTGTCTTATTTATGAGGAGACGGAGGCTGTTTTATAACTGTTCCTTTGTACTTCATGTCTTAATTTCAATAAAAGTGTGAATCTTTTTCAAACTTGTACTTTTAATGTTTTATATGTAAATGTATATCTAATTTTGGAATTACATTTTGAACCAAGAAAATAATGATGTTTATTCACTATGTAATGCTAAAGAAAGGTGAGAAAGTTCAAAGCGCAGTTCCTTCAAACAACCAATCAGATTGTAGTTTTTTTTTACCTACTGACAAAATAAGATGGGAAGTGGTTTCTCTGTGTGGCTGTACTCTATGCAGTTATTGATCAGTGATCAAGCACTTTACCACCTCTATGACTTTGAGGGGGTCGGGGCTGGATTTCTGGGAAGGCCAAAAAGGCCAGGGCCTTGGGAGGCTGCAGCTAAAGGGGGCACCTGCATATGAAAGAGGGGTTGCTACATATGGAAGAAGAGGTTGAAAATGGGGAGCAACACATGAAAAAGGGAAACTGATGCCCAAGGAAGCTGTTCATGAAAGAAAGGGGCTGCTGTACATGGATGATACACATGGAAGAGGGGGCTGCACATAGAACGGGAGGGGCGCTGCTGCACATGAATGGTGAGCCACAACATACTTGGCCTAGGGGCACAAAAACTAGAAATCCGGCCTTGGAGGGGTTGCTGACAAGTCTTGAGCCTTACCGAGAAAATATTGAGCTAGGAAGCTGTAAATGCCCCACTATTCTGCATATTCTCCCAGAAGCTTTTTAAGTTCCTGCAAGTAAAAATTCTCCTGACTACTGGTGTCTCCACTCATTTGCAGCATTCGTTGCCTCCAAAACACTGCCAAATCGTTGTCCCTTTAGGTGTTTTTTGAGATTGGGTAATAGATGATCGGCAGAAGGAGCCAGGCTGGGCAAATGGGATGGATGGGGCATCTCTTGAAAGCCTAAGGAGGTCATTTTTGCAATACTGTCACTGACGTGTGAGACCAGGTATTGTCAGGCAACAGGATGAAACCTTTGGAGAGCTTTCCTCAATGGTTTTCCTTGATGTTTCACCCCAGCTTTGTCAATTAAGAACAGCAATATGTTGCATTGATACTTGAACACTTTGCGAGGTATCTCACAAGCAGAACTCCCTTCGTGTTCCAAAGAATTGTTGCCATTGGCTTCTGCATTGACACTTTTGGCCGGGGTAACCACTGTGCCTCCATTGATTAGACTGTTCCTTTGTCTCAGTCAGGATCCGTGGCTAATCACCGGTTACCAGTTTGTCCAGGAAATCGGACTCATTTCTTGCAAAATGTTCCAAAACAGCTAGCGATGTCTCCAAGTCTCTGCTTTTTGTTTGGTTGTCAACATTTTTTGGGATCCACTTTGCGGCAAGCTTTCTCATTTCCAAGTTGTGGATACTGGCACCAACTCTCTCACGTGATATTCCCAGATATGTTGTAATGGTGGCTATTTAGCGATCCTCCATGATCATGTCATGGATGGCTTTCACGTTTGCAGAGACAGGCCTTCCACTGGCTTCCCCAGGGCGGGCGGATTGCCATCAACACATGACAACCCTTGGCTCTGATTGGACTGGGACCATCCGGTCCAGGTAGATCTGCCAGACACGATCTGCCTTGATTCACACAGAGGTGGAGTGACTGATACTCACAACCACTGTTGGCTTAAGTTGGCGGCAATTTTTTTAATTCATAGGACGTAGACTACCTTCAGGTTAGTCTTCCCTGGTCTGCTGGGACAGAGGGACACTCTGCATCTGTGACACCTAGGAACATATGCATGGTGGTGCATGACTTCTGATGACCTACACTGTATGTAGGTAGGTTTGATGCCACCTAGAATTGTTTTAATGATCTGGTTTTTTTTTTTACAGTTATTGATATATGCATATTTGATGAGTGGCATTACCTGTATTGCCTAGGGATGTTCCTATGATTGTATATCTGGTATTGGGTTTGACACAAAAACAGCTGGATGGATTGGAAATTAAAAAATAATAGTGATCCACAGGGCCGGATTTACCATAAGGCACTGTAGGCACGTGCCTACAGGCGCCAGAAAGGCGGGCTCAGTCCCCTCACCGAGCGCCTCCCTCCCTCCTTTCCTATGAAGAGTCCTGATGGGAGTGTAAATGAGGTTACTTACCTGGGTCTCAGCATTCCATTGACAAGATCTCCCTTCAGTCAGCGGAACCTCCAGCTACAATACTGAGGTTCTTCTAATTACTTAATATTGAGGTACATCTGACTACCTAATACCAAGGGGCACCTATAGCTAACTATGATGGGCAAGGGAAGGAATGGAGAAGTGACAGCTTGGACAGCCAGCACACTTGTGGAGCGGTTTGGCGGGTGTTTGTAGGTTCATGGAGGGCGAAGTCCAATGTGCCAGGACATCTGTGCCTATAGGCTCCTGTCAGCTAAATCCGGGCCTGGTGATCCAGATGTGACAGAACTAATGACAGATTGTTTTTCTATGCTATATCCTTGTTAAACTGTCAATATTTTTATTAATGAAAATAGCAGCTTTAAAAAGAAATATGATAAAGGAAACACAATAGCAACAGCTTCAATGCGATACGTTGCTCCGCAAGACACAAGTGTTACAATCCTCAGACTATTGGTAGCATTTGCCCACAGCTGCAGCCCTTAAAGAGAAACTCCGACCAAGAATTGAACTTTATCCCAATCAGTAACTGATACCCCTTTTACATGAGAAATCTATTCCTTTTCACAAACAGACCATCAGGAGGCGCTGTATGGCTGATATTGTGGTGAAACTCCTCCCACAAAGAAATTCTGGGTACGTACTCTTGGCAGTTTTCGGTCTGTGAACCCTGTTGCATTGTGGGAAATAGCTGTTTACAACTGCCAAAACAGCAAGCAGCAGCTACATCACTTGCCAGCAGCAAAAATGTCACCATGTGATAAATGTCAGAATATAAATCGGGGACTTAAAATATTTTACAATGGGCAAACACTGACTAAATCCTTTATACATAATTGTAAAAATGAAGCACTTTTTTTATTACATTATTTTCACTGGAGTTCCTCTTTAAGAGGGGAGCCACTGGATAGAGTTCAGAAGGTTAACAGCGGAGGGGACGAGTTCCTAGCCTAGCGGTCCTGGTGGAGATGCCCGAAACCTCCTCCCAGATGGGAGCCGACTGAAGAAGCGGTGACCTGAATATGAGGGGTCATTGCCGATCCTCTGTGCCCTGGAGTGCAGTCTGGACTTGTAGTGAAGGTCTAACGGTGGGAGGGGTTTGCCGATTCTCTTGGCTGACCTGATAACCCTCTGTAGCTTGTATCTGTCGCCGTTCAGGGAGCCAGCATACCAGACCAGGATGAATGAACAGAGGACAGATTCTATGGTGGTGGTGTAGAAGCTTGACAGAACCTTCTGAGCCATGCCAAACTTCCTCAGTTGCTGCTAACCATTCAGCTGCTCCACTGTGTTCTGATATGACCCAGCAAAGGTTGCAGACATTTGCAACAGAATGGGTTTTTAACAAAAGTTTTGGTAGACTTGCCGGATCGCCTGCACACTCTGCCGTTGATCTTGCTGAATCAACCCTTTTCTATTATCTTAATTTGTCAAAAACGAATGAAAGAGGCATACAGCAGAATGTAGCAAATGATTCAGGCTACCCACTTTTACATGAACTATCCTGGCTTCAGCATCAGAAACACTTCCTATCTCTACATATTGCTGTCTATTGGTGTATAACCCTGCCCTCCCAGTGATGTTTAGCTATGCGTAATCCCCCTTCCAGAGCATTCTGGGAGACCAGGTATTATTTCTACTGACTTCACACACCACAAACAAACATTCCGCAGTGATGCACCTTCCAGCAGTAAAGATATCGCCACCTGTGATAAATTTCAGGATGTTGATCAATGGGAGGAATGATTTACAATGGGCAAACACTAATTATATAAATGAATATTGTAAAAAAAAATAAAAAAAAAATATTCAAGTTAGTCAAGTTCCTCTTTAGGCCCCTTTTACACTAGGGCCCTTTTTTTTTTTTGCGCGTTACTTTACCCTTTCTGCACGCTGGGCCTTGCACATCAACCATATCTATGGGTGACACAGAATGTTACGGGGAAGCTGGGAATCCCAGTGACGTACTTCCTGTCCAGCGGGGTTTAAGTCAAAGGACGGAAAAGGGGTGGTGGGGGAATTGCTATACAGATGACACTGTTGGCCCACTCTGCCACGAGGACATACAACTATAGTTTTCTGCATTGCAATGTGATGGGGGCTCTGGACATGTGTAAAACTGGCCTCAAGGTCTTTGCTCTATGTGACCATTCACATCATTAATGTAGCCTGTTCATAACATTAAAGGGAACCTGTACTGAGTCAAATTAATTAAAATAAACACATGAGGTAACTTCAAATGAACATTACATAGTTACCTTGCAATCAATTCCTCTCAGCTCACCATTTCCTTCTGACAATGAGCTCTTCCAGTTCTGACAAAATTTTGTCAGAACTGAAATATATCAGTTGCTGTCCGTTATATATCAGTTGCTGTCAGTTATAGCTGAGAGGACAACTGCTGTGCCAAGTAATGTCTGTTTCCCCATGCCTCAAGTGGGCAATGTTACAGTTTAACTGTGTGCTGACCAGAAAGCTGTTATGGGGTAATGGCCATTTTTCAAAATGGAGGACAGAGAATTCCCTTGATCACAGTTGACAAACCGGACGCGGAAAAGGAGAAGGAGATCGAGGAGTAGACTACACGGGACGTAAGTATGACCTGTGTATGTTTATTTTGACTTTTAATTTTCAGTTCAGGTTTTCTTTAAAGTCTAACCAATACAAAGTTACGGCAATTCCAAATAAGATATCCACAAAGAAGCTCAGTTGGGCTCTCGCCTAAGGTCTACTTTGTTATGCCTGAATTGAGTCTATTATCCAAACGTCCACATGTCTGCACGTTACTTGGTGTCATTGTATCCTCTTAGAGAATGGAACAGAGGACCAATACCCAAGATTTGGCCGTTTATCATTATTCCAAAAGATGACCACTGGATTTTCTATTCCTGTTTAAAGTGACACTGAAGCGAAAAAACACACCCAAAAACTTATGATATAATGAATTGTATGTGTAGTACGGATAATTTTTACAACATTAGTAGCAAACAAAAGTGTCTCATATTGTTATTTTCAGTTATTAAGCTTTTTCTTTTTAACATTGCATCATTCTCTAATATTTGAAGTTTACAAATTATACTCTGTATTTTAAACTATGAAACAGAGCAGGAAAGTTCAAAGAGTCATTAGCTCTGCAATAAAATCTTAAACGGTAAGAGACAGGTTAAGATACAGTGGCATGCAAAAGTATTTGACCCCCTTGAAGTTTTCCACATTTTGTCATATTACTGCCACAAACCTGAATCAATTTTATTGGAATTCCACGTGAAAGACCAATACAAAGTGGTGTACATGTTAGAAGTGGAACGAAAATCATACGTGATTCCAAACATTTTTTACAAATCAATAACTGCAAAGTGGGGTGTGCGTAATTATTCGGCCCCCTTTGGTCTCAGTGCAGTCAGTTGCCCGTAGACATTGCCTGATGAGTGCTAATGCCTAAATAGAGTGCACCTGTGTGTAATCTGGCAGTACAAATACAGCAGCTCGGTGAGGGCCTCAGAGGTTGTCTAAGAGAATATTGGGAGCAACAACACCATGAAGTCCAAAGAACACACCAGACAGGTCAGGGATAAAGTTATTGAGACATTTAAAGCAGGCTTAGGCTACAAAAATATTTCCAAAGCCTTGAACATCCCACGGAGCACTATTCAAGCGATCATTCCGAAATAGGAGAATGGCACAACTGTAAACCGACCAAGACAAGGCCATCCACCTAAACTCACAGGCCAAACAAGGAGAGCGCTAATCAGAAATGCAGTCAAGAGGCCCATGGTGACTCTGGACAAGCTGCAGAGATCTACAGCTCAGGTGGGGGAATCTGTCCATAGGACAACTATTAGTCATGCACTGTACAAAGTTGGCCTTTATGGAAGAGTGACAAGAAGAAAGGCATTGTTAACAGAAAAGCATAAGCAGTCCCGTTTGCAGTTTGCCACAAGCCATGTGGGGGACACAGCAACCATGTGGAAGAAGGTGCTCTGGTCAGATGTGACCAAAATGGAACTTTTTGGCTAAAATGCAAAACGTGTGGCAGAAAACTAACACTGCACATCACTCTGAACACACCATCCCCACTGTCAAATATGGTGGTGGCAGCATTATGCTCTGGGGGTGCTTCTCTTCAGCAGGGACAGGGAAGCTTGTCAGAGTTGATGGGAAGATGGATGGAGCCAAATACAGGGCAAACTTGGAAGAAAACCGCTTGGAGTCTGCAAAAGACTTGAGACTGGGGCGGAGCGGAGGTTCACCTTCCAGCAGGACAACAACCCTAAACATAAAGCCAGGGCAACAATGGAATGGTATAAAACAAAGCATATCCATGTGTTAGAATGGCCCAGTCAAAGTCAAGATCTAAATCCAATAGAGAATCTGTGGCAAGATTTGAAAACTGTTGTTCACAAACGCTGTCCATCTAATCTGACTGAGCTGGAGCTGTTTTGCAAAGAAGAATGGGCAAGGATTTCAGTCTTTAGATGTACAAAGTTGGTAGAGACATACCCTAAAAGACTGGCAGCTGTAATTGCAGCAAAAGGTGGTTCTAGAAAGTATTGACTAGGGGGGCTGAATAATTACGCACACCCCACTTAGCAATTTTTTTTTAAATGTTTGGAATCATGTATGATTTTCGTTCCACTTCTTACGTGCACACCACTTTGTATTGGTCTTTCACGTGGAATTCCTATAAAATTGATTCATGTTTGTGGCAGTAATGTGACAAAATGTGGAAAACGTCAAGGGGGCCGAATACTTTTGCAAACCACTGTAAGTACTTCAGAAAACAGCACTGTAGCCAACCAAGCTTGGTCAGAGAGCTCAGAGAAGACCTTCTGCATAGATAACTGAAATTTAACTCTTCCTGTACTGGAAACTGAGACTCATATCTGTGCTACTAATGTTCTATTTCTTAGCTATACTACACATACAAATCATGATATCATAACTTTATTTATTTTTTTCACTTTTGTATTTTTAATGTGATTATAATTTTCAGAATATGTATCTGTATACTCGTGATATATTTCACTTTGCACAAAATAGCCTTTTGTACTTGTTTATCTGTGCAACAATTCTTATTCCAATAAAAACTTTTTGAATTAAAAAAAAAATTATATCATAACTTTATTTTCACTTCAGATACCCTTTAAAGGGATACTTAAGTCTGATGAAAAAAAAAAGACTTTTACTCACCCGGGGCTCCCCTCAGCCCCCTGCAGCTGAACGGTGCCCTCGCCGTGTCCCTCCGATGCACCTGGTCTCGCCGGCGGCCACTTCTGGTTTGGCCTTCACCGGCCGACAGGCTGGGAACGCGGCTGATTATCCGCGTCCCCGGCCGCAATAGTGCCCTCTATAATGCTATTGCGGCCGGGGACGCGGATAATCAGCCGCGTGCCCAGCCTGTCGGCCGGTGACGGCCAAACCGGAAGTGGCCGCCGGCGAGACCAGGTGCATCGGAGGGACACGGCGAGGGCACCGTTCAGCTGCAGGGGGCTGAGGGGACTGGGAGCCCCGGGTGAGTAAAAGTCTTTTTTTTTTTTTTTTCTTCAGACTTAAGTATTTAAAGTCATTGGGAATAAAAAAAAAAAGCCAGATAGTTACCTAAGGAGAGAGAAGGCTCTGGGTCCTATAGAGCCTCCCCGCTCCTCTCCCGGCCCCCTCCTTTAAGCACTGGCTTTCCCTTTTGAATCCCCTGCCGCAGGGACTTCGGAAGACTTCAGTAGCCGAGTCCTCCCGAAGACAGGTGGCTCCATACTGTGCATGCGTGAGTGTGTGAAGACTTCTGAACTCCACCACAGCGGAGAGAGCAGTAGTTGACCGAATTGGTAGAATACTGCCACTGGGGAGCCAGGGCCGGAACGGGGACTGGGAGAGGAGAGGGAAGGCTCTATAGCCTATAGCATATTTCCTTTTAAACAATACCAGTTGCCTGGCAGTCCTGTTGATCTTTGTGGCTGCAGTAGTGTCTGAATCACACACCTGGAACAAGCATGCAGCTAATTCAGTCAGATTTCAGTCAGAAACATCTGATATGCATGCTTGTTCAGGGTCTATGGCTAAAAGTATTAGTGGCAGAGGATCAGCAGAACAGCCAGGCAATCTGTATTGTTTAAAAGGAAATACATATGGTAACCTCCATATCACCCTCCGCTCTGGTGTACTTAAAGGGGCCAGCATCCAATAATTTTGAAATAGATCTATTGTAAAAAGTACAGGGGTGCAAATGTACAAAACTGCATTTTTTAATTCTTGCAGATTCACTTTACTGAATTGAAAAATGGTTTGGAGATCTAGGGCTTTTGAAAATGGGATAGACAGCATTTTGCAGCCAGCTAATGTAATAATGTATGTAATGTTCTTATTTCAGAATTGACTGGCAGGGCCGGTTTAAATAACAATTGGGCCCTAGGGCAAAATTGGCCTGGGGGCCCCACTACAGATACCCCCAACCAAAAAGCGTCAGAGGCTCTTTGTTGCAGGCACATTTCCCTCCTGGACCCCTGAGCTGGCTGCTGACCCTCCCCCAATCACCTCCCAATTTAACAGACTCTGCAGAGTCCCTGGGGAGCAACAGTTAAGATGGGGGAGGGACAACTTGGGGGCCCCTACAGGCTCTGGGGCAATTGCCCATTTTTTCCTATGGTAGCTCCGGCCCTGTTGACTGGAGTAACTGAAGTAAAAAGGCAGTCCTTGCTACCAACAATTCTAATGCTGGATACACATGTTGCGTTTTCCCGTGTGATTCGCGGACTCAATTCCGTCGATTCGATTATTTCCAACATGTTTCGATGGATACAGCTGTCGATTTTGCATATTAATTATGCAAAATCGACGGCTGTATCCATCGAAACACGATCGAACATTTTGGAAATAATTGAATCGACGGAATTGATCCCACGAATCGCACGGGAAAACGCAACGTGTGTATCCAGCATAAGTTAGGGCCCGTTTCCACTAGAGCGAATCCGCATGCGTTGTCTGCATGCGGATTCGCACAGCCAATACAAGTGGATGGCCCTGTTTCCACTTGTCAGTTTTTTCCAGTGTTTTTCCGTGCAGGATCTTTCTGCACGGTAGAGCCTGCAGAATTCGCCTGCGTGAGGAATGCAGGCGATTCGCAGGCTATGTATTTGATAGGGAAAACATACATGCGTATATATTTTGCGTGCGAATTCGCATGAAAACTAATGTAAATTGAACCAGGCAGTGACTTGGTTAAATTCGCATATACCCTGCCTATGCGAAATCGCATGCGAAATCGTGGCAAAAACGCACGCGGAATCGCATCCGCATGCGATTTCGTCAGCGGTGGAATCCCAGCGATTCGCACCGCACTAGTGGAAACGAGCCCTTACTAGTGGGATTCTCTCCAGGAAAACTAATCTTCAGTAAACATCTTGATTTACTTTTGGATCCTCTAGGTGGCGCTGCAGCATTTCCCATAAAGTGCATTTGCTCACTAGACACGCTGTACACAGGGCGATGACGTCTATAATCCGGGCTGCTCCCTGTAGTGACGTGAGGTGCTTAGTCTGGCCATATTGGAGAATGGCAGCGGCTGGGGAGGTGTGGAGGTGTGTGCAAGAGTTTGGACAGGAGTTGCGGGGTGAGACACGAATGCTGAATTTGATGTGGTGTTTGTACAGGAGCAGACACAATTCTGAGGCTGGTGAATGGAGACTGGGACTGCATAGAGCTGCTGCTCAGAGGAGCCAGTCTGTCTTCCATTCTCCAGCCTGCTCTGGGAAAGTGTAAAAGGCTGATGTACATTCTTTAGAGAACTCTCGAGAAATGTAGTTTTACTTACCCTGGGCTTCTTCCAGCCCCTAGAAGTCATTGGGTCCCTCGGCGCAGCTCTGGTCCTCTCCTGGGTCCCACTGGCAGCCTCTAAGGGCTCTTTCGCACTAGAGGTCGTTCCCCGCGTTTTTGACGCAAGGTCGAAACTTTGCGTTAACCAAGGTAAAATTAGAGTTCATAGACTTTCATTTTACCTTTCACACCCGACGCTGCGTTTTTTGGTACGTTGCGGTTCCACGCACCCGGGAGCTTTTAATCGTCGGGAGCCAACGTTTTTCCGTCAGGTGAATTAATAGCTACGCCGCTGATTGCATCGCACGGCAGCATCCCGACTATACGCTGCAGGCTTTTCAATGCGTGCAGGAGAACAGCTCCTGCACGCGATGTAGATGTGAAAGCGCTCTAGGGATCACCGACCCCGATTCGTCTGTGTATATGCATATGCATAGAAAGTGCTGAGCTCTCAGTGATCGGCAATCTTGCAGGCTGTCAGCAGGACCCCGGAGGGGACCAGAGCTGCCCCAAGGGACCCAAATGACTTCTAGGGCCAGGAGAAGCCTGCATTTTTTTTTTTGTATATCTCGCCTCATAAGTCCTTTAAAGCATACCAGAGGTCAAATGTCTTGTAGAAACGGGGGGATTAGGCATATACTGGTATCACCTGTCCTGATGCCCACTGTTCCCCCGTTCTTCTCTCTGCCCCCTGTAGCTTACCTAACAGCCCCCAAAAAGCCCCCAGGATTTACTTCTGGTCAGCCATGTCGGTCTGTAGTGCGCAGGCTCTGGCCGGGAAGCACGCTGCACATGCATATGATGTCATGCGCAGTGCGCTCCCAGCCATACATGCGTATAAATATTGACGTCATGCGCAGGACGCTCCCGGCCACGCTGTAGGATGCGCAGCCTGGCCAGCGCCTGCGCACTAGAGACCAACCCGGCTGACCAGAAGTGTATTTCGGGGGCCGTTAGGTAAGCTACAGGGAGGCAGAGAGGTTTCTCCGAAGTGTTTGACCTCTGTTATACTTTAAGGCAAGTCTCCTAAAGTTGAATAGCCCCCCTTTTCTTGAGCCCACCACTGGTCACTAGGACCCTCTTCAGTGTTCTCCCCAGGCTCTTTTAGGCGGGTGCTCCACCTGGCTATTTTTGGTGACCACCCGGCTGTTATCTGCTCACCTCCGCCTATGTTGTAAGCAGAGAATCGCCAGCCCTGCATTCTCTCATCTCTCTCCACCTGGCTATTTTTTCATGCCACCCGGCTACTTTTTCATACCACCTGGCTGGGAAAAAATTCTGGCGAGAACACTGCTCTTGACTATGCTCCTGTCCCTGGAAAGGCACGGACACACTGATGGCCTGTGCAGTAGCAGAGAGCACTGTGCAGTCGCAGGCTGTCTTGCTTCTGCGTAGCGTGGCTAAGATCTTACACAAACAGGAATGTGGTCACGCATAAAGGGTCATATCAATCTTATTTTAAGTATTTTCTTGCATGCTGGGAGCTTTAAAGGTATTTTATTAATAAGGTTTGAAAATATCTCGTAGGAGAAAACGCAGGTGAAAAATTAATAGGGACATATTGGCAAGATTTAAGACTTCATTGCTTTGATCGGATTAGCTGCACTTAAAATCTATATAACTGTGTTCAATTTTTAAGGGAACCTGAGGTGAGAGGGATATGGAGGCTGACATGTTTTTTTCCTTTTAAATAATGCACATTGCCAGGCTGTCCAGCTGATCCTCTGCCTCAAATACTTTAAGCCATAGACCCTGAACAAGCATGCAGCAGATCAGATGTCCATGACAAATCTGACAAGATTAGCTGTATGCTTGTTTCAGGTGTGTGATTTAGGGCTGAGACACACCAGAAAAGCTCCCCAAATGCTAGAGGTTTCAAAAGCTCTTCCCAATGTAATGCTATGAGGTTTTTTTTACAAAACCTCATCGCTCCAGTGTGCATAGACACATAGGATAACATTAGCAGGAGGTTTCAAAACCTCAAAACGCTCAGAAAAACTCCTCTGGTGTGCACCAGGCCTGAGACCTCAATAACCAGAATACTCAGTAGGACTGCCAGGCAACTGGTATTGTTTAAAAGGAAATAAATATGGCAGCCTCCATAGGTCTCACACCTCGGTTTCCTTTTGAAGCTCTGATTGTTTCAAACTTCAGTACGTTGAACATTTTCAATGGAATGTATTGCAAATAATGCATCATTGATATTAAGAATGTTTGATTGAATCTGGCACAGATCTCCTGCTGTACTTAAAATCAATAAATAGCTAGTTTTTAAAGTGGACCTGAACTCTTGCACAGGAGAGGAGAACACAGAGAAATCCACCCTGTGTCCACCCTGCATGTGTTTATAGAGAGCGGCCTTGTCCAATTCTCCCTTCTCAGAAAGTAATGAGCTAGTGTAATTGAGCTACCAGCTGTCTGCCGAGACATTTGTGTGCATTTTATGTATTTTTATTATTTAGTATTTAGATAGCGCCAACCTCTTCTGCAGCGCTGTACAGAGTATATATTGTCTTTTGTATATATTCTTGTCATTTAGTTGTCCCTCAGAGGGGGTTCACAATCTAATCCCTACCATAGTCATATGTCTATCTATGCATCATGTAGTGTATGTATCGTAGTCTAGGGCAAATTCAAGGGGAAGACCATTATCTTTGTTTTTGGGATATGGGAGGAAAGTGGAGTGCCTGGGGGAAAGCCACACAGACACGGGAAGAGCATACAAACTCTGTACAGATAGCTCCCTGGTTGGTATTTAAACCGGGGGCCCAGCGCTGCAAGGTGAGAATGCTAACCACTACGCCACCATGCTGCCATAAAAAGTGAATGCACTTTTACTGCAATCTTTTATAAAATAATTGTTTATTCACTTCATGAAAACATCTAGGGACAATCTTTTAGAGCAGACAAGAAATTCTGAAAATAGTTTCACTTTGACTATTTAACATACGTCACAAGATGGCTTATGTAGTGATTATGTACTGTACATTATACATTTAAGAGGAACCATCGCGAAAATCTTAAAATTTAAAACACATACAAAAAATAAGTACATTCCTCCCAGAGTAAATTGAGCCATAAATTACTTTTCTCCTATATTGCTGACACTTACAGTAGGTAGTAGAAATCTGACATTACCGATTTTGGGTTAGTCCATCTCTCCATAGGGGATTCTCAGCAAGGCCTTTATTCTTTATAAAGACATTTCCTGAAAATGATTAATACAAAGATGCTGGTCAGCCTCCCTGCACACTATTTTGGCAGTTGGACGGAGCTACTGCCATTCACTAAGTGCTTTTAAAAATCAAGAAAACCCTGAGAACCCCCCTATGAGAAGATGGGCTAGTCCAAAATCTGCCGGCAATGTCAGATTTCTACTACCTACTGTAAGTGACAGTAACATAGGAGAAAAGTAATTTATGGCTCATTTTAAGATTTTCGCGTTCCTCTTTATGTATAAAAATGAATTTGCTGCAAAGTATATGCGTGGTGTTGAGTATGATCTTTCCTTCCTTTTTCTCTAGAGCTGCATGGAACGGACAGTGTCCCATACCTGGAGGGGCCTCCAACACCACTTCAGTTTCATCGGGATTGGCTGACTCCGAACAGACCCTGTGTTCTACGCAATGCCTTCCACCACTGGCCGGCACTACACAAGTGGACATTAGATTACCTCCGGTATGGGAGCTGTAGCTCTGATGGGTTCCAGGTAGAGCTGATGCTCCTAAATACTTTTCAATGCCGTTATTGAGATCTCTGGAAACTATACCTGGTCCAACAGTTCTTATAGATGTGATATGGAACTTTTTCAAGTGACACTGAAGCGCAAAAAAACCCTATGAAATAATGAATTGTATGAGTAGTACAGATAGTTAAAAGAACATTAGTAGCAAAGAAAAGTCTCATTTTTATTTTGTTATATAGCTATTTTTTTTTGTTTTAATAACATTGCATCATTCTCTAATATTTACAGTTTACAAACTACGCTCTGCATTTTAAACTATTAAACTGAGCAGAGCTAATGACACTTTGAGCTTCTCTGCAGTAAAACCTTATGTGAAATTGTCTTTCACTTTTTCTTTAATGCATAAGTGCTTCAGAAAATAGCACTGTAGCCAACTAAATTAGTCGGAGAGCTCAGAGCAGCTCTTTTGCATAGATAAGTAAAGTTTCTTAAAGCGGATCCGAGATGAAAAACTAACTATAACAAGTAACTTGTCTATAGATCTTATCTAAAGTTTAGATAGTTTACACAGCAAATCTAGCTGCAAACAGATTTAATAGAAAATGATTATTTCTTCCAGTGATACAATGACAGCAGCCATGTTTTTAAACATTACACAGAGGCAGGCTTATCTGCACCATCAGCACTCAGACTGTGAAAAAAACCTAATCCCCTCTCCTCCTCCCCTCTGCCTCTGAAATCAATGACTAGTAACACCTCCTCCTCCCCCTGCCCAGACTGAGCTCCCATGAGCCCTTGCTACTGCCAAGGCTCTCTGAAAATCTGTGGGCGTGGTTTATTTAGTTTATAGGGAATTAGAGTATTAAAACAAAAACAAAAAAGTATTTGGCTTGAGGAATGCCCTGTAAACAATAGGAAAGGAACACAATTATGCAATGAGTAAACGTTCACCTCGGATCCACTTTAACTATTTTCTGTACTGGAAACAATATAGGACTGGCTTCTGTGCTTCAATTTCTTAGCTGTACTACACATCCAAATCATTATCTCATGAGTTTATTTTCACTGTAGAGTCCCTTTTAATACGATGATCTGTAACAGTGATGGCTAACCTTGGCACTCCAGCTGTGGTGGAACTACAAGTCCCATGAAGCATTGCAATACTCTGACAGCTCTAAGCATAACTTGGGGAGGCAGAGGCATGATGGAATTTGTAGTTTTGTCACAGCTGGAGTGGCAAGGTAAGCCATCACTGATCTGTAAGTTAGGTGGTAAGGGTTTGCAGTCCTTTCCTGGGCCATATCAGAACAATTGGAGCTTGCCAAAAGTTTTTAAGGCAGGGAACCGTGCAATTTTCCGGGCACTTTTTAGTTTTGTGGCACTCAGTGATAATGGTTTCCACATGCGATTTTCCATGTTTGTATACAATTTTCATATTGTGACAAAATACGTTGTCAGTAATGTGAGCATCATCTTTAGCCGACAGTATGCGCGTGTGTACGCGCTATTGGCGGACTGATAAGGCTGTTTCTGAACAATCTGCTGAGCCTTATCAGTCCGCCGACAGCACGTACACACGCGCATACTGTCGGCTAAAGACCGCCCAGCGGGAGGGTCCGGCGGACCCGTCGTTGCATTTAGTAGTGCGTGTGTACGCACCTTTAGGGCTGACAAGTGTGAACAGATCCTATATATAAAACTAATGACCTAAGCCCGTTTAAATACGGGCTCTAGGTCTGTCCCGCGCACACACACCCAACTGGCCCCTGCACCCTGTCCCAACGGCTGTGACAGTGCAGGACATTTGCAGTAGCGCAAAAGCACTGACACAGGGACATGAGACGCAGGGACACTTGTACTTTATTAGGTAGGATAGCGGTTCACTGTCAGTTTTGCAATAATCAGAGAACAGACAAAAAAATGTCTATTCTCAGCTCAAGTGCTAACCGGCCTTACAGTCTAATGGGTTAAGGGATAGATGAAGGGAGGCTGTGGATGAGATGGTAAAATGGTGGTCAGTTGCCTGGGTGTCCTAAGAGAAAGAGCATGCTCGCCTGAAGGGGTAAGTTTTCAGGTTGTGACTAAAAAGGGTGAGTGGCGGATGGGTTATGGGGAGGGTGTTTCAGAGGAGGGAAGAGGATCAAGAGAAGTCTTGTAACTGGGAGTGACCAGAGAGGAAGACAGGAGAATATTGTTAGTAGAGCAGAGATTGCGTGTAGGATGGTATCTGAAAATAAGTTTATTTAGAGAAAGAGCTAGGTTGTAAATTGCGAGCGTCAGGATTTTGAATTGTATCCTTTGTATAACTAGTAGGCAGTGAAGAGACTTACAGAGGGGGCTAGGGCTGGAGAAGCGGAAAGAGAGGTGGATGAGGTGTAACTGGTAGCCAGTGATGGGACTGACAGAGGGGGATAGGGCTGGAGAAGCAGGAGGAGAAGCGGATGAGGTGTAACTGGCAGACAGTGAAGAGACTGACAGAGGGGGATAGGGCTGGAGAAGAGGTGGATGAGGTGTAACTGGCCGACAGTGAAGGGACGGTCAGAGTGTGATAGGGGCTGGAGAAGCTGGAGGAGAGGTGGATGAGGTGTAACTGGCAGCCAGTGAAGGGACTGCCAGTGTGATAGGGCTGGAGAAGCAGGAAGAGAGATGCATGAGGTGTAACTGGCAGGCAGTAAATGGACGGTCAGAGTGTGATAGGGCTGGAGAAGCAGGAGGAGAGGTGGATGAGGTATAACTGGCAGCCAGTGATGAGACTGAGTGGAAAAAGGCTGGAGAAGCGGGAAGAGAGGTGGATGAGGTGTAACTGGCAGCCAGTGAAGGAACTGTCTGTGTGATAGGGGTTGGAGAAGCAGAAGGAGAGGTGGATGAGGTGTAACTGGCCGGCAGTGAAGGGACGGTCAGAGTGTGATAGGGGCTGGAGGAGAGGTGGATGAGGTGTAACTGGCAGCCAGTGAAGGGACTGCCAGTGTGATAGGGCTGGAGAATCAGGAGGAGAGGTTGATGAGGTGTAACTGGCAGCCAGTGATGAGACTGAGTGGAATAAGGTTGGAGAAGCGGGAAGAGAGCTGGATGAGGTGTAACTGGCAGGCAGTGAAGGGACTGTCAGTATGATAGGGCTGGAGAAGCAGGAGGAGAGGTGGATGAGGTGTAACTGGCAGGCAGTGAAGGGACTGTCAGTGTGATGGGGCTGGAGAAGCAGGAGGAGAGGTGGATGAGGTGTAACTGGCAGGCAGTGAAGGGACGGTCAGAGAGTGATAGGGCTGGAGAAGCAGGAGGAGAGGTTTGAGGTGTAACTGGCAGCCAGTGATGAGACTGAGTGGAATAAGGCTGGAGAAGCAGGAAGAGAGGAGGATGAGGTATAACTGGCAGTCACTGATGAGACTGAGTGGAATAAGGCTGGAAAAGCAGGAAGACAGGTGGATGAAGTGTAACTGGCAGTCAGTGATGAGACTGAGTGGAATAAGGTTGGAGAAGCGGGAAGAGAGCTGGATGAAGTGTAACTGGCAGTCAGTGAAGGGACTGTCAGTGTGATAGGGCTGGAGAACCTCCTCCTTTTCACTACTTGTCAACTGAAAATGTGCTGAAAAGTAGGTGGAAAGGTACTATCAAAATGATTTTGAGTATTTTCTTTCTTTCTGGTGGCTTAAAAGGCATTTTATTGACAAGTTTAAAAATATCACCTTGGAGAAAACTCTGGTGAAAAAGTCAATTGCATATGGGCCAGGTGTCCTTTAACCTCCTTAGCGGTAACCCCGTGTGTGACACGGGGTAAGCCGCCGGAGGGTGCCGCTCAGGCCCTACTGGGCCGATTTTCATAATTTTTTTTTTGCTGGACGCAGCTAGCACTTTGCTAGCTGCGCCAGCACCCCGATCGCCGCCGCCGCGCGCCCGATCGCCGCTATCCGGTGCGGCGCGCGCCCCCCCCCCCCCAGACCCCTGCGCTGCCTGGCCAATCAGTGCCAGGCAGCGCCAAGGGGTGGATCGGGTCTCCCAATGACGTCCCGACGTCGGTGACGTCATCCCGCCCCGTCGCCATGGCGACTGGGAAGCCCTCCAGGAAATCCCGTTCTTTGAACGGGATTTCCTGATCGCCTGTCGCCGGAGGCGATCGGCGGGGCTGGGGGGATGCCGCTGAGCAGCGGCTATCATGTAGCGAGCCCTGGGCTCGCTACATGATTTAAAAAAAATAAAATAAAAAAAAAACTGCTGCGCTGCCCCCTGGCGGTATTTTTCATACCGCCAGGGGGGTTAAAGTACAAAAAGTCTTAAAAGGTTGAACTTATGAGATGTTTTTTTCTTTTTCTAACCTAGATGCTGATCACAGATGTTCCAATTGGCTGCTCCACTTTCACAGCAGTTTTGCTGATAAATATCTTTGAGGGCTCTTTTCCACTAGGAAATGCGATCACAATTGCACTGCAATCGCATTTCTTTTCAATTTCCACCACCGCGATTCTGCCCCGATTGGGCTGTGATCTGTCGGGTGTATGTTGCGATTGCCATGTGTTTGTGATTTGCATTAGGGTAAAAAAAAAAAAAGGGGGGGGGGGGTTTAAAGAGAAACTCCGACCAAGAATTGAACTTAATCCCAATCAGTAGCTGATATGCCCCCTTTTACATGAGAAATCTATTCCTTTTCACAAACAGACCTTCAGGGGGCGCTGTATGACTGATATTGTGGTTAAATCCCTCCCACAACAAACCCTGAGGACCGTGGTACTCCTGGCAGTTTCCTGTCTGTGAACCTTGTTGCATTGTGGGAAATAGCTGTTTACAACTGCCAAAACAGCAAGCAGCAGCTACATCATCGGCCAGCAGTAAAAATGTTACCATGTGATAAATGTCAGAATATAAATCAGGGATTTAAAAGATTTTACAATGGGCAAACACTGACTAAATCATTTATACATAATTCTTGTAAAAATGAAGCGCTTTTTTTACTATTTTCACTGGAGTTCCTCTTTAAATTCCAGAATTGCTGGGAAAATTGCATACCGTGCGATAGTGATTTTCCTGCAAACCTATTAAATGTATAGGAGCTGAATCGCACAGAACCTAGCGTTTTGCAAGCAGGATCAGATCGCAAAATGCTGGTATTGGAAAAGAGCCCTGAGCTGCTTTGTGATGAATAATCCTGACTGTTATAAGCCGACAGTTACAGCAATAAGATAAACATTTGAAACAATCCATATTTATTTAGAGGTTGTTCATGTAAAAAATGTCTTGTCTAATGAGTCATACTGTCATTTGCTCTGCTTATTGCTGATCACAGACCTGTTGTTGGTCTGCAGGACGTGTTTAGGATCCAAGCGTGTAAGTGTGGCGGTTACACCGAATGGCTATGCGGACGCCGTGTATCAGGACAGGTTTGTCATGCCGGAGGAGAGGACCATGACGCTGGCGGACTTCCTGGATATTATAGAGAAGAAAAGCCAACCCCCGGGAGTGTTCTACATCCAGAAGCAATGCTCCAACCTGACAGAGGAGTTCCCTGAGCTGATAGGAGATATGGAGAGCCACATTCCCTGGATGAGCGAGGCTCTAGGTACGTCACTGAGTGGCTTGGTTTACACATAAATCTGCACATTTCTGGTCCTGTCAGTTTTGCATCAGTTTTACATGACTAGATTGGAAATGTACACCTTTAATGTGTGTACACAGCCATAACTGACGGGACTGGACAGGAAATGTACACCTTTTATGTGTATACACAGCCATAACTGACAGGATTGGACAGGAAATGTACACCTTTGTGTGTACACAGCCATCACTAACAGGACTGGACAGGAAATGTACACCTTTTATGTGTGTACACAGCCATAACTGACAGGACTGGACAGGAAATGTACACCTTTTATGTGTGTACACAGCCATAACTGACAGGACTGGACAGGAAATGTACACCTTTGTGTGTACACAGCCATCAGTAACAGGACTGGACAGGAAATGTACACCTTTTATGTGTGTACACAGCCATAACTGACAGGACTGGACAGGAAATGTACACCTTTTATGTGTGTACACAGCCATAACTGACAGGACTGGACAGGAAATGTACACCTTTGTGTGTACACAACCATCACTAACAGGACTGGACAGGAAATGTACACCTTTAATGTGTGTACACAGCCATAACTGATGGGACCAGACAGGAAATGTACACCTTTTATGTGTGTACACAGCCATAACTGACAGGACTGGACAGGAAATGTACACCTTTTATGTATGTACACAGCCATAACTGACAAGACAGGACTGGACAGGAAATGTACACCTTTTATGTATGTACACAGCCATAACTGACAGGACTGGACAGGAAATGTACACCTTGTGTGAACACATCCATAGAAACACATACAAAGCTGATGCTAACTGTCACAATACGGACAGGACAGGACTGGACACCTTTTTATGTGTGAACCATCCCTGAATGCTTATTGTTTATTTCTTGTGTGAGAGACGGCTGTGTGATGTCATGTACAGCTCATAAAGAGGCACTGTAGTGACATATAGTAGAATACAGTAATTATTCAGGATGCCCACTTTTACAGTAATTTGCCTGGTTTCAGCATCAGAAACACTTCCCCTGTCTTCATATCACTGTACTGTATATTGGTATGTAGCCCCGCCCTCTTCCCGAGCATTCTGGGAGATCAGGTATATTTTCTGCTGGCTTTACTTAGAACTCTCAGTAAACGAACATTCTGCAGAGATCGCCTGACGGGACTAAAGATGTCACCACCTGTGATAAATTTCAGAATGTTAATCGGTGTTAGGAAATATTCTGCAATGTATGATTATAATAAAAATTAATGAACTATAAATGAACTAGTTGAACTAAGCCCGTTAAAAAACAGGCTCTAGGTCTTTTCACACCATCAGTGCACATGCCCACACCCGTCCTCAGCGCACACGCGCCCTGTCCTCCTGTCCCAATGGCTGGCTGTCCTGTACATGCGCAGTAGCGCAACACACGGACACAGGGACAGGATGACGCAGGCAAACAGGGATATTATTAGCTGGGATATTGTAAAAAAAGGCAAAAGAAAGAGGTTACATTCACTTTCAATAAAAGAGAGCTTTATAACATAGGTAAACATAATCAAACAGAAAATGTACACTGCATAACCTTCTCATATATTAAACGCTTGTGATCCCAATTTTAACAATTTTGGAAGAACAGTAAAACAAATCAATAAACAAACTATAATAAATGTTCCAATCATCATATATGGTATTTAGTCAATATTACTTGAGAGGTCATGGTTAATATCCTAAAAATCCCATACCTTAGAAAAATTAACCGAAGTTTCATTAACCAATGAGGTCAAATATTCCATTAGTCTCACTCTTCGTACTCTATGTATAACATTGTCAATACTCGGGGGTTCCTTACGTTTCCAAAAAGCCATGAAATTTGCATCCTTGCGGCAGTAAGAAGGTGAGTAAGCATTTTCCGCGAATTTGATCGCAGACCAGGTGGGGATTTACCCAAAACATAAACCCATGGGTCCAATGAGACCTGTTTGTGTAGCACTTTGTATACCAGATCTTTAACCTTCGACCAATAAGGGCAGATAACTGGGCAGTGCCAAAAAATGTGAGCCAGAGAACCCTGTGCCCCTCAACCTCTCCAGCAAGATGCAGATGATGTAGGGAAAAGTTTGTTCAAAACTACAGGGGTATAATACCAATTAAACATCATTTTATATATATGCTCTCTTTAACAGGAGTCCATATAGAAGTTTTTCTGGCATTATCCCAAATCGATTCCCAATCTGATTGATTCAAACACCCCCCAAACTCAGTCTCCCAATAGACCATATACTTATTCTTCAAAGATTGAACAGAACCCAAAGAGGATAATGCCACATATAATTTAGTGATGGACTGAATTGGGCGCTGATCTTCCAATGTCATTTGTTCAGACATCATGAGAGACGGAAGAGATGCCCCCTGGAACCTAGATCTAATACATGAACGTAATTGCAAATATGGCAAATGTCATATTCAGATAAGTTAAATTTAGTTTGAAATGCAGTATAGGATAAAAATTTGCCAGTTGTAGAATCGCATAAATCTTTAATAGATCATGGAGTCAGCAAAAGTTTGAACCCTCTGAAGGGCCTCAGTGAGTAATTCAGAGATATCATTTAAACATTCCACGGGGGATACATTTCCTCGAAGCCCAAATTTATACTTCGTGTGATCCCACACTGATTTTGTAAATTTTACGGAGTTCAATTGAAGGGGATACAGTATAGAAGAAGATTTATTAGACCACAGGAGATAGCTCAGCATACAGGGATATATGGCATCTTGTTCAATCTTATGACGTAACAGCTTAGCTGACCATTCTACAATCTGCCGCAAGTGTGATGCATAATAATATAGCAGAAAGTTTGGAACCGAGAGGCCCCCGTGAGATTTGTCTGCTTCCATAACAGAGAAGGGGACCCTAGGTTTTTTCCTACCCCAAATAAACCTTCTAATGTCTTTCTGCAATTTGTTTAAAACTCCAGAAGGGACTCTAACCGGGAGGGTCTCAAACATATATAAAATTCGAGGAAGACCGTTCCATTTTTATTTAATCTATTCTCCCCATCCATGAGATCCCATACGAAGACCATCTATTCAGATCCTGAGTAATTTGTTGGATGAGGGGGCGGGTAATTATACTTGTATAAGGAGTGGTATGAACTACTAAAATGGACACCTAAGTATCTAATGTAATCCTTCTTCCATAGAAAGTGAAACTGACTCTGGAGATGAGCTAGATCTTGCGCTGGGACATTCAGGGGTAATGCCTCTCTTGTCCAGGTTAAAGGGGAACTGAAGAGAGAGGTATATGGAGGCTGCCATGTTTTTTTCCTTTTAAGCAATACCAGTTGCCTGGGAGCCCTGCTGATCATCTGCCTCTAATACTGTTAGCCATAGACCCTGAACAAGCATGCAGCAGATCAGGTGTTTCAGACTTTAAAGTCAGATCTGACAAAACTAGCTGCATGCTTGTTTCTGGTGTTATTCAGATACTACAGCAGAGAAATAGACCAGGAGGGCTGCCAGGCAACTGGTATTGATTAAAAGGAAATAAATATGACAGCCTCCGTATACCTCTTACTTAAGTTCCCCTTTAAGTTTAAACCTTGAAAATGCCTCAAATGATCTAATGAGGTGGAATTCATTACTTTTTTTTTTTTACCACAGTGCCTCTTTTAATATTAAGAACATGATTTTGCTTTAACAAGATGCTGAATTTTGTTCTGCACCTTCCATGGTTCCGCCTTTTATTTTAGGTCTGTAGCAGATTATTCATAAATATAACAGTGGATTGTACATCAGGGGTCTTCAGTCCCAGTTATGACTGGTGTGTGAACTGGTACATATTCTAACAGCAACCGTTTTATTGCTCCATTCCCAGTAATCCGGACAGCCTGCTTCAATAGGGAATTAAACGGACCCTCTGGTGGATCTGAGTTTATGAATCCACTATTCTATCCTGACTGGCCAATATTTACAAAAAATGCAGTTGCTGGTTTTTACCATGTAAAATGTTTCATCTTCTTTATCCAGCCAATTGAAATGAGATGAAATTCAACCATTGCATGGCTAGATCTGCTGCTTTTCCCAATCACTCTTTCTTTCTATCTTCCTTTTTTTTTTCTTCCTTTCCCCGTTCCTTTCTGATGAGTCACGCTGCCTGTTCTGGTGTGTACAGTCCTCTTCTCCTCTCATGCTCACTCCCAAGACAGCCCTGGACACTCAGAGCAGCTGTCTTGTCTCTGCAGAAGAGCAGACAGCATAACTCATCAGAAAAGAGAGGGTGAGGTGAGAGTAGCAGAGAGGCTGGGCAGGCTTGCAGATCTGACAGTGCTGTTGTCTAATTTCTACACAGTTCTCAGATAGAGGGATTAGGTGGAGCAGAACATTTACAGGTAATTAACAGTAAACTCTTCTCAGTGACTGAATAGCGCACTGGTTAAGGGCTCTGCCTCTGACACAGGAGACCTGGGTTCGAATCTCTGCTTTTCCTATTCAGTAAGTCAGCACCTATTCAGTAAGAAAACCTTGGGCAAGACTCACACTGCTACTGTCTGCTGAGCGCGCCCTAAAGGCTGCAGCTCTGGCGCTTTGAGTCTGCCAGGAGAAAAGCACACTATAAATGTTCTGTGTCTTGTCTCTTTCAGCAGATGGTAGTGGATTCCTATGCTTGGAATCACTGCAGGGTCAGGGAGGACCTCTGCTATGGGCATAGTCTAGTGAACTGAATGTATTTGCTTCTATTCCTGCAGACTGAAGTTGGGATTTCCAGGTTCTACAATTGTCTGTGGATTTCATGTGTTCTTCTGTCCGGTTTACAGGGAAGCGTCCTGACGCTGTGAACTTCTGGCTGGGAGAGTCTGCAGCAGTAACCTCCTGTGAGTAACTGTTACATTGTTACATCAGAATATGTAAATCTGCATTAAAGGACATCCGAGGCGAAAATAAACTGATGAGAAAAACAATTGTATCTTTTCTCCAGTTGCCTAAAAATGACCTTTTAAGCTCCCTGGCGGTATGCCGCACAGGGAGATATCTCAGCCCCTGGTGGGGCGATTTTTATCATGTAAAGTGCTGTGCGCGCAGATAGCACTTTGCTAGCTGCGCGCACAGCTTGATCGCCGCCGCTCTGCGGCGATCACCCGCACGCAGCGGCAGAAGAGGGCCCCCCCGCCAGAGCCCTGCGCTGCCCGGACCAATGAGTTCCGGGCAGCGCTATGGGCTGGATCGAGTGCGCCTGACGTCAGGACGTCGGCTGACGTCCATGACGTCATGCCGATCGTCGCCATGGCGACAGGAGAAGCCAAACGGGAACGCGTTATATACGCGTTCCCCTGTTTGCTATTGTTGCCGGCGGCAATCGGACTAGAGGGCCACATGCGCCCTCTAGTGGGGTTTCATGTAGCTACCACTCTGGTAGCTTTACATGAAACAAAAAAAAAAAATTTAAAAAAAAGTTTTTTCCATCATTTGAAAAAAAAAATTAACCGCCAGGGAGGTTAAAGGAATACTATCGATACCCAAGTGTTCTAAAATGACAGTGTGCAAATAATGTCTAAGTAGCTGTGTAAACATTTTCCTACTTTTCATGTTCAATATCAGAGGCAAAAGCTGTAATTTATTGAGGGTAGGATTTAACTTTATTGGAACAAATCAATTGCAGAAGGGGTGTGAGCTTCAATGCACAGCCAGCGTTGCATATCAGACTACAGAAAGCAAATATCAAACATATAAAACTCTGAAAGCAAAAACAGTATGCGAAAGCAAAAACAGTATGCAAAAGGTGTGACAATTCATTACATTTCCTCTGCTCTCTTCAGACAGGTCAGTCAGAAACACAGGAGCTGCAGCTCTTCTCTCTGTCACACACAGAGCTGCACATAGAGTTAACTGATTAAGTGTGAGGGGAATTTCCCCTCGCCTCATGGCTCAGTCAGCCGTCAGTTTTGGCTTCAGTAAAGTTTGAATGTATTTTGATAACAGTAAACAAAGCTGTTGCTACTAAAATGTATACACCAGTACTGCAGCACTTCCCAAACAATTCCTGTGTCAATTGAAAAAAATATGTGAATCGATAGTATTCCTGTAAGATATCCCAGTTTTATTTTATATTTAAATCTAGTTTTTAAGTTTTTACTGTTTCATTATCTCTGCTCCATGATACCTTCTTTGAAGTATGTCAAAGCTCAAATCTCTGAATTATTGACCCTTTTTATCTCTTTCCTGCTCTCAGAAGCTATTTACTGACAGGAAAGTGTTTTATGTCTGTAATTACTTATCACTGAGTGTTACACATGTCTATCTCATCATATCACGTCACCTCAGTTGTCCTTTAACCACTTCAGGACCACAGTGCTAAACCCCCCTAAAGACCAGGCTATATTTTGTTCAACTGGCCACTGCAGTTTAAGGCCAAGCTGCAGGGCCGCACAACACAGCACACAAGTGTCACACGGCTGTCCCCAGTACAGCGCTGCTACTGAATGCAGCGCTGTACTAACAGAAAAGACGGCGGTTTCGCCGCCCAAGCAGGAGATGCGCTCCCATCTCTGATAGTGCCCTTCTGAACATATCGTCCTCCAGTGCCCTTCTGAACATATCGTCCTCCAGTGCCCTTCTGAACATATCGTCCTCCAGTGCCCTTCTGAACATATCGTCCTCCAGTGCCCTTCTGAACATATCGTCCTCCAGTGCCCTTCTGAACATATCGTCCTCCAGTGCCCTTCTGAACATATCGTCCTCCAGTGCCCTTCTGAACATATCGTCCTCCAGTGCCCTTCTGAACATATCGTCCTCCAGTGCCCTTCTGAACATATCGTCCTCCAGTGCCCTTCTGAACATATCGTCCTCCAGTGCCCTTCTGAACATATCGTCCTCCAGTGCCCTTCTGAACATATCGTCCTCCAGTGCCCTTCTGAACATATCGTCCTCCAGTGCCCTTCTGAACATATCGTCCTCCAGTGCCCTTCTGAACATATCGTCCTCCAGTGCCCTTCTGAACATATCGTCCTCCAGTGCCCTTCTGAACATATCGTCCTCCAGTGCCCTTCTGAACATATCGTCCTCCAGTGCCCTTCTGAACATATCGTCCTCCAGTGCCCTTCTGAACACACCATCACCCAGTGCCCTTCTGAACACACCATCACCCAGTGCCCTTCTGAACACACCATCACCCAGTGCCCTTCTGAACACACCATCACCCAGTGCCCTTCTGAACACACCGTCCTCCAGTGCCCTTCTGAACACACCGTCCTCCAGTGCCCTTCTGAGCACACCGTCCTCCAGTGCCCTTCTAAACATACCGTCCTCCAGTGCCCTTCTGAACATACCGTCCTCCAGTGCCCTTCTGAACATACCGTCCTCCAGTGCCCTTCTGAACATACCGTCCTCCAGTGCCCTTCTGAACATATCGTCCTCCAGTGCCCTTCTGAACATATCGTCCTCCAGTGCCCTTCTGAAAATATCGTCCTCCAGTGCCCTTCTGAAAATATCGTCCTCCAGTGCCCTTCTGAACATATCCTCCAGTGCCCTTCTGAACACACCATCACCCAGTGCCCTTCTGAGCGCACCGTCCTCCAGTGCCCTTCTGAGCGCACCGTCCTCCAGTGCCCTTCTGAGCGCACCGTCCTCCAGTGCCCTTCTGAGCGCACCGTCCTCCAGTGCCCTTCTGAGCGCACCGTCCTCCAGTGCCCTTCTGAGCGCACCGTCCTTCAGTGCCCTTCTGAGCGCACCGTCCTCCAGTGCCCTTCTGAGCGCACCGTCCTCCAGTGCCCTTCTGAGCGCACCGTCCTCCAGTGCCCTTCTGAGCGCACCGTCCTCCAGTGCCCTTCTGAGCGCACCGTCCTCCAGTGCCCTTCTGAGCGCACCGTCCTCCAGTGCCCTTCTGAGCGCACCGTCCTCCAGTGCCCTTCTGAGCGCACCGTCCTCCAGTGCCCTTCTGAGCGCACCGTCCTCCAGTGCCCTTCTGAGCGCACCGTCCTCCAGTGCCCTTCTGAGCGCACCGTCCTCCAGTGCCCTTCTGAGCGCACCGTCCTCCAGTGCCCTTCTGAGCGCACCGTCCTCCAGTGCCCTTCTGAGCGCACCGTCCTCCAGTGCCCTTCTGAGCGCACCGTCCTCCAGTGCCCTTCTGAGCGCACCGTCCTCCAGTGCCCTTCTGAGCGCACCGTCCTCCAGTGCCCTTCTGAGCGCACCGTCCTCCAGTGCCCTTCTGAGCGCACCGTCCTCCAGTGCCCTTCTGAGCGCACCGTCCTCCAGTGCCCTTCTGAGCGCACCGTCCTCCAGTGCCCTTCTGAGCGCACCGTCCCCCAGTGCCCTTCTGAGCGCACCGTCCCCCAGTGCCCTTCTGAGCGCACCGTCCCCCAGTGCCCTTCTGAGCGCACCGTCCCCCAGTGCCCTTCTGAGCGCACCGTCCCCCAGTGCCCTTCTGAGCGCACCGTCCCCCAGTGCCCTTCTGAGCGCACCGTCCCCCAGTGCCCTTCTGAGCGCACCGTCCCCCAGTGCCCTTCTGAGCGCACCGTCCCCCAGTGCCCTTCTGAGCGCACCGTCCCCCAGTGCCCTTCTGAGCGCACCGTCCCCCAGTGCCCTTCTGAGCGCACCGTCCCCCAGTGCCCTTCTGAGCGCACCGTCCCCCAGTGCCCTTCTGAGCGCACCGTCCCCCAGTGCCCTTCTGAGCGCACCGTCCCCCAGTGCCCTTCTGAGCGCACCGTCCCCCAGTGCCCTTCTGAGCGCACCGTCCCCCAGTGCCCTTCTGAGCGCACCGTCCCCCAGTGCCCTTCTGAGCGCACCGTCCCCCAGTGCCCTTCTGAGCGCACCGTCCCCCAGTGCCCTTCTGAGCCCACCGTCCCCCAGTGCCCTTCTGAGCCCACCGTCCCCCAGTGCCCTTCTGAGCCCACCGTCCCCCAGTGCCCTTCTGAGCGCACCGTCCCCCAGTGCCCTTCTGAGCGCACCGTCCCCCAGTGCCCTTCTGAGCGCACCGTCCCCCAGTGCCCTTCTGAGCGCACCGTCCCCCAGTGCCCTTCTGAGCGCACCGTCCCCCAGTGCCCTTCTGAGCGCACCGTCCCCCAGTGCCCTTCTGAGCGCACCGTCCCCCAGTGCCCTTCTGAGCGCACCGTCCCCCAGTGCCCTTCTGAGCGCACCGTCCCCCAGTGCCCTTCTGAGCGCACCGTCCCCCAGTGCCCTTCTGAGCGCACCGTCCCCCAGTGCCCTTCTGAGCGCACCGTCCCCCAGTGCCCTTCTGAGCGCACCGTCCCCCAGTGCCCTTCTGAGCGCACCGTCCCCCAGTGCCCTTCTGAGCGCACCGTCCCCCAGTGCCCTTCTGAGCGCACCGTCCCCCAGTGCCCTTCTGAGCGCACCGTCCCCCAGTGCCCTTCTGAGCGCACCGTCCCCCAGTGCCCTTCTGAGCGCACCGTCCCCCAGTGCCCTTCTGAGCGCACCGTCCCCCAGTGCCCTTCTGAGCGCACCGTCCCCCAGTGCCCTTCTGAGCGCACCGTCCCCCAGTGCCCTTCTGAGCGCACCGTCCCCCAGTGCCCTTCTGAGCGCACCGTCCCCCAGTGCCCTTCTGAGCGCACCGTCCCCCAGTGCCCTTCTGAGCGCACCGTCCCCCAGTGCCCTTCTGAGCGCACCGTCCCCCAGTGCCCTTCTGAGCGCACCGTCCCCCTGTGCCCTTCTGAGCGCACCGTCCCCCTGTGCCCTTCTGAGCGCACCGTCCCCCTGTGCCCTTCTGAGCGCACCGTCCCCCTGTGCCCTTCTGAGCGCACCGTCCCCCTGTGCCCTTCTGAGCGCACCGTCCCCCTGTGCCCTTCTGAGCGCACCGTCCCCCTGTGCCCTTCTGAGCGCACCGTCCCCCTGTGCCCTTCTGAGCGCACCGTCCCCCTGTGCCCTTCTGAGCGCACCGTCCCCCTGTGCCCTTCTGAGCGCACCGTCCCCCTGTGCCCTTCTGAGCGCACCGTCCCCCAGTGCCCTTCTGAGCGCACCGTCCCCCAGTGCCCTTCTGAGCGCTCCGTCCCCCAGTGCCCTTCTGAGCGCTCCGTCCCCCAGTGCCCTTCTGAGCGCTCCGTCCCCCAGTGCCCTTCTGAGCGCACCGTCCCCCAGTGCCCTTCTGAGCGCACCGTCCCCCAGTGCCCTTCTGAGCGCACCGTCCCCCAGTGCCCTTCTGAGCGCACCGTCCCCCAGTGCCCTTCTGAGCGCACCGTCCCCCAGTGCCCTTCTGAGCGCACCGTCCCCCAGTGCCCTTCTGAGCGCACCGTCCCCCAGTGCCCTTCTGAGCGCACCGTCCCCCAGTGCCCTTCTGAGCGCACCGTCCCCCAGTGCCCTTCTGAGCGCACCGTCCCCCAGTGCCCTTCTGAGCGCACCGTCCCCCAGTGCCCTTCTGAGCGCACCGTCCCCCAGTGCCCTTCTGAGCGCACCGTCCCCCAGTGCCCTTCTGAGCGCACCGTCCCCCAGTGCCCCTCTGAGCGCACCGTCCCCCAGTGCCCTTCTGAGCGCACCGTCCCCCAGTGCCCCTCTGAGCGCACCGTCCCCCAGTGCCCCTCTGAGCGCACCGTCCCCCAGTGCCCCTCTGAGCGCACCGTCCCCCAGTGCCCCTCTGAGCGCACCGTCCCCCAGTGCCCCTCTGAGCGCACCGTCCCCCAGTGCCCCTCTGAGCGCACCGTCCCCCAGTGCCCCTCTGAGCGCACCGTCCCCCAGTGCCCCTCTGAGCGCACCGTCCCCCAGTGCCCCTCTGAGCGCACCGTCCCCCAGTGCCCCTCTGAGCACACCGTCCCCCAGTGCCCCTCTGAGCACACCGTCCCCCAGTGCCCTTCTGACCAACTGATCTGTTTGACACGGATCTGATCTGGATTTAGGGCACGTTCCGCATCCACGCGTTGGTACGTACGCATCAGCTGCTCACCTGTCTAGCTGCCACCGCTCGTCCCGCCACTTGTCCTGCCGCTTGGTCCCTTCCACAGCCTGGAGGCCAGCAGAAGCATGGCTCTCCATAGGCTGCCAGGCAACTGGTATTGTTAAATTGAAATGAATATGGCAGCCTCCATATTCTTCTCACTTCAGTTGTCCTTTAAGTTGTGCATACTGAATTTCACAGAAGAAGGATTGTCGAAGTTCGATAAGGCCTTTGTGAAAGAATCCCTCTTCTCAGCCAAGCAATGTATCTATCGTCTTCAGATGGCTCTCCCCGGCATGCCCTTCCCTGGCAGACTGGAAAGCTAACATAAAGGACTCTTTGCCATATAAAAAGTTGGTGTTTGAACGCAGAGGATGCCCTGACAAATGTTCTTGAATCTGGGTCAGGTGGTTATCTAGTCCTCACTGTAGTCTCATCTCTGGTTCCTCAGCCTTTGCACTGGACTGTGTTTAGCTAACTGTTCAATCATTCACTTCTCTAAAGTTGTATAGAGTTCCTATATCTTGAGGTTCTGGTGGAGATGGCCCGAAAAACCTCCGGCCGGTTGGGAGCCGACTGAAGAAGAGGTCATGGTGTGAGGTGAGGGGTCGTTGACAATCATCACCGCTCTGGAGCGCAGTCTGTAGCACTGGGGTATTCTGTTTACAAAGCTTTCATATGTTATATTAAAAACTGTAACTGTTCTTGGACTTTTAAAAATAGCAGCATAGCAGCTTCCATATTTCTTTACAGATCCCTATTAATAAACCAGTCCTGTAATCTGTACAGTTCAGCACTGTCCAGTAGGGGGCAGTGAAAGACAAACCCCTTCTAGAATAAATGACAATTCTAACTTGGCTGATCTGTCTTCTTGCAGTGCATAAAGACCACTACGAGAACCTGTATTGTGTCATTTCAGGAGAGAAGCACTTTATTCTGCACCCGCCCAGCGACCGACCTTTTATCCCATATGGTATGCTATCAACAGCAATTATATTTGCTAAGAATTAAAGTGGAACTGAACTCAGAACGTCCTCTGCTCTAAAAGATACGCAACAGTATAACCACCTTTAAAGAAAAATGTCTTTGTTACATCTGATACAAATCGTGCAATAAATCTGCACTGTTTCTACTTCCTGCTTTCATGGAAGCAGACATATATTGTTAGCATACTATGCTTTCAAATGACCTTCATTCACGACAGTCATGTGACACAGGGTAGAGATCAAATTACATTTTGTGATTAGACATAAATGAGGGGGAATTAAACAAGTTAAACTCTCGATCTACATACAGGGTGCATTTCTCTGTTTTCCTTCTGTCCTGTGCAAGAGTTCAGGTCCACTTTAAAGGAATCAGTAAATGTTAAGATTGTATTTCCTTAGATGTACTGTCATTGATCTCTGATTTTAGCAGTTTGAAATGTTGGTGCTCTTTATACTGCCTTAGCAAATAAGTGAGAAATTGTGGCTGATATCTTTCAGGTGCTTTTGGTTACTGGTATTTGCCTGTTAGCTGAAAGTATCACATATTATTTAGGTGAATGAGAACTCTCATGGATACAGTTTTAACCAGTTCACCACTGGGGGGGGGGGGGTCCCCATGTGGACCAGATTAATTTTCACCTTTCAGTGTTCCATCCTTTTATTTACCAATGACTTTATCACTACTTTTCACAACAAAATGATCTATGTCCTTTTTTTTTTTTTTTGCCACCAATTAGGTTTTCTTTGGATGGTTCATTTTGCTAAGAATGCATTTTAACGGGAATAATATGAAAAAAATTGAAAAGGTTCATTATTTCTCAGTTTTCAGCCATTATAGTTTAAAATTAATACTTGCTACCATAATTAAAACCCATGTATTTTATTTTCCCATTTGTCCCGGTTATTACACCATTCAGATTATGTCCCTATCACAATGTATGGAGACAATATTGTATTTGGCAATAAAGCTGTATTTTTTTTCCGTTTTGCGTCCGTCACTAGTAATTACAAGCACTTTTTTGCAAAAAAAAAAATAACAGTAAGATACCCAAGTGACATATATATTAAAAAAAAGTTCAGTCCCCAAGGTAACTATTTGTTTTATTTTAAATGTCACTTTTTTTTTTTTTTTTTTTTTTAATAAAAGGGTTTTACTTTGGTAACTATGGGAAGGGAAGTGAGGGGTTCATTAGTGTAGTATTTTATGTATTTTTATTTAATGAAATGTGTATGTAGGTGTCATTTTACTATTTGGCCACTAGATGTCCATCTCGCTTTTTTTCGATGTGTGTTTTTTACTGCATACACGTTACAGGAAGTAACGCGTGTATGCTTTAGTTTCACTTTTGTCAATGAACACAGCATTTCATTGGTGCCGGTTTCATTAATCACGGGCACTTAGATCAGTGTACGTGAACTGTACCATTTATTGATCTGTGCATTAACAGGCGGTAACAAGTGCACACGCCGGAGCAGTAGCGGGAAGATGCGTATATCTATGCCCCTGGCACTGAGATGAAGTCTGTCAGGGCATAGATATACTGCATCAGATTTGTTAAGTGGTTAATTCTGTGCAGATGATTTATGGAATCTAAACGTGAAAGACTAAATCTGGCAATCTGACTCAATCTAAACATAGCTCTTTATATCATTGTGTTAAAGGACAGGTCCGAGAAAATAAAAATCTACTTACCTGGGGTCTCCTCCAGCCCCTGGCAGCCGATCTATCCCTCGCTGCAGCTCCGGAGTCTGTTGCAGATGCTGACCTAGTCAGGTCGGCATCTTGTGTGCCTGCACGAGCGCACAGCCACGCGGCTTGCGATTGCACACCTGTAGCCTGGAGCGGTCTGCGCAGGCACAGAAGATGCCAACCTGGCAAGGTCAGCATCTGCAACGGAGAGGACACCGGAGCTGTGGCAAGGGACAGATCGGCTGCCAGGGGCTGGAGGAAGCCCCAGGTAAGTAGATTATTTTTTTTTTCTTCCTTGCATCTGTCCTTTAACTACTTTCGGCCATGTGCGCTCCCGCACGCTCCCATCGCCGTACGTCCAGGAGGCCATGTGCGCTCCCGCGGCCGATCATGCGCGCTTCCGGCCCGCGGTTCGTTAGCCAGGGAATCAGTGAATCGGGCTATGGTGCCTGATCACTGATTCCTCTCCCCCACAGAAAAAGCGACAGCTTCTCTCGGAAGCCTAGCTTTTTCTGCCTCCTACGTCCCTCTAAGTGTACATTACGCTTAGTGACGTCATGTAAACAAACCTAAGGTTGCCATCTTGTGGCCAAAAAGTAAAACTAAGTCTACATAAAAAAATAAAAATAAACATATATTTACATTACAAAAATTACTATTTACATCCCACCCTGAAAAAAAAACACAAATATTTACCTAATGTTCTAAACTTTTTAAATATCTATGTAAAGATGAAATATTTATATTTTTTTTTTTATTATAAGCTTGTAAATAGTGATGGATGCAAAACTGAAAAAAATCACTTTTATTACCACATAAAACATTGTCGCCATACATTGTGATAGGGACCTAATTTAAATGGTTTAATAACCGTGACAAATGGACAAATACAATACGTGGGTTTTAATTATGGAGGCATGTATTCTTTTAAAACTATAATGTCCGACAACTGAGAAATAATGCATTTTTTCCGTTTTTTTCTTATTCTTACTGTTAAAATGCATTTTCAGTAAGGTAGCTCTTAGCAAAATGTACCACCCAAAGAAAGCCTAATTGGTGGCGGAAAAAACAAGATATAGATCAGTTCATTGTGATAAGTAGTGATAAAGTTATAGGCTAATGAATGGGAGGTGAATATTGCTAGGATGCATAAAGTGAAAATGACTTGGGGCTGAAATGGTTAAAAAAATGGGTATGAAAGACAGGGGGCTGCACTTCAACTGAAATAAAGAGGAATGTTTTACTGACAAAGAGCTGTGATTACATGGTGGGGCTGACCTAATCTTCTACGTTTTGATGCTACTGTCCGAGGGGTACCCAAAGACAGTTAGTTCTGGGCACTGCAATTATTTTTCCTAATTTTTGCATGGCTGCTGTTCTCCCACCACCTAGATGTGTGGAATTTTGCATCATACCTGCTCACTTTGTTTCAGAGCTGTACCAGCCAGCAGCATACCAGATGAATGAAGATGGCTCCTTTGAGGTGGTGGACCAGGAGTCTGCAGACAAGGTAAAGCATAATCGTGATGGGTTTTTAACAAGTGGGCTATATCTGACCCACGGCTTTTCAACAACATGAGCTTTTTATCAATCTCTTTCCAGTCATTGATACTCCATCCTAGCAGGCTAATAGAAACTGTCGAATGACCCAGTTATTTACTGAACTGAGGTGATACAGTGGGCTCAATTCACAAAGACTTGTTTGGTAAAAATGTCATGTGAGGTAAATTACGAAAAAAAAACAAAACCCCCAAAAGACCGGTACCACACAGTATAGTAGGAGCTCAGTTACTTAATTGAAGCATTTAAAAAAAATTGACAGCAACGACAGCCCACTGTTTCGGCACTATATAGGCCTTTTGTCAAGTTGCCAGATTTCTTCGCTGTTTGTGACCTTTTAGGTAAGGGGGTGAGGACCTTGGCACAATTGGCTACATCTGTGCCTTGTTTGGTGCTCCTGGACTCATATCTTCTGTGAGGTAAATTACCTCATGTGGTATAATAATCTGTTTTTCTTTTATTCTTTTCACACATGCGGATATAGTTTGGACAATTTACAGAGATTTGTACCTCGTGTGGCATTTCATTTGGCATTTTAAAGATTTGAGTGGTTATTCATTATTTGAAGGATTATTGCAGTGCACTGAAAATGGATGCCAGGTGTGATACTGATAGTATTTATTTTATTTTACTGAGGAGTAAAGCGCAAGGGCAAGCTGAATAATTTAAACACTTGAGGACTGCAGTGTTAAACCCCTGTAAAGACGCTGCAGGGCCGCACAACTCCCCCCTTCACCCCACCTTCCTGCCAGCCAATCAGCACGATCAGTTGTGATAGGCTTCAGCTTGTTTTACCGCATGTGAAATTGTTTCTGAATGAAAAATTTTGAGGCATTTACCACACAAGTCAGTGATTTACCTCACTGGTCAGTAATTTTAGTTTTCCATGCAGTAACAGCCTTTGTGAATTGACATTTGACAAAATGGTAAAATGAGTTGTTCTCAGCTGTACGGTATGTGGTAATGCTCGGCAATGCGCTCCCAGCTGCTGGCGCGTGGTTAAAGGAGTTCTTTCGCGAAAAAAGTAGGCAGTTAAAAAATGTGACAGATGACAGGTTTTGGGCCAGTCCATCTTTTTAAGGTTGATTCTCAGGGCTTTCTTTGTTTTCAACAGCATTTCCTGAACAACGGTTGCAAAATTTAACTGACATAATAGTGTGCAAGTGATTAGGGAGGCCGGCTGATATCTTGCTATTTTGGCAGTTAAACTGTTGTTCAGGAAATGCTGTTGAAAACAAAGAAAGCCCTGAGAATCCCCCTTAAAAAGATGGACTGGCCCAAAACTTGTCATCTGTCACATTTTTTAACTGCCTACTTTGTTCGCGAAAGAACCCCTTTAAGGACCAGAACTGTCCTATTTGGCACAGTGATTGTTGTGATTGGCTGAGTGAGCAGCACTGTGAACAGTGGTGGGAACGTCGAGCGAATGAACCGTGCAGCGGTGGTAAATACAAATTACCCCTGGTAGGAATAACAGGACACAAACGGCGTAGATTTAATTCACCGCTGTCCGGAAGAGGTTGACATATTATCATAGTGGTTACACTTGAACTAGTAATGATGTGTATGTTTCTGATCACATAGTCCTCATGGGATTCATTAAAATACAGTACTGGAATTGTTGCTACCACTAAATGTAGGAAACGAACCAAACCTCCCTATATTTAACCAATTCTTTGAGGACCACATTATGTATCCTCTTACTTTAAAGAGAACCCAGCAGGTATTTTAAATCTTAGGAGGACACCGAGGCATGTTCTGTGCATAATCACATGCCTCTGTGTCCCTGTACTCTGGGCCTCTAGTCCCAAGGGTCTGCTATGCCCCCCTGAATAAAGCACCAGGCTAGCAACAATCTGCTTGTCGCTAGCCTTCTATTTACTGTATTTTTGGGACTTTAAGACTCACTTTTTCTCCCCCAAAAGTAGGGGGAAAAAGTCACTGCGTCCTATAGTCCAAATGCAGGGAGTTCCTGACTGCCTGCCAATACAAACCTCCAACTCACCGCAATGTCGGGGACTCCTGTACTGTGCCCATGCAGAGGAAGACACTGGAACAAATTGAGGACACGGAGACACAAAGGGGCATAGAGGAGGACAAAAGGGGGACACGATGGAGCGTAGAGGAGGACACAAGGAGGATAGAGGCAGACACAAAAGGTACAAGGGGGCATAATCCACAAGATGCCCCTTTACCATGGATGCAGCAGGTTTAGTATATATATATATATTTTTCCCCTGGCTTTTGTCCTCTAAACCCAGGTGCGTCTTATGGTTAGGAGCATCTTATAGTCTGAAAAATACGGTACCTGCAGCCTGTCATTAATTCTGGGCTCCCCCGCCTCTGCCCCCCATTGCTGTCCGCCTCCCTGAGCATCCTCCAATCAGAAGCTAAGCCGCGACATGGGAGGTACTTCCTGGGTCGTGGCTTAGCTTCCTCCAGAAGCTCATGGAGGCGGGCAGCGGCAGGGACAGAGGTGGGAAGCCCAGAATGAATGACAGGCTGCAGGTAAATAGGCTAGCGACAAGCAGATTGTCGCTAGCCTGGCTCTTTTTTCAGGGGGGCACAGTGGACCCTGAGGGGGACTAGAGGCGGCAATAGAGAGACACAGAGGCATGTGATTATGCACAGAACATGCCTCTGTGTCCTCTTAAGATTTAAAATACCCGCCTCTGGTTCTTTTTAAATCATGCTATACATTTTCTTGGTCACCATTCGAAACTGTGAATCCTGTTTTATCTGTTGCATAGAATTGCACCATTTTACTGCCAGCAGTATAAAACAGCATTTTTTTTATTTTATTTTTTAGATCGGTTTCTTCTTATTAAATTTGACTATAAAATGTAAATATATAAATATTACAAACATCTGATATTTTCCGCAGGTGCCATGGATACCTATTGACCCACTGGAGCCAGATCTGAGCACGTACCCAGCATACAGTCAGACACAACCTCTCCATATCACAGTCAGAGCTGGAGAAATGCTGTATCTGCCTTCTTTGTGGTTTCACCATGTGCGCCAATCCCATGGCTGCATTGCTGGTATGATGCACTATGTTGTTGTGGAAGTTAATGAAAGTTTAAGATTTTCATAGGACCACTATAGTGGCACTTCTTTATGGGCCTCTGGTCTGGGGGATGTCTTTTGAGGATTATGATGCAATCTGTCATACTTGATGGCCCCCCTGGTCTGAGGGATATCTTCCTGTGACCATTATGATGGGATATCTCAATTCTTTATAAACCTATTCTGAGGAACAGCCTTTTTTGACCATTATGATGGGATCTCTTATTACTATATGGGCCTATGGTCTGAGGGATGTTTTTCTTTGTCCATGATGATGGAATTTTTCATTACTACCTTTGGTCTCGAGGATATCTTCCTTTGACAATTATGATGTGACTTCTTGTTACTTTTTGACCTCTGATCTGGGGGATGTCTTGCTCTGATTAATCTAATGGGACCTATCATATTTCAGGTACTGTTGGTGGTCTGTGGGATATCTCCCTGTGACCATTATGATGGGTTCTCTCATTACTTTATAGACCTCTAATGTGAGGCAAGTCCTCTTCTGAAGGTAATAGTTGGTAGGATATCTCATTATATGATGGCCTTCTGATGTGAAGGAGGACCTGAATATTCACTCCCAGGCCTGGATTTACATCATAGGAGCCTATAGGCACAGAAGTCCTGGCACCCTAAACTTTGATCCTCCATGAACCTACAAACCCCAACCAAACTGCACCGCAACTGTGCTGGCTGGCCCAGCTGTAATTTCTCCCTTAGTTTCCTTGCCAGTCATAGGTAGCTACAGGTGCCCCTTAGTATTAGGTAGCCCGAGCTATCCTCAGTATTAAGTAGCTAGAGATGCCCCCAACTGAAGGGAGATCTGCTCAGTGGAATGTCGAGACCTGAGTGAGTAACTTCTCATTTACACTGTGCTTATCACTCTGCATAGGTAAATCTGGAGGGAGGCACTTGGAGAGGGGAGTGAGCCGCCTCTCCATCATCAGGTCTAACACCTGGAAGGGGGCATGGCAGAGTGAGATAGACTCCAAAAGTCCCAGGGAAAAATCTGGATTTGACACAAAGCAGCATTTTAAGGGCAGAAATCACAAGATGGCGCCGGACTCGGTCGCCACGGCCACAGGGCTCCGGCTTTTTTAGTACTTTTGTACTTTCTCTCTCCACTCGAGGTGGAGAGAGCTTCACTCTTGCTGGGAGAGGCAGAGGCGGAGGACATGGGCACTACCGGACCTGTTCCGCATCAGACACGGAACGCAGGCGGCGTGAGGATCAGCTGCTGAGGATCAGCTGATCGGGGCCACGTGGTTGTGCGCAGCATAGAGAGGCAGCACGGAGTTACGCTGGTCTGCCGTCGCTGCATCCACATCGTTACGGACTCCACCTGCGCCAATCACCGCAGCTCGTCACCCAGGACGTTTCCCAGCGGTGGGACCCCCTCGGGTGGCTGGAAGCTGCTGCTGGATTACACCGAGGACGTCGCATGGAGGAGCCCACAGCCGTCTAGCTGCCACATTTCACAGCGGCCTGTAGCCGCTGCCATGGAGACCCTGGAAGCCACAAGGAAGGAGGATCTCACGGCCGTCCCCCCACCGCTCACAGCATAGGGATCCAGGCCAGCGGAGGGTCACGCACGGCAGGCCACATCCAGGCCAGCGGAGGGTCACAGCTGCTCCCAGCCCCGCACTGCACGAGGGACACGCACGGCAGGCCCCATCCATCAAGGAGGATCCTTGTGTCTACTTGGCTCCCATGGGCCCTGGAGCTCGGTCCTTTTCTCCACCGGTCCTGGCTCTGTATGCTACAGCTGCCAGAAGCACAGGGTCCCATCTGCCTGCATCCAAAATAGATCCCTGCACAACAACTGGACTGGACTGATGGCTGGACCCAGGGGTGCTTTTCAATCTGCACTCTGCAGCCCCAGGGACTCTGCCTCTGTATCTGTCTCTCTCTTCCTGCCTTGGTCTTCTCTTCGTCTCTCTCAGCTATCCTTTCGCTATCCTTTCTCTCTCTCTCTCTCTTTCTTCATCTCTCTTAGCTATCCTTTCTCTCTCTTTCTCTATCCAGGACACACTGCGGGGCATCTGGAGCTGCTGTGGAGCGAGCGAGCGCCGTCGATAGTTGGCAGGCTGCTCCCCTCACACAGCACTCCAGTTTTCCCCACGCGTCCTCCACTACAGTTATTGGTATTATGTATATATGGGTATATATTATATGCTTAAGTGTACTACTGCACGTGATTGTATGTGTTGAATTGCTGCATGTGTTTGTACCATCTCCGACCCTGTATGAGCCAAAAATAATTCCGGGTACAACCCCCGTTGTACTTGGCGAAATAAATTGATTCTGATTCTGATTCTGAATGCTAAATTGCAGGCCTAAAGTGCTTTAAAACATCTTGCATGTGTATACATCAATCGGGGAGTGTAATTAGAGTACTGCTTCACACTGACGCACCAAACTCACTGTGTAACGCACCGCAAACAGCTGTTTGCATAGTGACGGCCGGGCTGGACTGGTGCGCACCATGGCGAGAGTGCAGGCCGTGGCGGTTTTCAAGCCCATATGGTCGCCGAGCTGTGGTAGCTCAATGATAGAACAACAGGACTGTCCAGCTGGTCAAATTTGGTCTGTCCCCAATGAAGCAACGAGCTTATTATCTTGGGTGTAACCCCCCCCCCCTTCAAACACTCATATTGCCATCGGTCATTGTTTGTTTGTGATATGCAAGCCCCTTCAACGCTGCAAGGTAATGATCACCAAGGGGAATTGGCACATGTACATGCCTTTTTGTTTTGTTGTTGCAGCTGCAGTGCAGACAGAAAAATTAGGCAGGCATGTACACGCACCAGAAGAAGTAGTATAGCGGCGGCTGCTAGCAGCAGCCTTAAAAATTCTGGAATCCACCTGGAGTCCTGGACCATGTTGGTGGTGGCGGAGAAGGCAGTCAAGCGGCCTGCGGGCAGAGGTGCTGTGTGGGGAGCGACTTAGTCTTGGGGCAGGCCTGACTGTGCTTTGCAGACCACGTGGTCAGATTGACCCTTGACCCAACGCTGTGTGCCAGAGATGACACCACTTGCCTTTCAACATCACGGTACAGTTTGGATATCGCCTTTTTTGAGAAATAATTGCTAATTATATCTTCCACTGCGGTGTGTGGATTTGCTTTTGTGTGCTGCTTTCCCTCAGGTGGTCATCCCATTGCAGTTTGTGCTTTGTAATCATGTGCCTTCGTAAGGTAGTTGTCCCTACGCGGGTCTTGGTCTTTCCACGGCTCAATTTTCGTTGGCAGAGAGTACAGATGGCATTGGTCTCATCTGAGGCAGACACACAAAAACATTTCCACACCGCTGAGCCCTGGGGTGATGGCACTTTGGTGGTGGCGGCCGATTGAGTGTTAAGTGGGGTGCCAGAATCAGAGCAGGAGGGGAAATATATGTCATGCTTCCTTTCGGAAGCTGAGAAAGATGAGGTGTTCTGTGTTAAATCGTCAACTACGTCCTGACAATATTGGGAGTTGATGGCACGTGCCTTCTTCTGAACACTGTACTTTAGTCGAGGGCCACACAAAATCACGACAGCACGACCTCGAACAGACCTGCCAGGTAGCCTGCCTCTGCCTTTTGTTTTGTCCATATTGGGGGGGATGAAGTGAAAGGTATGCACCGACTTGACTAATACAGTGTGCAGTCAGTCACACAGGTGCAGTTAACAGGTATGCACGGAGTGGTATATCACACTGCGTGCGCTCACGTAGGTAGGTGGGTGCACTGTGAACAACAGGTAGGTATATGCAGTGATGGGTATTACAATGTGCACCTGTCACACACTGGTACCAGACAGGCACAGTGACACTGCGTGCGCTCACATAGGTAGGTGGGTGCACTGAAGTGAACAACAGGTAGGTATATGCAGTGATGGGTATTATAATGTGCACCTGGCACAGTAGTAATTCTACCACCAAAGTCCAGCTGCGACTGACTGACAGGGCTGTATATAATGCAAGTGGGCCACACAAAAAAAAAATAGATCACAAGAACAAGATTAGCTCTCAAAAGAGCTGTTGAGGGGTGCTTTTTTTTTTAGCAATAAGTATCAGCAAGGAGCAAGCTAACAAGCCTACAAGAGCCTAACTAATCTTTCCCTATAAGAGTCTGCAGCAGCTGTCCCTTCTCTAATTACTGCAGGCACACGAGTGAGTCCAATGCCTGATGCTGCCTGCCTTTTATAAGGGGGGGGGGGGGCTCCAGGAGGGAGTGTAGCCTGATTGGCTACAATGTGCCTGCTGACTGTGATGTAGAGGGTCAAAGTTGACCCTCATGATGCACTATGGGGGCGAACCGAACTTCCGGAAAAGTTTGCAGTTCTCTGCGATCGCGAACCCCGGAAATTCGCCTGCAACGTTCGCCAGCAAACCGTTCAGGCCATCTCTACTGATCACCTGAAGTCTAACTGCTAAGTGGTAACTGGCACAACTGTCATCTTTGTGTTTAATATTTACCTGCATCTGTGTTTTGCTTCAGCTATTCAATATGCCTGAAGAAATGGACTAGATCCCAGAAAGCTTGCATCATTTAACTTTATTAGTTAGCCATTAAACGGTATTACTTTTACAAACCTCTTGTTTTTTCTACCTACGTATGTAAATCTAGAAATTGGAGGAAATGTACATACTGTGGGAAGTAAGCTGAGCCACTCTGGGAAGTGAGTAAACGGCTACTGGGATTGGTAGGAAGGCCTGAAATGTTCGAGTAAGAACTTCCTTCTGAGACTGTGACTTCCTCCACTCAGCATTCTCTAGGAGCAATTTATTTACTTTACTGTCTCCAGTCCAAGCGCTTTATGACCTGTGCCTCAATATGTCTGAATGAACCTTATTCTTAGAGGCATCCAAGTGGATATGGAACCGCTAAAAGTAGGATTCTTATCTCTGTATTGTGATGAGGCGAAATTTGTTTGTGTTCGTTATCGTTTAAAGGTTTATTGAAAGTAAAGCAGTACCTCTTTACCCCTCTTCCCACTTACCTCTCTACTGCTCTTTCCACCTATCTATCGCTATTCCCACCTACCTCTCTATTGCTATTCCGACCTGCCGCTCTTCCCACCTACCTTTCTACCGCTCTTCGCACCTACCTCTCTACCGCTATTACCAACTACCTCTCAACCGCTCTTCACATCTACCTCTCTACCGCCATTCCCATCTACCTCTCTACTGCTCTTTGCACCTACTACTCTTCGCACCTACATCCAGGGCTGTGGAGTCGGTCCAAAAATCCACCGACTCCGACTCCTCAGTTTAGGATTCCACCGACTCCACGACTCCGACTCCTCTAATTTGCATATTACAATTTTGTTGATTAAAAGTATGTAACATGAAATTCGTCTCTTAACTGCCAACGCTTAGGAATTTTACAAGACAACGGAAGTGAGAAGGATATGTAGACTACTATATTTATTCCCTTTAGACTAAAACTAGTCCTTGGTAAGAGTACTTGTAAAAGGTACAACCGGAACAAAGAACATCTCTCAAGTGTGGGTGCATGTAAGAATGATGTGCAGGTACTCTGCAGAGGAGTGAGGAGATTGTAAACAGACAACACCTCTGTGTTCAATGTGCACAGCATTCTCAGTGGATTCCCTGCAGCTCTGTGGGGAGTGCATATGTAGAGTATAGTACTACTGTGTAACAAAGTAAACCTGAGACAGATGAAATTAAAGTTTTATACATACCTGGGGCTTCCTCCAGCCGCCTTCAGGATAATCAGTCCCTCGTTGTCCTCCTCCACCACCTGGATCTTCTGCTATGAGTCCAGGTACTTGAGTCAGTCAAGCGTAGTGCGCATGCACACACTCCGCGGCCAGGTGCATACTACACCTGTGCAGCACTATTGCGCAGGTGCAGAATGTTCCTGGCTGTGGGAGCGGCATGCGGCCGGACAGCGCTGACTGGCTGAATTACCAGGACTCATAGCAGAAGATCCGGGTGGTGGAGGACAGTGAGGGACTGATTAGCCTGAAGGGGGCTGGAGGAAGCCCCAGGTATGTATAAAACTTTACTTTTCATCCGTCTCAGTTACCCTTTAATTTGTAGTCACCAAACCAAATTTTAATAACATATCAAATTATTTTATTTCATCAGCAAAGGGAGTGCATACATTTGCATAAATCAGCATCAATGCAGAATTATTTCCATCTCGTTGACCATCTCTATTAGTGACATAGCTACACATCAGGCTTTATTCTTACAGCATAGATGTTATTTAGTATATATAAGAGATTCCTGTGTACACATCATATATACAGTCACAATCAGATATGTATATCTGACCTTAAAAATACGGGGACTGCAGCACAAGTAACTAATTTTGATTGGTTTATTTCATTTTTGTGGACTAAGCACAGCTATTACTGTATATATAATGTATATATACATTATTTTTAATGACTATTATCTGAGAAATAGAACATTTTATCATATTTTCTATTTTAATTACAGTTACAAATTCATTAGGAGTCGGAGTCGGTGCATTTTTTCCCGACTCAGACTTCAGGCACCCAAAATTGCCAGACTCCACGACTCCGACTCCACGACTCCGACTCCACAGCCCTGCCTACATCTCTATCGCTATTACCACCTACCTTTCTACTGCTCTTCTCACCTATCTTTCTACCGCTCTTTGCCCAGAAGGGGGATTCGCCTAAATCACAGTATCTCAGAAATCCAAATAAAGGCCACTCAACCAGGAAAGGTAGACTTAATTCACTGTTTTATTGTAGAATCCCAAATATTCGTTAGTACAGACAAGACACGGCGCACCATTTCAGGCATACACCCCTTGTGGCAGTCCCTGATGAGTCAATTGTGACGAAACATGTTGGGGCGGGTCTGGATGCAGAAGTGAGAGCTAGTAACATGTTGAGTAGTTCTAGTGGGACTCTGGGATCGTAGCGCGCTGACTATAGGGAGGAGTACCCACAGAGCCAACTAGTGCCCATCATACGGGGGAGAGCCCATCCAAAAACCTCAGTGGTCTTTTATCTACACAAATTGTAAGTGCACAGCTATTTTAGAGCCAATAAAAATTGTACGGTTTTATACTGTTAGAGGCTTTTTGCTGTGAGGTCTTCCTGCAAGGATTTCTGGTTTTATGATGTGAAGAGGGTACTAACAGAAGACTACTAGTACCAGTTAAGCCATTATGGTGGTTGACAGCCTAGTGTTCCAAGGTGTGTGCTGACCTACATATAGGTCCTTTGATCTGATGAGTCTGTATACATCGGGTGTGGTGGTGGATTATAATTAACTTATGGAATTATTGTGGAGAACATTGGATTCTTAATGAACTCTTATAGCTGGAAATATGTTGTGTAGTGCTGCCTTCTAAAAATTAGACCTTTTTGTCAAATGCCCGACAAATGGCATAACCCTGAAACATTGTGCCATGTCTAGTCAGCACTACCGAATATGTTGGGTTCTATAATAATGAAGTAAATTGAGAAGGCCTTTTCTGGTCGAGTGGTCTTTGTTTGGATTTCTAGTGCCCTTCCTCAATAGTGGATTCCTAGTGGTAGATGCAGAATATTACACCTTTGTGCTTTCTGGTCTTCTTGTATTGTACAGCTCTGATTTACTACTGTATTTTCTTTTGTTTGAACAGTGAATTACTGGTATGATATGGAATATGACATCAAATATCATTATTTTCAACTCCTTGACTCTCTTACCGATGCCATGAATAGTTCCAGACTGGACACAAAGCAGGAATCTGGAAAAGGCCTGGAGCAATGAGTGTCTCACACTGCTATATATCGTTGTAGTACCACAGAAGTGTGCCGTATGGGCAGACTCGGAGAGGACAATGTTGCTGGGCACCAAAGGAATGGACTGAAGTCCCTCGTCGTTGAGACCTTGTCCTGCTAATCATGTGCCATCTCTCAAACTGACATCTCACTCTGCATGTTCCATTGTCAGACACAGACATATTTCATCCAAAGGACTGTAGTTTGGGGGCTGTTGCTCTATAAGAAAGACCTCTGTGAAGTGTGCTTGGATTGGACATTAAACAGGAGGAACATTTGTAATTTATTGCCTTTTTAAAAGTTTTTTCCTAAAGTTTTCATCTGCAGACATTTTATGTTTTCTCTCTAGTCTGTGGCCAGCTCATGTTATAACCCTCAGGCCGGTTTCACACTGTAAACTGGCGGCAGCAGTGCGTCACACCCACCGCATCGCACCGCCAGCGTCGCGCCCACCGCATCGCACCGCCAGAAACCGGCCTTCAGAGAACATCGTGTCAGTACGCAGTGTTCCCTGTATGGCTACCAGCCAAGCAAGAAGTTACGCGCACTTGCATTTACTTCCTGCTTCTGGTATGCGGAAGTTGTTAAAATACGCTTCAGCGCATGCGCGCTGCAATATCACAACGCCATCCTTTTTAAAATCTCCGTGTTGCCATAGAGTAACGTGACTTCCTGTCCAACGCAGGGCGATGCAAGTACGCGCGTTAGCGTAGATTTGTTCTAGAGTCAGGGATGCGGCAAAAACATCACTTCCGTCGCGCCGTACCGTGGCAGTATGAAAGTCTACATAGAATTTCAATGCCAGGCGGTGGGGTGCGGTAAAAATAACGCACCGCCCTGGTATTTTCAGATAACTTGACAGGCTACTTGATAAACAGCTTCAAGTACTAAATACTTATCTGTAAAAGATAATAGAATAACTGGATTCTGATGGGAAGAAACTGCATAATGCGTATCTGGACGGACATGTGACAACATGTAGTATTTATTATTGGGCTTGTTTCCCACTTGCACCGGATCACATGGGGCCAGCGGGAGCAGACAGTGTCCGGGGCAAACCCTGGCTTTTCAAGGGGGGATTTCTGAAAGGTCTCCCTCAGCCACACACAATACAGTATAATAATATGGTAGGACATCATGCTGGGTACACATAATGCAATATCCCATCTGACTAACAGGATCTGACAATTATTTCCGACATGCCCGATCTGCTCCCAATCGACAATGGGATCAATCAGCAGCAGTTTGAATACAGATAGTAGTGAGGACAGCCGACATTGCTAATGAAGGGGAAAGTAAAGCATTCACCCAGCGGGAGCACAGGGCTGTGCTCATACCTGACTCTGTTAAAGAGAATCTGTATTGTTAAAATCGCACAAAAGTAAACATACCAGTGCGTTAGGGGACATCTCCTATTACCCTCTGACACAATTTCACCGCTCCTCGCCGCATTAAAAGTGGTTAAAAACAGTTTTAAAAAGTTTGTTTATAAACAAACAAAATGGCCACCAAAACAGGAAGTAGGTTGATGTACAGTATGTCCACACATAGAAAATACATTCATACACAAGCAGGCTGTATACAGCCTTCCTTTTTAATCTCAAGAGATCATTTGTGTGTTTCTTTCCCCCTGCAGCTATCTTCCACTGAAGTGTCAGGCTGTTTCTTCCTGCAGAGTGCAGACAGCTCTACCTGTATGTAATTCCTCAGTATGTGAAAGCCCAGCCAGCTCAGAGGAGGATTTATCCAGCTTGTAAAAGATAATAGAGCAGAGAGAAGCTGTACTAATCTAAATAACACACAGGCAGTGTGCAGAGAGGGGCCTGGAGGGGGGAGATGCATCACAGAACCACAACACTGAAGAACTTGGCAGCCTTCCAGACACAGGCTGACAGGAGAAAGATAAGTTGATTTATTACAGAGATGGTGATAGTAGAACGTGCTGCAGTAAGCCAGAGCACATTAGAATAGATTTTGGAACTTATAGGATGGAAGAAAACCGGATGACATTTTTGTTACGGAGTCTCTTTAAAGAGAAACCGTAACCAAGAATTGAACTTCATCCCAATCAGTAACTAATACCCCCTTTCCCATGAGAAATCTATTCCTTTTCTCAAACGGATCATCAGGGGGCTCTGTATGGCTGATTTTGTAGTGAAACCACCCCCCCCCTCCCCCACATTGTGATGTTAGCGCCTCACAGCACTGAGGTACAGATCACACTGTGGGAGCCTTGTTGCGGGAAATAACAGCTGTTTTCAACTGTCAAAAATGCAAGCATCTCCTTCCAGTGGCATCACCTGCCAGCAGTAAATCGGGGAGAGGAAAGATTTGGAGAGCAAACACTGACTAAATCAGTTATACATAAATATTGTAAAAATTACAATTTTATTACATTGTTTTCACTGGAGTTCTTCTTTAAGTTCCCCAGAGCTGCTCTGTGCTCTGTACACATGCTGCTGCAGGGAAAGAAAGGGGGCAGTGCTGTGAGCTGCAGGATACCTGCATATATTCTGGTGTCTCAACTTGTGCCTGTCCCCAGCCCTGGTCTAGAGGGGATTCTGGGCAGCTGTAATACCCCCCCCCCCCCCCCTGCATTTGCCTATGAGTGTAGTGTCCGCTCCAATGGTCCGCTGGAGCCCGGGGCAGATGTGTTAAACCCATAGGCTATATGGGAAACTCATCAGCAGGACAGCCAGGCAACTGGTATTGTTAAAAAGGAAATAAATATGGCAGCCTCCATATTGCTCTCAGTTCAGGTAACCCTTTAAAGAGACTCTGAAGTCTCTTAAAAATCCTTTTTTTTATCACAAAATATTGTTTAACATGTTAGCCCTAACTAAACCGCCGCATTCCCGCCGCTGTACACTATCTTAATCCCCCCTAACTCTCCGGGGGGGGGGGCAATCCTGGCAGCGCTATGAGCCGTAGCTCTATCTCTCAGCGCGTCTGTCAGCCTTGATTGCCGCCTCTCCCCGCCCCTCTCAGTCTTCCTTCACTGAGAGGGGCGGGGGAGAGGCGGAGATATGCGCTGACAGACGCGTGTAGAGGCAGAGCTGCAGCTCATAGCTCTGACTCACACAGAAGCGCACAGAGAAGCAAAATCCATGACCAAGAAAGTCGTAGATTTTGCAGGGGGGCGGGAGGGCGAGTTTGGGGGGATTTAGATAGTGTACAGCGGCGTTTTAGTTGGGGCTAATATGTAAAACAATATTTTGTGATTAAAAAAGGATTTTTAAGAGACTTCAGTGTCTCTTTAACCTCCCTAGCGGTAAGCCTGACACAGTGTCGGGCTAGCCGCCGCAGGGGATCGCATGGCCCCGGGAGGATTTTTGGTTATACAATGTTATTTATATTCTTCAGCTAGCACTTCGCTAGCTAAGTATGCCCCCCAAGTGCCTCCGGTCCCCTCTGATCGCCGCCAGTATACGTACCCCCCAGAGATCCCGCGATGGCGCAGCCTCCCAATCAACTCCCAGCTTCGCTATGGGGAGGATCGGGACTGCGCATGACGTCATGTCCGGTTATCGCCATAGCGACGAGTGAAGCTAATTGGGAAGCTGCGGCTCTCGCGGGATCGTGGATGGGTGAGTGTTGCCGGCGGCGATCAGGGGGGTCCGAGAGGTGCTGGGGGACTTAGCGAACATAGTTAGCTAGCCTAATGCTAGCTAACTAGTACAAAACATTTTTTATTTAAAAAAAATCCCTCCTGCGGACGCAGTCACTGCATGTGCATTCCGCCAGGGAGGTTAAGAGACAACTGTACTTTGGTTTTGTACATATCGCTCACAAAGTTAAAGTATCCCGACCTGTTTTCTTCCCCATATACTTTTAATACTGTTTTATTATTCGTGCTGTGACTGTTAGTTTGCAACGCAAGTCAGTCTATAGATAGATATAAAATTAAAACCCAAAAGGGACTTTATTTTTTTTTCCATTCTTTACTTATAAGAAAAATAAAATTCACTACAGTTTCAACATAGCAATATAGGCAAAAAGAAAAGACAGTCAAATCATAACAAAGAGTGTAGAAAACCAGCGCTGCTAGTGGATAATCATACACATGGCATGAGTTATACATGAAGTTCAGATCACAGGGTGCGCAATGAAGGGACACTAACCTGAGGGAGAAATACCAGTAAAAGTGAAATGTCCTACTTATAAGGTTGCTCCATAAAGAGGGAGGCTTTATTTTTATGCTGTATATTGATTGTTGCAGAATTAGGAGTAAAAATTAAACCCAAATTATTTATTTTCTTAAATGCGGTCACTTTATTGGGGGGGTATAAATGGTTAATCACTAATGGGAGATTTTATTGTATGTAAGTTTATTTTTACTTTTTGTCCACAAGATGTCCCCTCACTTTGCTCCTGTGTACTGTGAACAATACACAGTAGGTGCTGTGTATGTGTTTTTTTACTTTCATTTTCTGAATGACCACTAGCATCTCGCTGATTCGGGTAATTATTTATTACAGGCACTTTGATCGACTTTGGAAACACGTGTTCCCATTCATTGATCATGGACCGGCAGGACAGCGCGAGGGCGAGCGGGTGTGCATGTGCGATCGGCAGTGGTGAGGTAAACAAGCATAGACTCATATCTACGCCCCTGATCGGCAGGTGAAGTTTTCAAGGGCGTAGATATGCGTAGCGAGGATCCTCCTTTCCTCCTCCCCCCCCCCCCCCAACCAGTACAATTAGCCTCCCCTCTCCAGAGTCTCTTCATATACGCTCCGCTCACACTCTGCAGAGGAAGGGAGAGAAGGGGAGCACTGGGGGCAGCCAGTGAGCTGCATTTCATACATAGGTCACCTGTAGGCCCTAACCTACAGTGCCTATTGGTAAAACCAGCCTTGCAAAGCATGAATAATGAACATTAGACAGTCACATAGGTGTTAATTGGGACTCAGTGATGCAAGATACCTCAGAATCATTAGCATCTTATTAACAGTCCAGCCCTAACCAGCATTGGCTCTTTTCATGGAAGAATAAGGCAGAGAAGTGTGCTGTGGTACTCATCATTGAAGAAAGTCAGGTGATAAATTTATAGCCATGTTTCTTCACATCTGAGTGTAAAACTACTCCCTCTGGCCAGTTGACGGAAATGTAAAGTGTAAAGGGTTTTTCTTTATTTTCAAAACCACTTACTAAGTAGCAGTTGCTTACGAAGTAGTAGCAGATGCAGCTGAGAGATCAAATTACACTTGTGATTACTTGCAGATGAGAGAGAATTAGACAGGCTCTTCTCTGTAAACACACGCTGGTGGATTTTTCTGTGTTTTCCTTTTGTCCTGTGCAAGAGTTCAGATCCCATTTAAAGTGAACCCGAGGTGAGAGTAATATGGAGGCTTCCATATTTATTTCCTTTTAGGTGTCAAAAATCTCTTTATTTAGCATAATTAACAGCAGGTATGCAAAAGAATGACAAAAAAACACCTTACAGGGCACATAAGCCCCAGTAAATAAGCATAATCAGATGCCATATAAAACATAGATAATAGCAGAGGATAAATTGAAAAACGAAAAAGAAACAGAATAACAAGGTAATTATTATAGCAATAGCTAATTAAGGTAATATGGAATGTGGAATCCAGGGTAAAGGCTCCAGTAGCTGTTGCCTAGGTGGTCAAATGCTATTAATAACAAATAGGGTTAGATAGAAATGTGTTCTCATATGTATGTGTTTGGATACATTTATTAATAACTATAGAGTTGTATATAAGCTTAAAGGAGTTAGGGTTGTTAGGGTTCCGGATAGGAAGAGGAAGTAGTGAAAAAGGGTGTAGGTTTGTAGACCAGACAAACCCCTAAAAGTTATCCATGGCAGCCAAGTTGTCTCAAAGTTTTCTAACTTGTCATCTATCTTGGCGTTGATGCGCTCCAAGACCATAGTTGAGTCTATGTTTCTCATAATGTTTTGAAAAGATAAAAGTGGAGACCTCCAGGAAGCTGCAATGTGGGCCTTAGTAACATTAGCAATATGTTGTGTGAGCTTATGCTCCGGACGGGTCATATGAGAGGGTTTATGGCCTAATAGTAGAGTTCGAGAATCCTTAGAGATTGCTCTACCAAAGACTCTTGTGAGAAGGGTATTAATTTTGGACCAGAGTTTGTCAGCTTTAGGACAGGTCCAGAAAATGTGAACCATAGAGCCATCTACATGGCAGCCTCTGAAACATAACCTAGAGTTACCAGAATCCATTTGATGGAGTCGAAGAGGAGTAAAATAGGTTCTGTGGAGGATTCTTAATGAGACTTCAATGTGAGTGCTATAGAGACTACCCTTAGCTAAGGTCATGAAAGATTCTTCCCATTCCCCGTTGCTTAGCTCAAACCCGAAATCAGCTTCCCAACTTGTTATAAAGGGGGGCTTTCCTTCCCGATTGGGTTGGTTTTGAAGTGAATACAATAGAGAAATTACACCTTTTTGAAAGGGATCAGATCTACATGTAACTTCAAAATGTGTAAAGGGATTATCTACCCTATAAGATGAAAAGGTGCGCAAATAATGTAATATCTGGTGGAGCCTGAAGTACTCTGAGGGTGGGATACTATATTTAGAGATCAGTTGCCTACCTTGATTGGTGCCACTAAAGGAAATCAGGGTTATGTAAGATTGAAAGAAGTGGGGTATTTATTTCCTTTTAAAGCGGTATTAAACGCTGACATAATATACAATAAAAATGTAATGTAAAATTTAAAAACTTTTTATAACCCATACATTAGAAAATACAAGTTCCTAAAGTAGAGTTTATTTGGTCTGAAAGCTGCCATTGTATTTTATTCATAGCTACAGTATTTATACATTGTAATGTACCCAGTGATTATTTCACAGCTGTCTCTAATCTGCACACGTTAACTTAGGAGTCAGCACTGCCAGGGAAGGTTTACATTCCTCTCTTGCTACAATTAAGTTAACACAAGATAATGTGATCACCAGTTTGGATGCAGCTCTCACTGCAAGGGAGCTTTCTATTGAAAAAGCAAGTCCTGTATTTAACTGTTTGAATGCTGTTCTGCTACAAAAAAAAAGTGGTAGTATATTATATGCTGTAAATAATCTTTTAGAGAAAAGAAAAAATGCTGGGTTTTATACCACTTTAAGCAATACCAGTTTCCTGGATATCCTGCTAATCCTCTGCCTACTTACTTTTAGGCCTCTTTCACAGTGGGACGATGCGTTTGATGTGACGTTAAGGTTGTATAACGTGCCCCTAATGCAACGCATTGAAAGACTATAACTTGGCCGTTATAGTACATTCTTTAGCCCTGCGTTTGGTGCGCCGTTTTCGTCGCACAGTGATGGAACGAAAACGGCGCATGCGTTACATTTAAAAAAAACAAAAAAAACCTTACTGAGCATGTGCAACACACATAACACAGCAAATGTATTGCTAAACGCACAGCATGCAGCACTTTCTAAATATTGCTACATGTTACACACAACGCAACGTGTGCACTGTGAATGTCGCACAGACTTTTGTATCGCTGTGCGTTATTCTGTGTTATAAAATTTTCTAACATGTGACTTTAACGTCGCACTGTGAAAGAGTCCTTAGACATAGACCCTGAACAAGCATGCAGCAGATCAGGTGTTTCTAACAGTATTGCCAGAACTGACAAGATTAGCTGCATGCTTGTTTCTGGTATAATTCAGATATTACTGCAGCTAAATAGATCAGCAGAGCTACCAGGCTACTGGTATTGGTCAAAAGGAAATAAATATGGCAGCTTCCATATCACTTTCACCATGAGTCCACTTTAAGCAAAATGAAATGTAGTTGGATGGCTTTTATTTTGTCACTGGTGGGGCGAACTCTTCATCCTTTGGAATAAGTTTTCCTTTCAGAACAATCCCAAACTTGTCTCTGAGCAGATCAGGTATCTCCTCTTCAGTCAGCTCTTCAGTGGTTTTACTGCACTGAATTCCCCTGATATATTCTTTCTTGATCAGTCGGTGCCCTACATATGTGATTCGGCCCTTTGGGAGCTGAAGGGTGCACATGGACTTGTAGGTAAATATGGAATATGGCGACACCTGGTGATATTCACACATCTCTCTATACTCTTCCAGCCTTCTTTCTTCAAGAGTGAACTGGTACAGACTCCTCCAGAGATCACCATCTTTTCTCTCCATGTACCATGTTCCTGCTTCAACCTGGAACCGAAAAATTCCAGTGGCTTGCTCCTCCTCCCATGCTGCATCTAGCAGAGCTGGTTCAAGCAATCCCTCTCCAAACGCAACATCACAAAGCCACTCCCTCCCTTCCAATTTCACCATCATTATAAAGTGATCAAAAGGAGGTCCGTAAGCTCCACTACTTTTGTTCCTTACTCTTGCCGACAATAGCTTGGGCTGGTACCCCAGTTCTTGTAGCACCCAAGAAAAAAGGCCATTGCTCTCGAAACAAAACCCACCACGATTTCTAACCACAATTTTCTGATAGAGCCATGAAATGTCCAGGATAATTTTTTCCCCACTGTGGATACTCAAGTTCTCGAAGGGCACAGAGAGGACATGGTGGCGATGTAGCTCCCGTAGTGCAGAGAGGGAGGGCGGCCCAGATCCCGTTAGCCCCACCCGCTTGAAGTATGCATTCAGGTCCATTTGAATTGGGCTTCCTGTTAAAGAAAATAGAAATAATTAGATTGTTTGACTTATTCAATATTAGATAAATGTTATTTAACTAGCTGATGGCCCGGCGTTGCCCAGATATGTATTTAGCTGGTGTTCGCTCCGCCTACTTTTCCTAACCCTAACACACAATTACTCAATGACCTAGTTTGTGAACTTTGCGGTCTTTGGCATCAATAATTTGCATTGAAATGAAACAAATCTGATTGGCTATGACTTCACCACCTTTTCTGAATTTGAACCTCAGTCACCCAAACAGTGTAAGAATGTCTGCAGTTGGCATTTTCCCAATGAAATATTGTACTTGTCTCCGCCCACTGATGACCCGGCGTTGCCTGGGTATGTATTTGGTTAGTGTTGGCTGCGCCTACTTTGTCTAACCCTAACACACAATTACTCAGTGACCTAGTTTGTGAGCTTTGCGGTCTTTGATATCAAGAATTTTCATTGAAATGATGCAAATCTGATTGGCTGTGGCTCCACCACCTTTTCTAAATTTGAACCCCAGTCACCCAATGATCAACTGTACCAGGTTTGAGACTTGTGCCATTAATAGTGCAAGAATGGCAGCAATTAAATATTCCCCTTGAAAATCAGTAGGTGAATTTTGATTGGCTTTTGTAGGCTCCGCCCATTTTTCTGAATATTAATCCCAGTCACCCAGTGACCAACTGTGCAAAGTTTGAGAACCCTGCCATTAACAGTGTAAGAATGGCTGCAGTTGACATTTTCCCAGTGAAATTTGTATTTGTCTCTGCCCACTGATGACCCAGCATTGCCCATGTATGTATTTGGCTGGTGTTGGCTGCTCCCACTTTTTCTAACCCTAACACACAATTACTTAATGACCAAGTTTGTGAGCTTTGCAGTCTTTGGCATCAGTAATTTGCATTGTAATGAAACAAATCTGATTGGCTGTTTGTGGCTCCACCCCCTTTTCTGAATTTGAAACCCAGTCACCCAATGACCAACTGTACCAGTTTTGAGGCTTGTGCCATTAACAGTGCATGAATGACAGCAATGAAATATTTCCCTTTAAAGGACTTACGAGGCCAAAATTGTACAAAAAAGTCAAGTACCTGGAAGATGTTTAAATGCACGGAGGACGCCGTCCGCTCCCTCCATGCAGTTTCGCCGAGTCTCCTTCCTGAAAGCGCCCCCCCTGTTGCGTGGATCGGAGGGGTTGGCCCTAGAGCTGCGCAGCCGCACTCGGGGCAATGCGAACTGCGCAGCCGCGGCCAGCTCCGGCGGCCATATTAGGAGTGGCATGAGAGCCCGACCCGGCCTGTGGGGTCGCGATCGGCACGGGGGGGCGCTTTCAGGAAGGGGACCCGGCGGAACTGCACGGAGGGCGCGGACGGCGTCCTCCATGCATTTAAACATCTTCCAGGTACTTGACTTTTTTACGATTTTGGCCTTGTAAGTCCTTTAAAAATCAATAGGTGAATTTTGATTGGCTTTTGTAGGCTCCACCCACTTTTCTGAATATTAATCCCAGTGACCAAATGTGCAAAGTTTGAGAACCCTGCCATTAACCGTGTAAGAATGGCTGCAGTTTACATTTTCCCAGTGAAATTTGTATTTGTCTCCACCCACGTTTTGGTTATGGGGATAAAAAGTATCCTATATGTTGTTCCAGGTAATGTACTATGTGTGTGCCAAATTTCATTTAAATCCGTTCAGCCATTGTTGCGTTATTGAGTAACAATCCAAACTTTCGCATTTATAATCTTAGTGATATTGCCACACCATTGGAGATTAACTCCAGCCCACAAAACCATTTACAATGCATACAGTATTTTCTCTGTAAAACTCCTCAACTTTTTTTTTTCCCCCCTTTTGGTAGTTTCTTTTTTTTTTTTTTTTTTTTTTTTTTTTTTTTTATTCTTTATTTTTCCAATAATAAATATTCTCCAACAACTTACAGTAAGAACAAAAAAGGAAATACCAGTGCAGCATCCTATACAAATATTCCTGAGGATGTCCCTCCCCCCCCCCCTCCCCCCCCCCCCCCTCTTCCCCAAATCTGACCCACCTCCACTGTCCCCGGGTCAATTCTTCTTCTCTCACCTCCTCCTACGCCGTTTCTTATTGACCCCACCTCCTTCCTAACAATGCTCCCATCTTGGGGGAGGACCCCTGCCCCATCCTCAGTTTACATCCCCCTCTAACTTCCCCTGGTATAAGATTAGAACCATCACCCAGAAGTTTAAATCACACCCAGAACAGTGAACAAGTGCCCACCAATCCCACCTGTCTTTTCACTTACTCAGACCCAAGATTATGCGGAATTGCCTCAGCCCTGACACTCGGCCATGTTCCCCCTTCGACTACCACTCGGCCTCACACCGAAACCGGTGAACCAGGGCCTATGTCTCCCTGCCCATAGGCGCACCTCCCATTCCCTTCTGGGCCCTATGTCTTACCCCTCTCATACTCTTCTGTTGCTCTGAATTCTAACCATTTATCCCACCCCCGATTTTCTTTTCCTTTAATAATACTTGAGAGTTCTTCCATCTGATAGATTTGATCAATCTCTATAAACCATTCCCTTATGGAGGGAGCCTGTTGGCACTTCCAATTTCTGGCTATTAAGATTCGCGAGGCATTGATTAAGTGCATCCCCAAAGACCCTCTGTATTCTTTAATCCCTTTTTCCACCAGGTGTAACAGATATACCTCCGGGCCTGACTGAGCTGGTATTCCAGCCAGTTCCCATATATATTTCTTTACCTTCTCCCAATATCCCACAAGGCCTTCACATGTCCACCAGATGTGCATTAGATCTCCTCTCTCTTTTCCACACCTCCAGCATAACGGGCTTGCTCCACTCATCTTGTTTAATCTAACTGGCGTATAATACCACCTCATTACCAACTTGTACCCAGATTCCTGTATTCTAGTGGACATCGAGGCCTTGTATGTCATCCTCACAATTCTTTCCCATTGGGCGCTCTCCCATTTCCTCCCTATATCCTCCTCCCACTTTATTTTGTACTTTAAGGTATGGTCTTCCTCCTCCTCCAGAATTTTATAGATTTTTGCCAATGTTCCCTTAGTCGAACCCTCCATCATACATAGCCTCTCAAACTGAGTCAACTCCCTAGAAAGTATTTCCCTCGTGCCCAATGCACGAAGGAAATGTCTAAATTGGTACATGCTCCACCTGTCTATCTGCGTCACCTGTAGTTGTTCTGCAACTTCCCCTTCCTCCAACCATCTACCTTTTCTGATCATGGAACAGATCCGTGGGCTTCTGCCCCTCCTCCATTCTCTATAGCTTCCTTTACGACACCCCGGCGGGAATCTGCTATTTCCCAACAATGGCATAAGAGGGGAGGGGCCCGCGGACATCTCCCTCCTACTACTTACCTTCTTAAAAGTTTTCAGGGTGTTTTCTACCAGGGAGCCTGGCAATCGAGGTGCCTCCACTATATATGGGAGCCAGGGAGCATCCCTTAGTTCCCCCTCCAAGAATTCCTTCTCCAACCCGACCCATTGTTTGGAGGCTTCATTTCTATTCCAATCCACCACCCTAGTGCAAACAGCTGCCTGATAATATCTTATGGGGTCCGGTACCGCTAACCCCCCTTTATCTTTTGACTGTGAGATAAATGCAAATTTCAGCCTCGCCCTTCTGCTCTGCCACACAAACTTTGTAAACATCCTTCTTAATTCATCCAGGTAGCTTCTGGGCAGGGGAACAGGGAGGGCCTGGAAGACATATAACAGCCTCGGCATGATATTCATTTTGAGCACACTGATCCTTCCGTACCAAGAGAGTTTCAGTTTAGCCCATCTTTCTAGATCTTTTTTCAGTGTATTAAGTAAAGGGTAATAATTTAAACTAACGTTCTCTTGCGTATTTCTCGCCAATTTTATACCTAGATAGTTTAGGGAATCTTTCACCCATCTAAACGGAAAGTTTGTTTTTAGTTGGTCTACCGCCTCCTCCCTCATCCCCATACTCATCGCTTCGCATTTGTCCCAATTAATCTTAAAATTTGCAATCTTCCCGTATTCAGTAAATGCCTTCATTAAATTTGGCAGGGCTATTCTGGGGTTTGTCAAATAAAACAAGAGATCGTCAGCATATGCTGCGATCTTGTGCTCTGTCCCGCCTATTTTTACCCCAGTAATATCTACATTTTTACGGATTGTTCTCAAGAAGGGCTCCAGGGTCAGGGCAAATACCAGGGGGGATAGCGGGCAGCCCTGCCGGGTGCCATTTGTTATTTCCAGGGGGCTAGACAGTGTTCCATTAACTTTTACTCTGGCCGTTAAATCTCTATACATGGATGTTATCCAGGCTCTCATGTTTTCGCCCAGGCCTATATGCTCCAACACCACCTTGATATATCCCCACCTGACCCTGTCAAATGCCTTTTCCGCATCCGTTGATAGTAAGACCACAGGGTCAGGTGAGGATCCCACCCACTGCATCACGTCCACCGACCTCACAGTATTATCCCTTGCCTCCCTCCCCTGTATAAAGCCCACCTGATCATAGTGTACCAGCTCCTTTAATACTGGGTTTATCCTATTTGCTAAGATTTTTGCTAGTACCTTTAAGTCTATATTTAGTAAGGATATGGGCCTATATCCCGCGCAGGATGCCAGATCTTTCCCCTCCTTTGGTATTACCGAAATATGAGACACCAGGGATTCCCGACCCAATCTACCCTCTCCACAATCCCTTACCTTAATGGCATTTAATGCCCTCACCCAATAGGGTTTCAGGGTTTCCCCAAATCTTCTATAATATTCAAGGGTATATCCGTCCGGGCCCGGGGCCTTCCCCCCCGGCATTTGCCCCAGTGCCCTGTCCAATTCCTCCACCGATATTTCTCTTTCCATGTTATCTGCATCCATAGGATGTATTTTTCCCATGCCTGAGGCTGTCACATAATCCTGCATGCCCTCCCTACTCCCCAGCCCAGCCTCCTCCAACCCGTATAGTTTCGCATAATATTTATGAAACATCCTACATAGGGACTCATTCCTATAGTGTTTTTGTCCCTTGTTATCACATAAGAATGGAATGTAGTTTGCCGTCTGTTGTTGCTTTAACTGTCTTGCCAGCAGCCTACTGCCCTTGTTTCCAAACTCGTAAAAATTCCTTTTACATCTAGTTGCTGCAAATTTTACCTTTGAAAATAACAAATTCTTAAGCTTTTCTCTTTCTCTTGTCAATTCTGTCCGTACGTTCTCTGTCAGCATTTTTTTATGCTGTACCTCCAGCCTTGTTATTTCCGCCAGGCACCCTGCTATTTCCCCCTCTCTCGCTTTCTTCATTCTACTTCCTTCTCTTATCAGGATTCCCCTCATTACCACCTTATGGGCCTCCCACACCACTACTGGCGATATCTCACCTTTAGCGTTCTCCTCGAAATAGAGTTTCATCTCCTCCTCAAGCATCCGCGCTATTTCCTCTTTTCTCAGCAGTGATTCATTTAACTTCCAATTCCATGGGCCCCTCTCCCCTGCTTTAAATCCCACCTTAATAATAATCGGGGAATGATCTGATAATACTGACGATTCAATTCTTGCCTCAATTTCTTCTGACAGTAGATTATGCGATACCAGGAAGTAATCTAATCTAGAATATGAATTATGCGGGTGCGAGTAGTATGTATAATCTCTTGATGTAGGGTGTTGAATCCGCCAAATATCCACTAATTGACGTTTACTTAGTTCCCTCCTGACTCTTTGATGGGCCCCTCTGGTAAGGGATGACTTCCCAGTGGATGTATCTATATGAGGGTCCATTGCAAGATTTAAATCCCCCGCCACCACTATTGTCCCCTCTGCAAATTCATCTAACCTATTCAAGAACTGGTCCATAAATCCCACCTGACCCGTATTTGGCGCATAGATCACACCCAGCGTCATCCTTCTATCGTTAAATTTCCCCTTTATTATTAAGAATCTTCCCTGTGTATCTTTGCTTATTTCAATCTCCTCTTGGCGTATACTATTTGCTAGTACTATTGCTACCCCCCTACTTTTAGCTTCCCCATTGTTGCTATAGTAGGCCGTCGGGTACCTTCTGTTAGTGATCCCTGGATGATGCTCCCCTCTCAGGTGGGTTTCCTGCAGAAAGGCCACCTGGATTTGTTGTTTATGGAGGCTCTGAAGTAATATAGCTCTTTTTTCTGGGATATTCAACCCATGGACATTCTGGGAGAACATATTAATGTGTGTCATCTTTTTGTTTGTCTAATTTCCTTTTATGGGCAGGTGGGACATTTTTGAAACTGTGCTTTAGTAGTAAGAAAAAGAAAAGAGAGAAGAAAAAAAGAAAAACAGTTAAAGAGTTTAAAATAGACAGCCTTCCCTGCCTACTCTCGTTTAGTGGACGTCGTCCACTCTCCCTTCTACAGGGGTATGTGAAGGTCCTTCCATTTTGAGGGTTTTTCTCCCCTCCATTTTCCTGGGCTCTCAGCCCGTTGGGAGGCTGAAGACAGTACATCACGACCCGCAGGACGCGCCCCCCCTCCCCCCCCCAGACGGATGATCTCCTCTTAACTATCCCTGCCGTTACCTTCACAGTACACCTCCACCTGCTTTTCATCCTCCTCTTTTCTCTCCTATACCTCACCTCCTCATCCTCTCCCGCTCTACTCACTCCAATCTTCCCTAACGCTGAGCTATTTTGTGTGGTTCCAGGGAGATGGGTCACATTTTCTTTCACATGTTAAATTATTTCCCATACAATATCGCTTTCCCTCCCCAATTATCGGGCCGGGCAGGGGTAGCACCAAGGCGCGCCCCCCGTCCACCCCCAACAACCACGCCCCTCCCCACCCCACAGGGCATATCTGTGCACATGTATTCACACCCAATCACCTCCTATATATATCCATTATATCCACGCTTATTGTATGTGATTACATAACCTTATATCACATCACTCTCCCCACCGCCCCCCCCCCCTGGTTTCCGGGGTGGGCGAGGGGGCGCCAAAGCGCGCCCCCCGTCCACCCCTGCGGTCCCCCACCCCCCCCAACCACCCCCCAAAACACAATTATATTCGTTTATACCACCTCTTCACCTATTATGTGCAATTATTTTTCTATCCCACCTCGCCCCCCTCCCCCTCCGCCAATTTTCAGGTTGGGCGGGGGGGGGGGGGGGGGGCACCGAGGAGCGCCCCCCGTCCACCCCCCCGACCACCGACATAACAACACAGCCCACCCCACACACCTGTGTACATTTACTTTGCACCCAATCACTTCCTGTATGTGTCAGTTATATCTTCACATCTTGTGTATAATTACATATCATTGAAACATATCACTCTCCCTTCCACCCCCCCCCCCTAGTTCTCAGGCTGGGCGAGGGGGGCACCGAAGTGCGCCCCCCGTCCACCCCTACCGACCACCTACCCCCCTCCCCCCACAAGCTGCCCCTCCAAACATAATTATATACCTTTGCTCCAGCTCTTCACATTTTATGTGCAAATACTTATCATTGTACCAAACCGCCTCACCTCCCCCCCCCCAAATTTTCAAGATGGACGGAGGGGGCGCCTCGGCGCACCCCCCGCCCAACCCCACTGGCCCACAAACCTGTGTTCACACATCCTACACCCAACCCCTTTTATGTGTTTCACATGTTGTATATATTTACACAACACCATATCACACCACTCACCCTTCCACCCCCCCCCCTGTTTTTCGGGATGGGCGGGGGGCACCAGAGCGCGCCCCCCGTCCACCCCCCCAAACCGTCACTAAGGGCATAGTTGTATACACTTGTTTCACATCTGTATGCGTTTCTTTTCCCCTCCCCTCTCCCCCAGTCCACACTTGTAACCCAGTTCTCAGACGAAGATATCACTTATAGTGAAGGTTCATACTCTTTAGGCATACAGTGTTCAGTTCGGCAGTTTAGGAATATTGTTAAATAACTTTCAGCTTCGGCGGCCTTGCCGCGTCTTACCCAGCATTATCCCCTCTACGTCCCAGTCCGGTAGCTCCACCGCTGCAATATCAAATGTTCTGAAGAGTTCCGGCAAATCCTCAGGGTATCTGAGAGTAAAGGCGTGGGCTCCCCTTTTAATTTGCAAAGAAAATGGGTACCCCCATCTATAAATCATTCCCTCTCTCTGAAGCACCTGAATCAGGGGTTTAAGAGCTCTCCTCTGTTGAAGTGTTGATGTTGCCAGATCTTGGAAGAGTTGTAACGATTTGCCTTCAAATTCTATTTCTGGATGTTTCCATGCTGCTGACATAATTGCTTCTTTTTCCGTGTAGTAGTGTAGCCGACAAATCACATCTCTATCTCTTTCCCCTGCTCTTGGGTTTACTCCCAGCGCGCGATGGATTCTGTCGATAGCAATCGCTTGATCTTCCGGCCTTTTCAGGATCCTGTTAAAGATGGTCTGAGCAGTTTGACGCAGCCTCTCACCTCCTATGGACTCCTGCAGCCCCCGAATCCTGATGTTTGAGCGTCTGGAGCGGTTTTGCATGTCTTCAAGTTGGGTGTGCACCACCCTATTGATTAACTTTTGATTGTTTCTTTCTTGCTGTAGCTCTGTCAACATTTTCTTCACCCTAGAGAGCTCCTGCTCCAATCCCTCCGCCCGTTCAGTTAATGCTCCCACTTCCTCTCTTAGGGTATTCACCTCTGCATGCGTGGCCGCTAGTATCTTTTCTGTCTGGGCACTTAAGTCCTGTTTTGTGGGCAGCATTTGCAGGTGTGCCCACATTTCTTCCAGGCTGGTGGCTTTTCTATTACTGACAGGTTGTGGTGGGCTTTCCTGGGTTGTTTTACTTGTTTTTGCTGGTATTCGTTCGTGCGGGCTACTTGCATTTGCCGGAGTAAAAAAATCGGCTGCACCCCTCTGTGGTGTTTTAGTTCCAGTACCTGTGGCCCCCACACTTCCCGTTTCAGCCCCCTTTTTCTTTGTGCCCCCTGCCATCTCAGGGTATGCTTCAAATATAGTCACAGCCGGTTAATATACTTCAATACAGACACAGCCGACTGAACAGGGGCTTGATACAACACGTCTCACCTGCTCACAGTGCTACCAGCCTGCAGTTTATATAGCGGTCTCACGCTGTCAAGAGGCGCCTGCCAGCCTGCTTCCTAGTTTCCATCCTGAGCACCACTCCAGGCTGCATAGGCCAGCTCGTTTCTGATGGGTGCAGGCTGCCTCAAGGATCCCTCTCCTCTCTTCAAGCTCTGCTCATCCGGGGCGACCTGGCCCTTCCTCCCACGTCCTACACGCTGGGGAGTCTCAGCCAGCTTCGGTAGGAATTTCTTTGCCAGTCGCGGTCGCGGTGCACTCCTCCGGCTCCCTGGGCCCGAGCCTACGGCATACAGCCTCACCTCGCCTCACACTACGGGCTGCCACCGCCCGCTCCGGGTCCCTTCCAAGTCGCGGTAGCCAGGACTCCTATCGTGCCCCCGGGCGTCTATCTCCACCGCGGGGACCGCTTGCTGAATCCCTTCGCTCCGTCGGGTGGGGAGGCAGCGCGCACGCAACTACGTCATGACGTCCGCTCCTCCTCCGTCTCTTTTTTTTTTTTTTTTTTTTTTTTTTTTTTTAAAGGTTTTACAAAGCCGTTATTAAACAAAAACATAAGACAAGTCACAGTGAATGTTCAAGTATAACACGTCAAGGTAAATCAGTAACATGAGAAAATTTGACGAGTCATCAGCTGAACCATGATGTAAGAGTCCAACAGAACAAGCATGACCATTCTGCAAAGAAGCATTAATGTCAATAGCAATAAAGTCAATAGCAAAGGGGCAAACACATACAACAGAAAAAAATCTGCCTTCAGCAGAAGTCACAAATTCTCACAATAAGTGATCAGTTCCTCCGAAATGACGTGGTGCGTGTCCATACTGGCAAATAACAACCTGTCGGAGAGTCTTATGTTTATTATTTATCAGGGACTATAGCTGGTTTCACACCAGTAACCAGCGTCAGCGGTGCGTCGCGCCCGACCCCCTGCATCGCACAGTCAAAAAAACAGGCCACCAACGCGTCACTTCTTGCTTCGGGTATACGGAAGTGTATTGTTTACCGACGTGTCGCCGTAGACTAGCATGACTTCGGGGTAGATGCAGACCACCGCAACTTGCAGCAGCATTAACGCAGTTCTTGACCTGCGTCAGGGATGCGGCGAAGACGTCGCTTGCATTGCGCTATAACGTTGTAGTATAAAAGTCTCCATAGACTTTCATTGCACGGCGGTGGGGTGTGGTAAAAATACCGCACTGTACCGCCTCGGTGTGAAAGGGCCCAAAGGGTAAAGGGAGATCAGGAGATTTCCATTTGAAAGCTGTAACAAAAAGTGCTGCTATCAATAAGCTCCTACAAAGTATCTGAAAAGAACGGGGAATCTCTTTGTTAGGGTCAAATAATAAGGAACCGTTAGGTTTCTATCGCTGTTTGAGTTATATCTAAGGAGATTTTTCCCAATTTATTTTATCTGTAATTGAGTCACAGAGCACAAGAAATTAGGTGAAATACGGTATATCTTCAGTTGGAATGTGTGAATAAAAGCAATGAAACCTCTAGTTGTAGTTTTGTACAAATTACAAATGAGTATTTTTAGCTATTATATTGCATAGGAAAGGATAGCAACTCGAGCTATTTATTGCAGTCACTATCCAGGAGACCATCACCATTCGGGAGATTTTTCTTGTAGAGAAGCATGTGATCAGTTTGGGCAGGTGATCGATATGTAAGTGACAAACGGGTAGGGAGACAAAAAGCGCTCCGTAGTGCATTAAATGGGATTTTCTATTTGGATCAAATTGAGATTATAACACTCACATTTAGTGATGTTGTCCGTAACTGTGCTTCTAGCCCGTCCGGTGGGTCGCCTCGTACCATAAGCAGCCTGGCCAGGGCTGATGGTGTGGCTGGAATCTAGGAGGACGTCCGTCCCGGGCGAGCAGTGCACAGACTCTGCCGTCTGACGTCACTACCGGTTTCGACGTAAGTCCACGCCTTCCTCAGGTCTGGCCAGGCTGCTTATGGTACGAGGCGACCCACCGGACAGGCTAGAAGCACAATTACGGACAACATCACTAAATGTGAGTGTTATAATCTCAATTTGATCCAAATAGAAAATCCCATTTAATGCACTACGGAGCGCTCTTTGTCTCCCTACCCGTTTGTCTTTTACAGTTGCTGGCACCAACCAGTATTTGAGAGCGGCACCGTATGAATTTAAAGGGCCAGTGTTTATTTGTCTATGCGCAAGTTTTTTCTTTTCTTCAATCGATATGTAAGTCTCTGATTTGCTAGTCAGGATCATGTGCTAAAGCAGAATGTGATCCCAGCAAACCAGAGCCTTGCAAACCTATCAGCTGATCAAACAAATCACATGCTTCTCCATGAGTTCTTCTAGACATGGCCATCACTATTCCTAAGTGGATCTCTGAAAACAGGAAATGAAAGTAAATCACCGTAAAGACAGACACTGGAAGAGGAAACAGACAGAGATACTGGAGCTGGGAAAAAAGGGCGCATGCCGCTAGTGGACAAAAAGGGCACCGCCATTCACTCCCATAATAAATAGCGTTTAATGGGCGCCGAGTAGGAAAAAAGGGCGCCGGAGCTAAATAAAGTTTATAAACGGCGCCAGGAGCTAAATAAAGTTTACAAACGGCGCCCGGCGATGTTTAATGATTTATAACTGAACTTGTGGTGATTTACGTTTATAAAATGCACCCGTGCCGAATAATGTTTATGAAAATACTAAACATATTTATCTTATTTAACCACTTGCCGACCGCACACTCATAACGTGCGTCGGCAAAGTGGCAGCTGCAGGACCAGCGACGCAGTACTGCGTCGCCAGCTGCAGCCTAATTAATCAGGAAGCAGCCGCTCGTACGAGCGGCTGCTTCCTGTCAAATCACGGCGGGGGGCTCCGTGAATAGCCTGCGGGCCGCCGATGGCGGCTCGCAGGCTAGATGTAAACACAAGCGGAAATAATCCGCTTTGTTTACATTTGTACGGCGCTGCTGCGCAGCAGCGCCGTAAGGCAGATCGGCGATCCCCGGCCAATCAGCGGCCGGGGATCGCCGCCATGTGACAGGGGACGTCCTGTCACTGGCTGCACAGGACGGATAGCGTCCTGTGCAGCCCAGATCTCCCGGGGGAGCAGGTAGGAGAGGGAGGGGGGAGAATGTCGCCGCGGAGGGGGGCTTTGAGGTGCCCCCCCCCCCCGCCACCCACAGCAGGCAGGAGAGATCAGACCCCCCCAGCACATCATCCCCATGGGGGGAAAAAAGGGGGGCAATCTGATCTCCCTGCCTGCACCCTGATCTGTGCTGGGGGCTGCAGAGCCCACCCAGCACAGATCAATCAAACCAGCGCTGGTCCTTAAGGGGGGGTAAAGGGTGGGTCCTCAAGTGGTTAAATAATTAAAACATTATTTAAAGTTTTATCCCTTACTGTTTGTAAAACATTATTATTCACAAAATAAAGCGATCAGTACGTAACATAAATTGCAAAATATTTTTTGAATCCACAATTAGTAAAACATTATTATCCACATAATAAAGGGGGGTCTTAGGTTTAGGCACCAACAGGGGGGTCTTAGGTTTAGGCACCAATAGGGGGGTCTAGGGGTTAGGGGTAGGTACAGGGAGGGATACTTAGGCAACAACAGGGGGGGTCTTAGGTTTAGGCACTAACAGGGGGGTGTTAGATTTAGGCACCAACAGGGGGGTCTTAGGTTTAGGCATTAACAGGGGGGTCTTAGGTTTAGGCACCAACAGGGGGGTCTTAGGTTTAGGCACCAACAGGGGGGTCTTAGGTTTAGGCATTAACAGGGGGGTCTTAGGTTTAGGCACCAACAGGGGGGTCTTAGGTTTAGGCACCAAGAGGGGGGTCTAGGGGTTAGGGGTAGGTACAGGGAGGGTTACTTAGGCACCAACAGGGGGGGGTCTTAGGTTTAGGCACCAACAGGGGGGTCTTAGGTTTAGGCACCAACAGGGGGGTCTTAGGTTTAGGCACCAACAGGGGAGTCTTAGGTTTAGGCACCAACAGGGGGGTCTTAGGTTTAGGCACCAACAGGGGGGTCTTAGGTTTAGGCACCAACAGGGGGGTCTTAGGTTTAGGCACCAATAGGGGGGTCTTAGGTTTAGGCACCAACAGGGGAGTCTAGGGGTTAGGGATAGGTACAGGTAGGGTTCTGTGTAAGAGTAGGCTTAGGTATAGTTTTAGTAAAATTTTAGTAATAATTACTAATGTATTACAACACTTATTACGAACGTAGTTATATTTATATCATCTTTATAAACAATATTTTCAGATTTTATTATAAGAACAAACCATAAATGACGGTTATTCACAATAATATACAATTATAACAATTAAACATATATTATTGGTTTTTTTATAAACGTAATTATAAGTTTAACTTTTGAAACAGGGAAGATTAACGTTTTCACAATTTCCGATTTCATAAACATTATTTAATGATTTATAATTTTGTTAAACATTATTTGTAAACGAAATATAGCACACTATATTTATAAACCCTATTAATGATTAATTATTATTTAGAGTTTACACCCCGCGCCCTTTTTGTCCAGGCGCCCTTTTTGTACGTACGCGAGATACTAGCTCGCTGTATATAAACCTAACATACAATGTATTATTGTTTTATTAAGCGCAAACATATTCCGTGGAGCTGTACTGGCTGCTGTTGTTATCTGTGCATGAGAACTATACAAAAAAAAACCCAGTAATAGTACAATTTTGTAGCAAACAGTCTTATTTTTGATACGGTCAGTCAGATGAAACGAAAAGATTGGGTTTTATCAGCATTAAAGGGACTCCGAGCAGTGCAGAAACTATGGAAAGATGCATATCATTTTAAAGCTCTCTTTCTCCTCTTTCCAATGATATATAAACCACCACCCTACGTCTTTTAGTTTTCGCTATTTTCGCGATTGAAATTGCCGCGACCGCGATTTCGATCGCGAAAATAGAGAAAACTAAAAGGTGTAGGGCAACGATTTAGGTGTCGTCAGAAAGAGGAGAAAGAGAGCTTTAAAATGATATCCATCAAGCCATAGTTATATTGTATTACACAGGACGACACTTTCCCCAGTGTCAGCAGCTCCATTATGCTTAATGCAGCTGCTGACTTTGACAAAAAGTCGCCCTGTGTAATACAATATAACTATGGCTTGATGGATATCATTTTAAAGCTCTCTTTCTCCTCTTTCTGACGACACCTACATCGTTGCCCTACGCCTTTTAGTTTTCTCTATTTTCGCGATCGAAATCGCGGCCGCGGCAATTTCAATCGCGAAAATAGCGAAAACTAAAAGGCGTAGGGTGGCGGTTTATATATCATTGGAAAGAGGAGAAAGAGAGCTTTAAAATGATGTGCATCTTTCCATAGTTTCTGCACTGCTCGGAGTCCCTTTAAAGGGAACCAGAGATGATGGAAAAAAAAAAAAGATTTTAAACATACCTGGGGCTTCCTCCAGCCCCATCAGCCTGGATCGCCGCCATCCTCCTCTGCCCACAGCTACGAGAACCGGCTCCCCGCTGTTCCGTCAGTCGGAGCCAGTCTAAGCGTAGCAGAAGTGCGCTCTTTGCGTATCTCTGCAGCAGTGTATGGAGAGATACGTAGAGGGCGCACTTCTCCTGCGTAGCCTCCGATGACGTCAGCGACAGGAGCCGGTTCTCGTAGATGTGGGCGGCGTGGGATCGATCAGCGCGTATGGGGCTGGAGGAAGCCCCAGGTATGTATAAAATCTTTTTCATTTTTTCATCTAGGGTACATCTCTGGTACCCTTTAAAGAATCCGACTTTTTCGGTCAGGATCGATTGGGCCCACCAGCTTCACTGTTGTCATACAATACGATCTAAATAATAAGATTGTTCACTATAAATTGTACTGTTAATAGGCACTTTTAACTGCTTCTGGAAGTAGTTAATTAAAATCTGTGCCCTCAAATCTTCCTGTTATTACTGCCAGGGCGTAGATTTCAGTTACTCGTAGCTTCGTGGTCCCGCCGCTCTCGTAGCTGCACGGTCCCCCCGCTCTCGTAGCTGTTGCCACAGCACTTCTCCCGCTGAGCAGTCCTAATGACGGCTGAGCGCCGTACTCCGGTCAGGAGCCAATTTCATTCTCCTGATGCCATGATCACTGTGAGCTCATCCCAGTGATCACAGCACAAATCCTGTGGGGAAAAAAAGGCTTTGGTCTTTAAAGGAAACCAGCCAGCCCCCTGCGCCCACGCCAGTATTCAACAATCCTCTGGTCCCCCGCCGTGGCTGTTTCGTTATCGTCAACTTGTAAGTTGATGGTCACTGCGGCTGCGCGGCCCTGGATGCGTGCTCCAGTTGCCGGAAGCGTCCTGCCCAGGCACAGTACAAGGTTTTCTCGTACTGTGCTTGCGCAGGACGCTCCCGCCGAGTGCGAACAACGACGTGCGCAGCCAGGGCTGCACACTCAGTGGCCATCAACTTGCAAGTCAGTGATAACAAAGCTTAGCTGTGGTGGGGGACCAAAGATCGTTGAGTACCAGCGTGGGCACAGGGGGGCTGTCAGAAAGTGAAAGGTAAGTGACGGCGGCGATCGGTGGAGAGCAGCAAAACTTGGGGGACATAGTTAGCTAGCCAAGTGCTAGCTTAAGCATATAAAGCACATTTTATTTTTTTTAAAAATCCTCCCGGGGCCATGTGATCCTCTGCGGCGGCAAGCCTGGGCTTAGCTCGGGCTTACCGCCAGGGAGGTTAAAGTCCTTACATGTTTCCAGGGACGAGAGTCAGTTGGCACTTAAGCAGGGGAGGGGTGTACATTTACTATTTTAGGGGCAATAAAAAACAGCATTTTGGTGGCAGAAATCTATCTATCTTAGTTCTGAGGGCTATGGGGGCCTTCTTCACCTCCCTCCCATTCTGGAAGTGTAGCACAGGGAGAGATGTGATAGTTATAGAACTACAATTGTATTGGGGAGCCCACAGCATAATGTACTCAAAAAGGCTTTATTAAATAGCAAAAAGATCCATTAGTACAATCCGTAAAAAAAAAACTTAAAAAGATCAGAAGCACCTAGAATGAATGGCCATAGATTAGTCCTTGTTGAAGTGCACTCCCATTTAACCAGAACTATATTGTGTACACAATTTAAATCTTCAGGCCCATAGGTCAGGTAAGTGTCTATATGTTTATAATTATACATAGTTACATAGTTACATAGTTACTTTGGTTGAAAAAAGACATACGTCCATCGAGTTCAACCAGTACAAAGTACAACTCCAGCCTGCTCCCTCACATATCCCTGTTGATCCAGAGGAAGGCGAAAAAACCCTTACAAGGTAAAAATTCCTTCCCGACTCCAGATGGCAATCAGATAAAATCCCTGGATCAACATCATTGGCATTACCTAGTAATTGTAGCCATGGATGTCATTCAACGCAAGGAAAGCATCTAAGCCCCCTTTAAATGCAGGTATAGAGTTTGCCATAACGACTTCCTGTGGCAATGCATTCCACATCTTAATCACTCTTACTGTAAAGAACCCTTTCCTAAATAAATGGCTAAAACGTTTTTCCTCCATGCGCAGATCATGTCCTCTAGTCCTTTGAGAAGGCCTAGGGACAAAAAGCTCATCCGCCAAGCTATTATATTGCCCTCTGATGTATTTATACATGTTAATTAGATCTCCTCTAAGGCGTCTTTTCTCTAGACTAAATAAACCCAGTTTATCTAACCTTTCTTGGTAAGTGAGACCTTCCATCCCACGTATCAATTTTGTTGCTCGTCTCTGCACCTGCTCTAAAACTGCAATATCTTTTTTGTAATGTGGTGCCCAGAACTGAATTCCATATTCCAGATGTGGCCTTACTAGAGAGTTAAACAGGGGCAATATTATGCTAGCATCTCGAGTTTTTATTTCCCTTTTAATGCATCCCAAAATTTTGTTAGCTTTAGCTGCAGCGGCTTGGCATTGAGTACGATTATTTAACTTGTTGTCGATGAGTACTCCTAAGTCCTTCTCCAAGTTTGATGTCCCCAACTGTATCCCATTTATTTTGTATGGTGTTAGACCATTGGTACGACCAAAATGCATGACTTTACATTTGTCAACATTGAATTTCATCTGCCATGTATGTGCCCATATAGCCATCCTATCCAGATCCTGTTGCAATATAACACTATCTTCCTTAGAGTTGATGATTCTGCACTGCTCTTACTGGATTTCTGGCTGTTCACATATAGAGGATTACCTGATCCATGGGCCTGAAGATTTCTAGGTGCTTCTGATCTTTTTTTACTGATTGTACTAATGGATCTTTTTGCTATTTGCTAAAGCCTTTTTGAATACATTATGCTCTGGGCTCCCCAATCCAATTGTAGTTCTATAGATAGGCTTATGGGTGAGACGAGCGCTTACATTTATGGTTGATACCCCATGTTTCCACTTTAAGAGATGTTATAGTTACCTGATCCACGCTGCATCGGATCTCCTCTTTCTCCCGGCAGACCCACACTGAAAGCTGCTATACTCTGACTCAAAATCACTTTACATTTAAGTATACGATTGGGAGCTTTAGGAGTCGGGGGTCTGCAATGACTGGCCACAACACTTGAAAGGAGGGGGGGTTGGGATATGAGAGCTGACTTTCCACTAAGTTCAGAAAGGGGGGGGGGGTTAATCTGAAGGGGGCCCTATTATAATTTTGCTTGGGGCGCTGTTGTTACATCCCTGGTGTTAAATTAAGCCTAAGGGCAGATAATGATAATAATCGGGAGCATAGAGGTAAATTTGGGTGTCCGTATCTATAGTACCAGAGACATGAGTTAGGGCCCGTTTGCACTAGAAACGCATAGCAGGGTTTCCCCACATCTGAGCCAAACAGGGAAATTCTGTTCAATAACATTGTGTCTGAATCGCATGTCAGGTGCAATTCTGGACGGCATGCTGCAGGTTTTTATAACACACATCCGAGTCCCTATAGCCGTCCATGGCAAAGCTATAAAGGGGTGCCGTGTCCGCTTCAGAAACAGACATGGCACCCTAGTGGAAATAAGCCCTGGGAACCTGAAGTGTGATGTGTATGTAGGCTGCCATATTTATTTCCTTCTAAGCAATACCATTTACCTGGCGATCCTGATGATCCTCTGCCTCTAATACTTGTAATCATAGACCCTGAACAAGCATGCAGCAGATCAGATGTTTCTTGACATATGACAAGATTAGCTGCATGCTATTAGGCTGTGAATCAGTGTGATTCAGACACTACTGCAGCCAAATAGACCAACAGGGGTGCCATGCAACTGGTATTGTTTAAAAGGAAATAAATATGGCAGCTATCATATACTTCTCGCATCAAGTTCACTTTAAAGCAGACCTGAACTCAGAACTTCCTCTCTACTCGAAAAGATTTGCAGCGGCACATTAACCTTTAAAGAAAAAAAATTCTTTATTATAGATGATACAAATCCTGCAATACATCTGCAGTGTGTCTACTTTCTGCTTTCATGGAAGCAGATATTCTGTGTTTACAGATTAGCTGTGCTGCCGAGGAAATTCCTGAGCAGACACAGCTGAGAGATCATATTACAGTGGCTATTGGGGGTGGGGGGGGGGGGGGGCGAGTAGACAAGCTAAACTCTCTAAATACATACAAGGTGCATTTTTCTCTTTTCTTTCTGTCCTGTGCAAGAGTTCAGGTCCACTTTCTAGATCCTAGGCATAAACAGGAAACAGAATGGGGAAGCTATAACGCTTGATAAACCTCTCAGAGATCAGAACCCTTTCCCATTGTATTTAAAAATGACAAGTGCAGAAGTTTTGGTTGGAGTTCTGCTTTAGCATGGCAGCAAGTGTTGCACATCTGTTGTGTGATCCTTGCGTTAGTTTATTTTCTGTGAGGATCCAACTTTTCCAACAAAAAAACCCAGCACTTACTTTCTCGAAGTCTTCCAGTCAGTCTGTCGTGAAACAGGAAAATGAAGCAGTCATGTGACCTGTTATGTGATCTTTGTACTAAGAGTCTGCTGCACTTCTCTGTATGCTGTGCAGGGAGGACTTTTGCACTTGTATCCAGAGCTGGTCTCTGCCGGTTAACTGGCAAAGATACAGGAATTGTGCAAGCGTAATTTCTCTGACTTCATGCACACTTCCGTATTTAACTTGCTACTTGTTTTATTATGTTTGACTTTGCAATTATTAGTACTTATAATTAGTAATTATCAAGTACAAGTACTTGAGGTTAACATTGACAGTGCCTGCAATGACAGGCTCTGTCTGAATGAAACTGGATAGGGACATTGACAGTGCCTGTAATGACTGAATGAAACTGGATGGGGAGGATCACGGGGTTAAATATGTACAGTAGCTGGCCTGACGTGTTCGGGGCACAGGTGACGTTCCATTCCCTCCTTGGCTGTGCGGTGGAGGCCGTGTTTGCCAAAACTGCCAAAGGTTTTTTGGAAACCTCTGCCAGCATGGGTGCAGCCCGCCCCCAGCTTGGCAGCCACCAATCAGGACGAGGCTGGTGGCAGGGGGGCATGGCCAGAGCCTTGGCAGCAAGTTTGAAAAAAAAAATTGCCGGGCTCGTTCTAAAAGGGAGACGCCAGGACAGGTAAGTATTTAATTTCACAAGATTCCCCCTAGCCTTGCATCATTAAGATAGAGCCTCTCATGACATGCTCTGTCAATTTGGCTTAAGTTACTCTTTAACCACTTCAGGACCACAGGCTTTACCCCCCTAAAGACCAGGCCATTTTTTGTGAAATAGGCCACTGCAGCTTTAAGGCCAAGCTGCAGGGCCGCACAACACAGCACACAAGTGATTTCGCCCCACCCTTTTCTCCCGACCAACAGAGCTCTCTGTTGGTGGGGTCTGATCGCCCCCTCCCAGTCGTTTGTTTTATACAAATATTTATATGTTTTAATGTTGATTAAAACATAGTATTTTTTTCCCCCTCTGTCCCCGCCCTCCCCCCCACCAGCCAAACCCTGTGATCAGCTGTCATAGGCTTCAGCCTATGACAGCCGTTCACCTGTGTGCCTATGGAGGGGACAGCCATGTCACACGGCAGTACAGCGCTGCTGCAGATCGCAGCGCTGTACACCCTAATTAGACGGCAGTTTTGCCGTCTAACAGTCTCTGAGCGGCGATCGGCGCTGGGAGACTGAAGACGGAGCTTCTCTCCGCCTACCAGGCAGGAGATGCGCGCGATCTCCTGTAAACTGCAGTCCCAGGACTTTACGCCGATCAGCGATAGGCGGTCCTGGGGCTGCCGTTGCGGCCACGCCCATCGGCGCGACACGGTTGTCTAGTAGTTAAAGTAAAAAAGACAGAGCATGTCATGTCATGCTCTGGCTTAATGATGCAATGCTGGGGGGATCCTCAGGGTTAAATACTTACCTAATCCAAAGTAATTCATTCAGGCAGGTAATCGCTCCGGCCCCCTCAGAGTTGCGCCTGTGGTTGTTTTTTTCAAACTTCTGCCACGTCTCTGGCCTTCCCCATCTGCCATGCTACCCCCCCCAACCAACACACACACACGCACGCACAGCAGCAGCGGTCTAATTGGTAGCTGCTGAGCTGGGGGCAGGCCATGGCAATGCAGGTGGAGGTTTCCAAAGAGCTTCAGTAGACTTTGGAAAAATGCCCACGACTAGGAGGGGAGGGGGGAGCATCACCTGTGTCCAGGTTACATCAGATCAGTGTTTAACCCTGAGCCTGTCATGACAGGCTCTGACTTTTTACACAGGAGGTAGTCTTTAATTCCTCTGTTCCGAGTTTGTGGTACGCGTACACCAGGCGGTACATATGTTGGGCTCAAGGGGTACTTGAGCTTGTCACAGTCTATCCATTCGTGAATAATGCAATAGGGCACCGTGCTTGGCCCCGATACATCTCTGGCACTTTATTTGGCCTAATGTGTGTGCAGGCCCATGAAACGCGTGGCCTGTGCTTATTGAAACTCATATGAACTTGTCATTATTGAGGTCCGGTGATCAAGTTGTAATCAGGTGACTCCTGAGGCTGGACGGAGTGCAGCAAGTTGCCAGAGAGGGTTGGGGTGGCCTACATCCCAGAGGCGGTTTCTGGCCCTGTTGGCCTTCGGATTTGGTGAGTCGAAAACTGAAGGGAGGGGGGGGGGGGGTGCTCACCAGTGCCTCAATATCACCTTGTACAAGTGTTACCACTAACTACAGACTTCATCAGTTGTTAGCTGAGCACTTGTTACACGATTGTATTATTCACTTATTGGCCAATCCACATTTAGCAGGGTAGGGCTCCATCATACTAAAGAGACACTTAAAGGATACCACAACTGACATGTGGCATAATGAGATAGACATGTGTATGTACAGGGATGGCCGCCCTAGCCCAAGTGCCCCGGTGCAGTTGCAACCTCTGCACCCCCTATTGCTACGCCATTGCATTTATAAAATGATCCTGAACTTCTACATTTTTTTTATTTCAAAGCATAAGGCCTGGAACCCACTAGCAGCACCTTTTGAAGCCTTTTGTAAGCTCTTGTGATTTGAAAAGCTCTTGCTAATGTAGTGCTATGGGTGTGATCCCACTTGAGGGATATGATATTTGATTTCACAGGTCATTTTGAGAAATTTAGTTTCAAGACTACTCCTCGCGGTTTAGGGCCCCTAAAATGCCAGGGCAGTATAGGAACCCCACTAATGACCCCATTTTAGAAAGAAGACACCCCAAGGTATTCCGTTAGGAGTATGGTGAGTTCATAGAAGTTTTTATTTTTTGTCACAAGTTAGCGGAAATTGATTTTAATAGTTTTTTTTCACAACGTGTCATTTTCCGCTAACTTGTGACAAAAAATAAAATCTTCTATGAACTCACCATACTCCGTACGGAATACCTTTGGGTGTCTTCTTTCTAGAATGGGGTCATTTGTGGGGTTCCTATACTGCCCTGGCATTTTAGGGGCCCTAAACCGGGAGGAGTAGTCTTGAAACCAAATGTCGCAAAATGACCTGTGAAATCCTAAAGGTACTCATTGGACTTTGGGCCCCTTAGCGTACTTAGGGTGTAAAAAAGTGCCACACATGTGGTACCGCCGTACTCAGGAGAAGTAGTATAATGCGTTTTGGGGTGTATTTTTACACATACCCATGCTAAGTGGGAGAAATATCTCTGTAAATGACAATTGTTTGATTTTTTTACACACAATTGTCCATTTACATAGAAATTTCTCCCACCCAGCATGGGTATGTGTAAAAATACACCCCAAAACACATTATACTACTTTTCCTGAGTACGGCGGTACCACATGTGTGACACTTTTTTGCAGCCTAGGTGCGCTAAGGGGCCCAACGTCCTATTCACAGATCATTTTGAAGCATTTGTTTTCTAGACTACTCCTCGCGGTTTAGGGCCCCTAAAATGCCAGGGCAGTATAGGAACCCCACAAGTGACCCCATTTTAGAAAGAAGACACCCCAAGGTATTCCGTTAGGTGTATGGCGAGTTCATAGAAGATTTTATTTTTTGTCACAAGTTAGTGAAAAATGACACTTTGTGAAAAAAAACCAATAAAAATTAATTTCCGCTAACTTTTGACAAAAAATAAAATCTTCTATGAACTCGTCATACACCTAACAGAATACCTTGGGGTGTCTTTTTTTCTAAAATGGGGTCACTTGTGGGGTTCCTATACCGCCCTGGCATTTTACAGGCCCAAAACCGTGAGTAGTCTGGAAACCAAATGTCTCAAAATGACTGTTCAGGGGTATAAGCATCTGCAAATTTTGATGACAGGTGGTCTATGAGGGGGCGAATTTTGTGGAACCGGTCATAAGCAGGGTGGCCTTTTAGATGACAGGTTGTATTGGGCCTGATCTGATGAATAGGAGTGCTAGGGGGGTGACAGGAGGTGATTGATGGGTGTCTCAGGGGGTGGTTAGAGGGGAAAATAGATGCAATCAATGCACTGGGGAGGTGATCGGAAGGGGGTCTGAGGGGGATCTGACGGTTTGGCCGAGTGATCAGGAGCCCACGCGGGGCAAATTGGGGCCTGATCTGATGGGTAGGTGTGCTAGGGGGTGACAGGAGGTGATTGATGGGTGTCTCAAGGTGTGATTAGAGGGGGGAATAGATGCAAGCAATGCACTGGCGAGGTGATCAGGGCTGGGGTCTGAGGGCATTCTGAGGGTGTGGGCGGGTGATTGAGTGCCCTAGGGGCAGATAGGGGTCTAATCTGATAGGTAGCAGTGACAGGGGGTGATTGATGGGTAATTAGTGGGTGTTTAGAGGAGAGAATAGATGGAAACAATGGATTTGGGAGGTGATCTGATGTCGGATCTGTGGGCGATCTATTGGTGTGGGGGGGTGATCAGATTGCCCGCAAGGGGCAGGTTAGGGGCTGATTGATGGGTGGCAGTGACAGGGGGTGATTGACGGGTGATTGACAGGTGATCAGGGGGATAGATGCATACAGTAAACAGGGGGGGGGGTGGTCTGGGGGGGGGGGGTCTGGGGAGAATCTGAGGGGTGGGGGGTGATCAGGAGGGGGCTGGGAGCAGGGGGGGGGATAAAAAAAAATAGCGTTGACAGATAGTGACAGGGAGTGATTGATGGGTGATTAGGGGGGTGATTGGGTGCAAACAGGGGTCTGGGGGGTGGGCAGGGGGGGGGTCTGATGGGTGCTGTGGGCGATCTGGGGCAGGGGGGGGAAGAAATCAGTGTGCTTGGGTGCAGACTAGGGTGGCTGCAGCCTGCCCTGGTGGTCCCTCGGACACTGGGACCACCAGGGCAGGAGGCAGCCTGTATAATACACTTTGTAAACATTACAAAGTGTATTATACACTTTGTATGCGGCGATCGCGGGGTTAACATCCCGCCGGCGCTTCTGTATAGCCGGCGGGATGTTGCGGCGGGCGAGCGGTGACAGGCGCCGGCGGAGGATCGCGTCACGGATGACGCGATCGCTCCGCCCATGCCCTTAGAAGGACCGCCGCCTCTGTGGGTGAGCCGGTCCTTCAGGACTCCACTTCCCGGCCGCCTCTGTGCGTTAGGCGGTCGGGAAGTGGTTAACGTATTTTTCGGACTATAAGACGCTCCGGACTATAAGACGCACCTAGGTTTAGAGGACAAAAATCAGGAAAAAAAAACAAAAACTAAACCTAGGTGTGTCTATGGTGCAGGGGCATCTTATGGATCTTTCCCTCCAATTATTTTGCTCCCCTTATGCATTCCTTGTATTTATTATGCCCCCTGTGGTCCTCCTATGTCTCTCTGTACTTTGTCCACCTTGTGTCCTCTGCCCCGTGTCCTCTTTCCCCCTTCCTCTGTCTCCATGTCCTCTGGCCCCGTGTCTTCTTTCCCCCTTCCCTTGTCTCCATGTGCTCTGTCCACCTATGTCCTCTGTCCTGGCGTCCAATGCCCTGTGCTCTGACCCTCTTCCTTAGTCCCCTGTTTCCTCCATGTCCAGGGTCTTTATCCCCATTGTCCCAGTGTGTGCTGTGTCCCAGGGTCTGCATGTCTGCCAACCCCCTATGTCCCAGTGTCTGCCTGTCTCCAGTCACTCTGTAACTCGGTGTCTGCGTCCCAGTGTAATAATCACATAAACGCAACTGCCCGGTGTCTGCTTGTCCCGGGGGCCGCCTGTGTCCAGTCACTCTGTAACCCGGTGTCTACGTGTCTCAGTGTAATCACATACATGCAGCTGCACCGTTGTCTGCTTGTCCCGGGGCCGCCTGTCTCCAGTGTTGGTGTTCCAGTGTAATAATCTATACGGTACATGTAGCTGCCACTTATTAACCACGCTGTCCCCCTTGTCTCAAATACGTACCTCTCGTACCTTTTATCATCGCGCTGTCCCCCGGTACCGCCGCAGCTTGCATCATCGGGAAGTCCTGGACGTCTTTGCAGAGGAATAACCAATCAGGCTGGGGGCCAATCTCTGCGCGCTGTGATTGGCCCAATTGACGGAGAGGTGGTCCCGCCCGCGAGACCATCGCGTCCTATCAACATAGGAGCAAGGAGCAGAGAGCATTCTGATTGGCCATTAAAGCCAGCACCCCCTGCCTGATTGGTTATTTCTCTGCAAAGATGTCCAGGACTTCTCGATGATGCAAGCTGCGCCGGTACCGGGGGACAGCGCGATGATAAAAGATACGAGAGGTATGTACGGTATTTGAGACACGGGGGACAGCGTGGTTAATAAGTGGCAGCTACATGTATATCATTATTACACTGGAACACCAACACTGGAGACAGGCGGCCCCGGGACAAGCAGACACCGGGCAGCTGCATGTATGTGATTACACTGGGACACGCAGACACCGGGTCACAGAGTGACTGGACACAGGCGGCCCCTGGGACAAGCAGACACCGGGCAGTTGCGTTTATGTGATTATTACACTGGGACACGCAGACACTGGGTCACAGAATACAGGCAGACACTGAAATAGAGGGACACATGGACGGGGGATGCAGACATAGCAGACAGGGGAAGTAGGCACAGGTCCAAATATGTAGTATTCGGACTATATGACGCACTGACTTTTCCCCCCCACTTTTGAGGGAGAAAAAGTGTGTCTTATAGTCCAAAAAATACGGTAAGTTGTTTTGTTATCATGCTCTTCCCTCCAATCAAAAGGACTTTGTCTGCATTTAGTTTCAGCCATTTGTCATTCATCCATTGCTGTAGTTCACGTAAACAGGCGTTTATAGTTAGAGTTGGGTCTGTCAGACCAGGCTTGAAGGAAAGATATAGTTGGGTGTCATCTGCATAGCAGTGGTATGTCAGGCCATGTTTTTGGATTAGTTTTCCAAGCGGTATCATGTAAATCGTGAAAAGCAGGGGAGAGAGGATTAAGCCCTGGGGCACCCCATTGTTAAGTGATACAGGGGTGGACAGGAAGGGCCCCATAGACACTTTGTGGGTTCTGCCACTCAAGAAGGATTGGAACCACTGAAGAACTATGCCATCAATGCCGCAGTATTCCTGTAGCCTGTTTATCAAGATGTCATGGTCAACTGTATCAAAGGCTGCAGAAAGGTCTAGCAGTATTAGGATCGAGCACTCTCCTCTGTCTCTTACCATGAGCAGGTGGTTGCATATTTGGATGAGGGCAGTTTCAGTGCTGTGGTGTTTCCTGAAGCCAGACTGGAATGGGTCATAGCTGTCGTTTTGTAGGATTTTGGCTTCTAGCTGGAGGTAAACAGCTTTTTCAATTAGCTTGCCCAGAAAGGGGAGGTTAGAGACAGGTCTGTAGCTGGTCATTGCCTCTGGGTCCAGGGAGGGTTTTTTGAGGAGAGGCCTGATGATTGCTTCCTTCAGTAGATCAGGAAATATCCCTGATTGTAAGGAACAGTTAACAATTTTGAGGAATACCGGTACGAACAGGTCGGGGCAGTTCAACATAAACTGTGTTCGGCCAGGATCCAGGTCACAGGTAGTTAGGTGGAGGTGAAGGAGGATGCTTGATGTGACTTCTTCATCAATTTCTTTGAAGTTTGACCAAGGTGTTACGTTGTCTCTGCTAATGGTCTTCGGCGCAATAGTAGACTCAGATGCTGTAAGTTGGATGGCGGACCTTATAGCGGAGACTTTGTCTGTGAAGAAATGGGCAAATTGGTCACAGAGGTCCTTTGAAGACTCGATATTAAGTTTTTGACATGCCGGGTTGCAGAGTTTTTCCACTGTGCGGAACAGATGGGTTAGTTTGTTAACTGCATTTGCAATCTCTTGTGATAGAAAGGATGATTTTTTTCCTGTGATTACCTTTTGGTAGTTCTTCAAGTGGAGGATTAAGGCATGTTTGTCTTCTGGGGACTGAGATTTGCACCACAGTCTCTCAGGTTTTCGGCCTTGTCTTTTCAGCTTTTTTATAGCGTTATCAAACCACTGTGCATGATGGTGTGGAATGCATTGTATTTTATTCATGAAAGCACTGGGGAAATCGCTATACAAAGCGCTTTGCAATTTCCCTGTACCTTCCATTGAGGGAAATTGCCCCTGGAAATGGAACAGGCAGTGCTTTGGTGAGCGGATCAAAATCGAACCGCACCGATGTGAACACTCATAGGGAATCATTGCACAAGCGCTTTTAGGGCGATTTAAAGGGACTCCGAGCAGTGCAGAAACTATGGAAAGATGCATATCATTTTAAAGCTCTCTTTCCAATGATCTATAAACTACCGCCCTACGCCTTTTAGTTTTTGCAATTTTCGCGATCGAAATTGCCGCGGCCGCGATTTCGATCATGAAAATGGAGAAAACTAAAAGGCGTAGGGCCGCGGTTTGTGTCGCCAGAAAGAGGAGAAAGAGCTTTAAAATGATATCCAGCTGCTGACTTTAGGAAAAAGTTGCCCTGTGTAATACAATGTAACTATGGAAAGATGGATATCATTTTAAAGCTCTATTTCTCCTCTTTCTGGCGAAACATAAACCGCGGCCCTAGGACTTTGTTTTCTCTATTTTCGTGATCGAAATCACGGCCGCGGCTATTTCAATCCCGAAAATAGCGAAAACTAAAAGGCGTAGGGCGGCGGTTTATATATCATTGGAAAGAGGAGAAAGAGAGCTTTAAAATGATATGCATATTTCCATAGTTTCTGCACTGCTCGGAGTCCCTTCAAAAACCCCGGCGCTTAAAAACCAAAATCACTCTGAGAGGGATCTATGTTTTGGGCATGTCTGCTGGGAATCTGCCAGTGTATGGCAGCCTCTACCTCCCAGACTGCAACGATTCTGAGAATCTGATCACATCCCAGTTTTAGAAATAAATTGCACCCTCTTTAGAAGTCTGAGATAGTTCTGCACTCATTTCTAGAAACCTCCTCTTGCTATCAGACACTATTGATTAATTAATATTTGATTCACGGGTCCAGTCTCCTGGTTCCTAATAATTAGGACATCCAAGGTGAAAATAAACTAATGAGATAAACATTCCTGTCCTCCTCCTTCTAAAAACAACTTTTTTTTTTTTTTTTTTTAGTTATCCCACAGTTTTATTTTATATTAAAATCTACTTTTTAAGTCTTTACTGTTTCATAACCTCTTCTCAATGACACCTTCATTGAAGTATACCAGAGCTAAAATCTATGAACTATTGATCATTTTTATCTCTTTCCTGCTCTGAGAAGCTATTTACTGTTAAGAAATTGCAGCCATAAAACACTTTCCTATCAGTGAGGGTTACGCTATAGTCCTGACCCAGACAGAAACTGTCACTTGCATACCTGATGTTTAACTCTTTCATGCAGAGAAAGAAAGAGGCCTTACTTAGTTTGTAACTTTAAATGGCTTAGCAGTCCCCCCCCCCTCCCCCCTACAGCCCTTCATAAGCCAGGCATAGTTTGCTATGAGTAGCTTCCAGCTCCAGGACATGGAATGTGTCCATGGCTCTGGTTGGTGATGTCACTGTCAGAGTTAAGCAGATATGCTGCGTACTGAAGAGAAGTCTGCCTAATGCATTCAAGGACATCCAAGGTGACATGATGAGACAGACGTGTATGTACATTGCCTAGCACACAAATAACTATGGTTTGTTCCTTTTTTTCAGATGGACAGCTGAACTGCGTGCTTGTGGAGCAGTTCAGTGTCCCGTCTGCTGACCAGTGCTATTCGGGTGTAATTTAAAGAACAACTGAAGTGGGAGGGATACGGAGGCTGTCTTTTATTTTATTTTAAAGGATACCCGAACTGAAATGTGACCTAATGAGATAGACATGTGTATGTACAGTGCCTAGCACACAAATAACTATGTTGTGTTCCTTTTTTTCTTTCTCTGCCTGAAAGAGTTAAATATAAGGTATGCTAAAGTGGCTGACTCAGTCCTGACTCAGACAGGAAGTGACTACAGTGTGACCCTCACTGATAAGAAATTCCAACTATAAAAAACTTTCCTAGCGGAAAATGGCTTCTGAGAGCAAGAAAGAGGTAAAAAAGGGGAATTTCTTATCAGTGAGGGTCACACTGTAGTCACTTCCTGTCTGAGTCAGGACTGAGTCAGCCACTTACATGCCTGATATTTAACTCTTTCAGGCAGAGAAAGAAAAAAAGAACACAGCATAGTTATTTGTGTGCTAGGCACTGTACATATACATGTCTATCTCATTATGTCACATTTCAGTTCGGGCATCCTTTAAGCAATAAACACTTGCCTGGCTACCCTGCTAATCCTCTGCCTCTAAGGCCGGTTTCACATTAGCAGCCTGCGATTTAGTTGCCGTGCGATTGGATGATGCTAAAAACAGGCTTTGGAGATACCTGCGGTAGTGTAATTTGTAATTCGGCTTACCCTGTGGTAAAAACGGTAAACGCAACGAAAACGCGCAAGTGTAAAATGGGCCTAATACTTTTAGCCATAGACCGCGCACAAGCATGCAGCAGATCATGTGTTTCTGACATTATTATTGTCAGATCTGACAAGATTAGCTGCATGCTTGTTTCTGGTGATATTTAGACACTGTTGCCAAATAGAGGAATTCAAGACTGTGCGGCACTCCCTCTATTATACACAGTCTCTTGTGTAATAAAAAGTAATAAAAAAAGATCTCAAACAACGTATGTATGACTATCAGAATGCAATAAATCGCACAAGCAACAGGACGGATGGTGCACATTTTCCTTTTTTCTTGCATGACGGATATCCAGACACTACTGCAGCTAAATAGATCATAAGAAATGAGGGTGCAGAGATGTTGGCACTGCAGTCACTATCCTCTTGGAGAGGGGGGAGGGAGCGGCACTGTCACACACAGATGAGTATGCTAAATAGATCAGCAGGGCTGCCAGGCAATTGGTTATGTGTAAAATGAAATAAACATGGCAGCCTTCATATTATCCTCACTAGTTGCCCTTTAACCTCCTTAGCGGTAAGCCGCCGGAGGGTGCCGCTCAGGCCCTGCTGGGCCGATTTAAATAATTTTTTTTTTGCTGGACGCAGCTAGCACTTGGCTAGCTGCGCCAGCACCCCGAACGCCGCCGCCGCGCGCCCGATCGCCGCTATCGTTGCGGCGCACGCCCCCCCCCCCGACCCCGTGCGCTGCCTGGCCAATCAGTGCCAGGCAGCGCCGAGGGTTGGATCTGGAGTCCCAATGCGGTGACGTCATCCCGCCCCGTCGCCATGGCGACGGGGGAAGCCCTCCAGGAAATCCCGTTCTTTGAACGGGATTTCCTGATCGAAGTGGGCGGGGGGATGCCGCTGAGCAGCGGCTATCATGTAGCGAGCTCGCTACATGATTTTAAAAAAATACAAAAAACTGCTGCGCTGCCCCCTGGCGGAATGTTTCATACCGCCAAGGGGGTTAAATGCATCTGAATGGTAGCATTTGTAATACCACGCCGTCAGCTCTTGACACACGACGGTGTTACTCCACGGCAGAACAATGCGACATCACATCAGGAAACGGCTATGCTCAGATGTGACTCCATTGGGGGCAGGGCCGGATTTCTGGCAAGGCCACATAGGCCATGGCCTAGGGCACCAGAAATTTAGGGGCGGCTCAGTGAGGAGCAGTAAAGCTGTTCTATGCAGCCATCCCTATATACAAAGACAGAGTTAACCTTTGAACTCTCTATCCTGTACTTGTTTCGTCCCTGAAAGACCTGTAAGCTCTTTTCTGCAGGTACACATAAACCTAACTCTCATGGTGACACAATGGTTCCATCATTAACGAGATGGCAATCATAACATAAAAGTTCTTAAGAAAAACATCATTTATAATCTATACACATATTACTAAAATAGTTATTGTCTGTGACATCCAATGATGGAAAGTAAGGAAAATTCTCATTGTGGCACACAGAGATAACAACCATACAGCCAGTATCGTTGGCCTTGGGCGGTAAAAAGTACAAATCCGGCCCTGATTGGGGGAGGGGCTGTTCACCACGGGTACCAAGCGCTAACACCTGACTGGTGAGCACTAGAAGCTGACAGAGGGAGAATTCACTCCTTCAGCTGCCTATCTGAAAGAGGCCTTACTGTATCCCAACAATCAAGCTAGTAGCAGAAACCAAATTCATATCTGATCTAAAAAGACATTTGTTTCCAAACATTTTCAACCGTGTTTTAACCACTTGAGGACTGTAGGCTTACACCCCTCTAGTGACCAGGCTATTTTTTATAATTCAGTGTTCTGCAGCTTTATTAGCTCGCTGCAGAGCCATAAAACTTAGCACACAAGTGAACACCCCCTCCTCCTTTTCTGTCCACCAACAGAGCTATCTGTTGGTGGGCTCTGATCGCTGCTGCAGGGTTTTGTTTTTAATTTATTTATTTGTAATTTTTGGCTATTTTTTTCTTTCCCCCATCCCTCCCCCCGAAAGCCAATCGGGGCGATCCTCTCATAGGCATCACGATTGGAGCTGCTCCAGGGGACAGCCGGCTGTCCTCAGTACAGCGCTGCTGTAGGTTGCAGCTCTGTACAATGAAAAGAAATGGCGGTTACTTTTCTTTTCAGTCTGCTAGCGGCGATCGGAAAACACTTCCCCAGGACTTGACGCCAATCGGCGTTAGGCGGTCATGGGGAAGCCACCTTCCCGACATCTATCGGTGTTAGGCGGTCGGGTAGGAGTTAAAAGGGAAGTCCCACTAAAGGCTCGTACACATGCCTGACTTAAGTCGGCTGAGGCAGCCAATAACGACAGCCTAAGCCGATAATCAAGAGTTTATGGCAGATCCCAAACCCACGAGCAATCTTCCCGGCTGATCAACTCACCTGACTGATGGCCAACTTCTTTGAAGACGCCGCTCCCCGTCCAACACCACTCATGTGGTGCTCTATCATCCCTTCGCCTGCCCCCCCCCCCCCCCCCCCCAGCAATAGCAACAGTACGCGTCATCAGCTAACATGCATGTGCACTGGCCGGCCTAGCGATGTCGCTCAAGGGGATCGGATCCCCACACAAATCAAAGGTGTGTACGCAACTTTAGTCTGTTATTCTGGTCTCAGGATGTGAGTTCTGGTTCCTGCTATTTCTAGAGCTGATCAATGAGAAGCTTTGTGTCTTTTGTAGGCTGGCCAGCCCTACAGAACCTCCCTTTGAGAGCTAGGTAATGTTTGATCAGAGTGTTTCCCGGTTTCTCTTAGTTTGACTTGTTATACAGGTGCGTAACGGCAGCCATCCTCTAGAGGAGACACAAAGGCAGTGTTGCTGAGGGCAGGTCTGCTGAGGAGATATTACGGTGGTGCTTGTCAGAGGTGGCAGAATGAAAGTGCTTGTCCTAGAGGAAACACAATGGAGGCACTTGTTATAGGGAAGACTGAGTTGGCACTGGCAGTGTTATAAGAGCTATAATAGAGGTGCTTTTTAATACAGGTGACATATTTTCAATGTTTGGTATATTATGTTATTATGTCCCCCTAGAACAGTGTTGAGGGTCACAATAAAGGTAATTATTATGAAATTGGGGGCGGGGGGGGGGGGGGAGATATCCGCACATAGGATGCAACAAGCACAGTAACGTGAAAGTCTGTCAGATTAAACACATTAGTTAAAGCTTTCCAGAGGGTTACTTTGTAATACTTCCGGGAACATTTAATTGCCCAACGCAATTGATTTCCCAGCGGGTCAATTAATCAATGTGCGCCTGGGACGCATCTGCCGGGCGCACATGATGACAGGAAGAGAGCGCCAGCGCAGAGCCGGCCGAGCGTACTGCGTGAGGGTCAAAGGGCGCCCTCACAGATGAATTGCAATGCCGCCACCGGAAGAATTACCAGGAATGGAGGGGGGCGCAGCCACAAGGGAGGTGCGGTAAGAGTCCACGCACCTCCCCATACACACAGGGCCCCCCCCCAGCTAGGCCTTATTTTCGGGGTAGGTCTTACTTTAGGGGAAAGACGGTATGTGTGCACGAGGCTTTACATTGGACGCCGCCGCAAGTGTTGCGATTGCTTGTCTGAGGTGTACATTATTACGCAATGCCAGAACCCGGTGTGAAACTAACCTTTAGGCTTCGTTTCTACTAAAGCCGTCCCACAGTGTTTCCCCACATGTGAATTCGGACACCACACCTGAATCCCCATAACCAATGTCTTAGCCAGCTTAGGGAGAATTCGGATGCGATTTTTGCCTCCGCATGTGGCCTCTTTTTCAGTAATGGATGCAGCAGACAAATGGAAACATAGACTAAGAGCCCATTAATCACTAGAGCCAAATGCGTCCCAAATCTGCGGCAAATCGGCAGCATTTCCCCGCAGATGAGTTCGCTGCCTATACTTTCAATTGTTAGCCGTCCAATTCGCACTTTGGTGCAATTCTGAATTCAGATTTCTGCAGCACACACCTGAATCCCTAGAGGTGCATGGCACTGCTAAGCGATCTGGATGCGTGCTCGCATCACTTCACATGAGGGCGTGCGTCCTGCAAGATGAGCGCTGGCTAGTGGAATCCGGCCCTAAGGCCCTGTTCTCTCCCTGGGGAATGCAAAATCGTTAGCGTTTTTCAGAATGATTTTTATTTTTCAGTCAACACAAATGTGATTTTTGAGCGATCACGATTTAAAGAGAACCCGAGGTGTGTTTAAAGAATGTTATCTGCATACAGAGGCTGGATCTGCCTATACAGCCCAGCCTCTGTTGCTATCCCAAACCCCACTAAGGTCCCCCTGCACTCTGCAATCCCTCATAAATCACAGCCATGCTTTGAGGCTGTGTTTACATCTATAGTGTCAGTCTCAGCTGCTCCCCCGCCTCCTGCATAGCTCCGGTCCCTGCCCCCGTCCCTTCCCTCCAATCAGCAGGGAGGGAAGGGATGCAGGCGGGGACTGGAGTTCTGCAGGAGGCGGGGAGAGCAGCAGACTGACACTATAGAGATAAACACAGCCAGCTCTGACAAGCTGTTTGTCAGCAGCGTGGCTGTGATTTACGAGGGATTGCAGAGTGCAGGGGGACCTTAGGGGGGTTTGGGATAGCAAGAGAGGCTGGGCTGTATAGGCAGATCCAGCCTCTGTATGCAGATAATATTCTTCAAACCCACCTCGGGTTCTCTTTAACATTTGAACCGTGATGGCCCCAAAATTATGAAAAAGCACGGCATGCACCACGTTTTTTCGATTTCTTGTGATCATTGCAGTGAGATCACTGCCATATACTGTAAATTAAACTAGCGCTTTGCTGGCGAATCAAAGTGCTGCGGAAATTGCCCAAAAAGCTCCCCAGTGTGACTGGGCCCTAAAGCCTCATCTACACGTGTAGATGAGGCGGCGATCCGGCGGCTCGATTAGCCGCCAGATCGCCTCTTCCGCGTCCCCGCTCGCCGCGCCAGATTCGATTCCCCGCCGGCGCCGCGTATCTTCCGCTCGATTCCCTGCCATTGTCCTTTATTTCAAAATATAATATTGTCGCCATACATTGCACTAGGGGCGTAATTTAAACATCGTAGTAGCCTGGACAAAAAGGGCAAATAAAATGTGTGGGTTTTATCTACAGTAGAATGTTTTATTTAATAATAATAACCGGTACTTATCCGTTAGCCTGGCGCATCCTCTAGGTGGCGACAAAACTCCACCAGAGTTACATCTTTCCCTACTATCCATGTTGGCCTGGAGGGGGAATAGTAATTAGCGCCACCTGCCGAATGTGCCCGGCTAACGGATAAGTACCTAATAATCCAAACATTTATATAGCTCTTTACTCCTGTCGGACTCAAAGTGCTCAAGAGCTGCAGCCACTGGGACGCGCTCAGGAGGCCACCCTGCAGTGTAAGGAAGCCTTGCCTTGAACTCCCTGCTGAATAGGTACTGACCCTAGCCAGGATTCAAACCCTGGTCTCCCATGTCAAAGGCAATGCCCTTAACCAGTACTCTATTCAGCCACTTTCGAGACTATAATGTCTAAAAACTGAAATAATTTTTTTTTTTTTCTACTTTTGTCTTATTATTCCTGTTAAAACAGAGCAGGGACAAGGTCCTCCAGCACCCAAGGCTGAGACACCAAAGTGCGCCCCTCCATCCCTCCCACCCCAGCTGTCACACACTGATTGCTATTAGACTAAGAGGTGCCCCAGGGCCCACAACCTTTCCAACACCTTAATATCTAGTTATCTGGCTTGCAGTCACTGCCATGTATCCCCTTTTCTTATTTCTTTCTGCTTCAAACACAATTAGAAATGACAGCTGAATGAATTGTGCGCCCCCTCCTATACTGCGCCCTGAGGCTGGAGCATCTCCAGCCTATGCCTCGGCCCGGCCCTGTGTTAAAATGCTATAGAATAAAATAATTCTTAGCAAAAAATACCAGCCAAAGAAAGCCTAATTGGTGGCATAAAAACAAGAGATAGATCTTTTTGGTAAAAATAAGTAGTGATAAAGATATTGGCGAATGAATGGGAGGAGGGCTGAGATGTGAAAAGGCTCTGGCCTATATGGGGAACAGCACCTGAAGTGGTCAAGTGGTTTTCAAGCACCTGCACATTGCAAAAGTTAATACTGTATATCATATTTTGTTAGTAACTATAGGAAATGCTGATCAGTAATGACATCCATCGCAGGGCAGAGCTATGGAATCATTAGCGGAGTGTGTAGAAGCTCTGCAGAGGAGATAAGCTCCGGGCCAGAGGTCGGGTTACAGTCCCCCGGCTGCACTATGATCCGGACTCTCCTCGCAGCACAGCGCACAGAGCTGCTCCCCCGCCGCGCCATGTGCTCCGGCGTGCAGCTGCGAGTCTGCCCGGGCCGCTGCCTGTATGACGAGCCGCTGCGGCTGCAGGTGAGCGGCCTGAGCCCCGGCCAGCACGTCACTCTCCGCACTGAGCTGACAGATGAAGGCGGGGAGCTCTTCTCCTCACTAGGCCGCTACCGAGCCGGGAGCAGCAGGGAGCTGGAGCTCAGCCGGAGCCCGGCGCTGGAGGGCGGCAGCTTCACTGGCATAGAGCCGGAGGGGCCGCTGTGGGCTCTGAAGCCGCGGGACCCTCTCCGGAGGCTGCTGAAGAGGAACGTGCAGAGCCCCTTCCAGCTGCGCTTCTCCCTTCACCAGGAGCCGTCCGGAACCCTCCTCGCCAGCGCTGCCCAGGAGAGGGGCTTCATGGGGGAAGGGGTGACCCGGCTGCTGGTGAGGGAAGGCAGAGTGCGGGGCAGCCTATTCCTGCCGCCTGGTGAGTCTCCGCTGCCTGCAGGGCAGGCTCTTCCTGGGGAATTAACCTCTGCATAATCCCCAGATTGTAATCTCCTGAACCGACCACAGGCTGCCGCTGTTACATGATTTTTTTATTCTTGTTCCCTACATTTGTATTGCTAATGTAAATAGTATGAAAAAGAGTTCAAATGTTTACGAGTTTTTATTGCTGTTTGTATCTCCATTACAAAGATTTTCCTTCATTTTAAGGGCCCGTTTCCCTGCTGAATCCGCAGAGTTTTCTCGCAGGCAAATCGCACGGGGAAACTGCCATAGGGTACAATGGCACTGCCGGCCAAATCGTTTGCGCTAGTGATTCGGCCGACATTGCCATCCGAAATGGTGCGGGAGGCTGCGAAGCCCATAGGCGTGCGTGGCACGGCTAATGGGATTCGTCTGCGTAGCCGCAGACCCGGAAGTGCCGCCGCACGTTTTGCAGACGCGTGCGGCTCAAGTGGAAACAGGCCCTTCGTGTACCAGAGATGTTAGATAAAAAAAAATTCATTCATACCTGGTGCTTCCTCCAGCTCCCTCCGGCCTGATCGCTCCCTCCGCGCCATCCTCCGCCTCCTAGATCTACGGTAACTGGTCCCAGTATCTTTGGCCAGTCTGTGCATGCGCAGTGTGGCTGTGTGCACCCCATCGCACTCCCGCGGCCAGGAGGGTTCTGCTCCTGCGCAGTAAGGGCCCCGATGACGGGAACATGGCGGGCCTGTGTGGACAGCGCAGTAAGTCCGACTGGCCACAATACCTGGACGTGTTACTGAAGATCCAGGAGGCGGAGGACGGCGCAGAGGGAGCAGAGCAGTGCTATTCGGCGCTGCTAGATTTGGGCGCAGCCGGCGCCACCATAGGCTACAATAGGAATCACAACTGAGCAGCGCTCAGTGAGCAACATCGACGCCATCAGAAGACTGATCCGAGGTTGCTTAAAAAACACAATAATTCGGCCTCCAGCAATCGCTAGAAGCTGAATTATATCATTCCCCCACTATCCATGGCGGCCTGGAGGGGGAATAGTAATTAATATGGCCTGGACTTGTGCAGCAGCAGGATCAGCCATATACCGGCTGTATCCTGCGCCCAAGTCTACCGGCGCCGATTTCAAATGTATGCTGCCGAGGGAGCGATCAGGCTGGAGGAAGCACCAGGTATGTATGATTTTTTTTTTTCTAACATCTCTGGTTTCCTTTGAGAGGGTGCGATCTTTCAGAGGGTGCCAGCAGGACCCGGGAGAAGACCAGAGCTGCAGCGAGCGACACGTGATTTCTAGGGGCTGGATGAAGCCCCAGGTAAGTAAAGATAGATTTATTTGGTTGCCTCACTTATCCTGACAATGATACCCTTTTTATATAGCTAGGGCTTCTTCCAGCTCCATGTAGTCTTGTAGGTCCCTCTCTGTTCTCCCGCTCCTATTCCTTGATCCGCTGTTTGTCTCAATAAAGTCGGGCAATACTGCACATGCGCTGGCCCAGCCTCCTTGTTCGCGTTCTCATGTCCGGGAGCGTTTTGGGCAGTACGCTGTGACTTGTAACCATGCATGCACAGGTCATAGCGCTGGGCCAACGCATGTGGATCAAGGAAGAGGACCTGAAGGACAGCAAGGGACCTACAAGACCAAGAGGACTCGAATAACAGTGCCACTGAATATGTTGGCGCTTTATAAATCAATAATAATAAGCCCCAGGTAAGTACAAGGGCAACACTTTCATTTTAACTCCGGTACCCTTTAAAGCCGGGGATTCAAACTTGCGTAAGGGGTCAAAATCTAAAACGTAGTCCTGGCCAAATTGTTTTATTAAGTTTTAACATTTATTGAACAATCTCAAACTCAGAGTAACTACAGCAGCCGTGAGGGGCCTACTGTTCCCCTTGTGCAGAGGAGCAGTGTAATATTTACCTGCTCCAGTGCGGCTTTTGGTCTCCTCTGATCTTCAGGGCAGCCATACGCTCATTGCTGGGTACCTCCAGCACCTGAGGCGTGTCATGTGATTGGGAAAAGGTGGTATGGAAACACAGCATGTGACTACCAGGAAGAACTGAAGTGACAATGCATCACTGGAGCAGGAGGGGCCCTATGCTAAATTTCAACTAGAAACACTATCACTGGTGTTCTCATCAGGATTGGAAGACAGTGTGCTGTTGCTCTTTTATTGCTTACATTTTAAGCTCACGAAGGGGGCAACATAAAATGGCAAGGAGGGCTGCATTCGGCTCTCAGGCCTTGAATTTGACTCCCGCGTTTTAAAGCAAAAACCTACAGTCCTCTCCAACCTGCCGTTCTAACCACTGCCGCAGGGACCCTCTTCTAGTTTGCAACTGCGATCCTCTCCATGTACGAGCGGCTTTGGTTATGTGCACAGGCATGGCAGTACAGTTGCGCTCGTACACTGAGGGCAGCATGTCCAGAAGAACATATCTCTTAAGCACTTGTTGGATATGTGCAAAGGACCCCAGCGCTGTATTCGTGTGGTTATGGAGTGTCCTGGAATCCTCTGGACTATCCATAGGCTTTCTTTTACTGAGGTAAGTATACTTTTTTTCTGATGCAAGTTTGATGTGGGTTCTAGTGTTGTTTAAGGTTCCGTATCTTCCCCTAGGGGCTCTGAACAACACGACCATGGAATGATCAGAAGCAAACTCTTTTCTGCTCTGTAGAATGGCCTAACAGAAAAGCGTTAAGCATCCGCTGAACCAGCCCTTAACCTAGTCTGTTCTGGAACTTTATATGGGGATAATCCTATTTAAAAGGCTAATGATTAAGTACCTGACTACTAAATGATCATGCTGATAAGTATTAGTCATTGAAGTATACCTGAAGTGAATTAACATTACAAATAAATAATTAGTGGGATAAAATACTTAATACTATGCCTCTTGCTGTGTCTTGCTGGGTTGCTCCTGTTACTATTTTAGTATTTGACTGACTTTGCAAGTGTTTGCAGCAGTTATTTGCACCACCACATGCAATAATCTGTTCCTTAGGAAATGCAGCTAGAGATCAGTTGGCACATCCTCATTCTACCACTCACTGTGGAAATGTCCCCCTCTTGTGTCCCACTTGCTACAGGTGAGTAATTTCCTTCAGGACTAGATGGTAGCCCAGTGACCCATCCCTCTGCCTTCCGTGCATAATACGGGATGAAGGGCTGCAAGATATAGATATAGATTGGTTCGTTGTGATAAGTAGTAATAAAGTTATAGGCAAATGAATGGAAGGAGCACTGAAAGGTGAAAATTGCACTGGTTTTTAAGAGAAAAAAATCCCTTTGAGATGAAGTGGTTAAATAAGTCTCCAGAATGTAGACGTTGTCAGCTGACAAAATATGCAAGAAAAAGCACGTTGACGAAACAATGATTTGTGGGCTAGACTACATGGCGTGTCCCTTGCATAGCACATGCGTGTGCATCCTTTCTTTTTTCCGACTGGTGAAAGAAAACCTTTCATCTCCACATACAAGTGTGTTACTAATAGGTCGATGAATGATTATATCTGTAATGTTCAATTCTTCAAAACTGTCAGTCCTGGAATGCCGGCGATCGTAGTGATCATGTGATCAGGAGCCAATCGCAATGACTTGGGGAGTACAGGGTTTTAAAAGTGGTACGTACCAATAAAATGTTGAGAAACACTGCACTACATGATACATACATAGACATTTGACTATGGTAGGAACTAGATTGTGAGCCCCTCTGAGGGACAGTTAAGTGACTATACTCTGTTCAGCGCTGCGTAATATGTTGGCGCTATATAAATACTTATAAATATATGTATCAGAATAAGGACTCCATTCTCTAAGCATTACTGCATTTGGTAATTCAGCTTCAGTAAAACAGCTGATTTTACTGAACATCTTGTGAAATGTCAATTCATGAAGACTAAACTGCATGGAAAACTAAAATGACTTCGTCAATTGAAGTCATGTTTTATGTAAGTTACCAAACGAGTACCGCGTGTGTGAAAATCTTAGTGAATTTGAGGAAAAATGTCCAAAATACAAAATGCAGTATTTTACCGACTTATTTTTACAGGTCTTAGTAAATTGAGCCCAAATACTGTCTCTCCCCCTACCTTTCGTGTCCCCACCTCTCCCTCTAGATAGTAAGCCTTTGGGCAGGGCCCTCCTTCTTATGTCTCCTACCTGATCACGCACCTCCATCACCGTACACCCATCCTATGGATCTGAGTGAACTAGACTTGCCTAATCTCCATGCTCCCATCCAGTGACGGACTAAGCGTCACAATGTACTCATACTGTGCTGCGTGATCTGGTTTTCTTGTATTCCTGTATTGTTGTATTGCTGTATGTCAACCTGAAATATTGTCTGTAACCTAAACTAATATCCAGAACTGCATAATATGCTGGCACTTTACAAATAAAATAAATATACCATACACTGCTAGCCGTAGAATCCGAGCAGGATCATCTGCCAGGCAACCTAGGCAGGGTGCCTGGGGCCTAGTGGGTGTCAAGGGGTCCACCTGCCAACTTCTCTGACTTCTCTTCACTTAGCGTACCAAAAGGACCACAAGGGGGTGCCAAATCTACTGCCTTGCCTAGAGCCCCATTACCTTTTAAAGCAGTAGGTTTAGCCATACTATGCCAGGGGAAAAAAAACATACAGTATACTGTACAAGTAGATAAATACTTGATCTACTTGCATAACACATGTATTGTACTGTCCACATTTTGATTTCAGTGAATTTTATATAGTAAATGAAGAGAATTCTGTTCCTGGTGGGAACCATGTCTTTTGCCCAAAGTTTGAGGCTAGATCCTGATGTAATTTCTGCCCTTTACTTTTTTTTTCTTTTCTCCTCCAATCACTGAGTCCCCTCAGCCTTGCTTGTAAACACAAGTGAGCAAAGGATCGTGTTTCAGATAAGCAGCCAGGCAGGGAAATAAATGGAAGAGGAGGAATATATTATAGATAAAAAGAACCCCCAGCAACTGTTTGGCACTGACTATTAAAGGGCCATTGCTCCTTAAAGTGAACCAGAGACGAAGCACCCTCATGTATTTTACCATATATATCAGTGGGAACATTAGAGAAAACACCTACCCTGCTCTCTGTTTCATCCTCACTGCTAAAAGTGTCTGTTATCAGCTGTGCTAAGAATCCCTGACTAAGCATTCAGTCTGGCTTTGCCGGGAATGATTTTAGCTGAGTCATTATAGCAGAGCCACAAGGGGGCAGGCTTGGACTTGAAAAGACACCAGAGAAGACAGACTCAGCTATGATCATTCAGTAGCAAAGCCAGACTGAATGCTCAGTCCGGGATTCTTATCAGAGTTGATAACGGTCAGGTTAAACAGAGAACAATGAAACAAAGAGCAGATTAGGTGTTTACTGTCATGTTCCCACTGATTTATAAGGTAAAATACATGAGGGTGCTTCGTCTCTGGTTCTCTTTAACCAGCTGAGCGGTCTGGACGAGCTCAGCTCGTCCAACACCGCCAGCGGCTGCCGCTCAGGCCCTGCTGGGCCGATTTTAATGAAATAAAAAGCAGCACACGCAGCCGGCACTTTGCCAGCCGCGTGTGCTGCCTGATCGCCGCCGCTCTGCGGCGATTCGCCGCGAGCAGCGGCGAAAGAGGGCCCCCCTAGCCGCCTGAGCCCTGCGCAGCCGGAACAAAAAGTTCCGGCCAGCGCTAAGGGCTGGATCGGAGGCGGCTGACGTCAGGACGTCGGCTGACGTCGATGACGTCACTCCGCTCGTCGCTATGGCGACGATATAAGCAAAACAAGGAAGGCCGCTCATTGCGGCCTTCCTTGTTTATTATGGGCGCCGGAGGCGATCGGAAGAACGCCTCCGGAGCGCCCTCTAGTGGGCTTTCATGCAGCCAACTTTCAGTTGGCTGCATGAAATAGTTTTTTTTTTATTTAAAAAAAACCCTCCCGCAGCCACCCTGGCGATTTAATCAGAACGCCAGGGTGGTTAAGTATGTGATAACTCCAAACCACAACAGCAGAAAAAGTTTTGAATGCAGTATTAGCATCTTTATCACTTAATACACTCAGACCAGTTGCTGCTGAAATTTGATTTTTACGGTGACAATCCCGCTTTAATCCATCTCTGAGTAGAATGTTTTGTCTGCTATCTCCCACATAGGATCAGGCCCATTCCCTGCCGTCATTGACCTTTATGGAACAGGTGGAGGCCTCATGGAGCACCGAGCCAGCCTCCTGGGCAGCCATGGTTACATGACATTGGCACTTGCATTTTTTGATTTTGATGACCTCCCAAACAACCTCGGTGGGCTCAGTCTAAACTACTTTCAAGAAGCTGTGGAGTTCCTAAGACATCATCCAAAGGTATCTTTGATCTTGGACACTTCATGAAAAGTGAATCTGTTCACATAGTACATGTATGAAGTGTATAGTACATGTATGAAGTGTCAGAGGACCTGTTTTATTTTTTGCTAATGTTAGGCATTTGTGAATGAAATGAAGTTTCAGCATAATTACATGCCAAAGCTGCAGGAAATGCTGTCTGAAATGTTTAAGTTCCACATTCCCACTTTCTGGATTTGCATGGACAGTGCTTGATTACTCACTGCCTCCGAAGACTCATGAGATTTCAGATAAAGACCTGTGTGCAGGAAGGTGTGGTGACATCACGTGCTACCCAGGGCCATCAGGCCAGGAATTCTGGGCAGCCGTGCAACTTTCCCCCTGACTCAGTTCTGACTAGTCATCAGATTTTGTTTTTTAATCTCTCTCATTACTTCTGCTTACGTCTACTTTTCCAAAAATGTGCTAGCCAAGTACATTTATTTATGTATTTATGCCCTTGTACAGAAGGTATGCGCTAAATACCTCTGTCATTACAAATCCTGTATTGAAAAATCTACCCATTTTTTTTGATAATTCAGCACTCTGCTTTTGTCAGGATGAAAGACTTTTCCATTTTATTAAAGGACCACTATCCTGCAAAATTGTAAAATACATGTGTGCAAATACTTATAAGCTGTACATTTCTCCCAGATTAAACTGCACTATAAATTTTCTCCTATGTTACGGTCTCTTACAGCAGGCAGTAAGAGTCTTGTTTTGGACTGGTCCATCTCCTCATGGGGGGACTCACAGTAACCCTTTTTTTTTCTTTACAAAAGCAATTCCTGGGAGCGGTCTATACAAAGATGCTAGCCTTCCTACTTGCTTGTACGCTATTTTGGCAGCTGGACTGCGCAACCACCTTTCAGTAAGTACTTTTGAAAATAAAACACTGAGAGCCCCTCCCCATGAGTAGATTAATTAGTCCTAGCCCTGTTAGATTTTTATTAGCTTTTGTAAGCAACAGGAACATAGCAGAAAAGTAAAAGTAATTTACAGTGAATTTTAATTTGGGAGAAATGTAGTTTTTATAAGTATATGTACACGTGAATTTTACATTTTACATATTTTTTTATATACGATAGTCGCCCTTTAAAGGAAACATTAGGCAATGTAAGAAAAAGGAGATCTTCTTACCTAGGCTTCCTCCAGCCCCTGGAAGCCTATTTGTCCCTGGCCACAGCTCCGCTCCAAGCCGGTCTACCGGGGTTCCCCCTGTAGCAGCCGCTGTGGGTCAGCAGCCTATGCAGGAATGCATGGCCGCGGCGATCGTGCTCATGTGGCCAGGAGCTTTGTGCACAGGCACAGTACTTCTGCACAGAACACTCTCAGCTACATAAGTGCGAGCTGTGCGCTCGCACATGTGCAGAGGCCACCGACCTCGCCGGGGCAGCAGCTGCTACGGAGGGGACCTCGGGAGACCAGCCTGGAGCGGAGCTGCGGCGAGGGACACACAGGCTTCCAGGGGCTGGAGGAAGCACCAGTTAAGTAGATCTAATTGTTCTTACATTGCCTGATGTTTCCTTTAAGAAGAAGATCCTCTGACCAACTTTCTATAGATGTGGCTGTTAGCCGGTAGTACTGAAAGTGATGCTGAATTACCAAAACTATTCAACCAAATATTAGCAGGCTTTTATACCACCAGATAGAGTAACTTACTGCACGACTGACATAATTTGTCTTTCTAAGTAAAGTCTACTGAATGGAGCTGCTGACACTGTGGAAAGTGTCGTCCTGTGTAATACAATGTAACTATGGAAAGATGGATATCATTTTAAAGCTCTCTTTCTCCTCTTTCTGACGACCCCTAAATCGTCGCCCTACGCCTTTTAGTTTTCTCTATATTCGCGATCGAAGTCGCGGCTGCGGCAATTTCAATCGCGAAAATAGTGAAAACTAAAAGGCGTAGGGCAGCGATTTATATATCATTGGAAAGAGGAGAAAGAGAGCTTTAAAATGATATGCATCTTCCCATAGTTTCTGCACTGCTCGGAGTCCCTTTAAGAGTCCTTATCTTAACCTCTCACCCCATTTAGATGTTCTGTTTCACTTATATTTATTATAATGACATGTATTTATGCTTAAAAAAAATCTATGTTTTCACTTTTGATGTTACATGTATATAGCTGTCTGTACCATCAGCCTGCAAACATACAGGATTGTAAGACCGACAAAGGCTGCAAGGCCGAAAGCTTACTTATTCGTATTCTTTTTAGGGCCGGTTCACACTTGCGGTTCCCTGCCAAACGGACCGGATGACCTGACCGGATCCGGATCGGAACCGTACGGTTCTGATCCGGATCCGATCCGGATTCCGGTCAGGTTGCATCAGGTGTTCATCAGGATGCGATCCGGATCCGTTTGGCAAAAGATAGTAGAAACCGAATAAAAATGTTGGGGTCTGGGAGGTCAGCAGAAGGTGGACCTGTGGAATCAGGCCCTCCGCTGTTTAGCACTCACCTCCACCTCCGACATACTGCCAACATCTCCAGCACGTTTAAAGTCACTGCTGCTCCACTCCAAAATGCTTGCCTATGTGTCCCCATCCAAAATCGCCGCTACAAAACGCATAGGAAGTGGGGTAGAACATCCGGATTTTTAGCCAGTGTGTTGTGCGCTCTCCGGTTATCATTGGTTTGTATTGGCTGGGTGGTGCAGTCCGGCTCCGCTCCGGATACGGCTGCCGGAGGAGCCGGACCAAAAAATAGCGCATGTTGGGTCTTATGCCGGAGTCCGGATCCGGTCCGGACGAAACGGACGCATGTGAACGGACGCATAGGCTTTCATTGCTATGCCGTGCGTCCGTTCCGTCCGTTCTGCATGCAGTCCGGCTCCGGCACGGCGATTCCGGACGGCGACCGCTAATGTGAACCGGGCCTTAGTTAGCCAATAAATGGTATCATCCGGATTTAAAACTTCTTGCTTTTACTGATGGCTAACACAGTACAATACCCTACTGCTACTACTAGGTATTACAGAATTATTGACATGAATAAATTGATTCTGATACTGATGAATGATTCTGATGAAAGAGAGCAGTCTTCGGATGACAGAGTAGTCATTGAGTTCTTGACCAAAGAAGGTTTTAATTTTGTATGTCAATTTTAACATTCCTCCTTGATCATGGGCACTGAAGTAACCATTTATAGTCGTAATAAAGGCATTGATTGTTTCAGCACTTTAAACTGTGTAGTTTTGATTTTCTTTATTTGCATATGTATGGTTGTGCTTTCCCCCACCATCAAGGGGTTAATCTGCTTTCAATTTTAATGACTTATTGATGGACTATAACTGGTCACTGCCGCCTTATAATCCTGCTTTTTATTTAAAGAAAATTGTTCAGCTGCAACATGCCACAAAAGGCTCAGAGATGTATACGGTACAAGTGTGGAGAGGGGTGATAACGTTTAAAGAATAGAAACCTTCGGGTTAAAAGTTGGTGTAGTGGAAGGATTTTTGGTGTCAGCAGTAGTACCTGATAGTAGTTCATGTCTTTGGTCATGAACTCAATGACTACACATTAGGGGCAGAGGCTGCATACTACATCTGGGTTAAGTTCCTGGCGATTACCCTAATGTTGTCCATTATCTGGAACTTAGTGGACAACTATGCTGTTGAGGAGGAAGAGAGTATGGACACTGCATCACTGCATCTTATGGGGAATATCTTCAGTTTGGCATTTTTTACCACTTTATATACCCTTAGCTTTTACATTGTGTGGTTTAACCACTTCAGCCTTCAGTGTTTTTTCACCTCATGCATCCGAGAAACTTTCACCTCCCATTCATTTGTCAATAACTTTATCACTACTTATCACAATGAAATGATCTCTATCTTGTTTTTTCTGCCACCAATTTCTTTGGGTGCTACATTTTGCTAAGAATATTTTTTTTCTAAATGCATTTTAACGGGAATATTAAGAAAACAATAGAAAAAAAATCATTATTTCTCAGTTTTCAGCCATTATAGAGTTAAAATAATACATGCTACCATAATTAAAACCCACATGTTTTATTTGCCCATTTGTCCCGGTTATTACACCATTTTAATTAGGTCCCTATCACAATGTATGGCGCCAATATTTTAATTGAAAATAAAGGTGCATTTTTTTCAGTTTTGGGTCCATTACTATTTACAAGCTTATAATTTAAAAAATAATAGTAATATACCCTCTTGACATGCATATTAAAAAAAAGTTCATACCCTTAGTTAACTATTTATGTTTTGTTTTGTTTTTGTTTTTTTTAATTGTAATTTTTTTTTTTATTAAAAATTGTTTGGGTATTTTTTGGAGTGTGGGTGGTAAACAGTTAATTTTAAATGTAATTGATTGTGCTTATTAAAAAAAAACAAATGTATGTAGATGTAGTTTTACTATTTGGCCACAAGATAACCTGTCTTTTTTTCTTTCTTTTTTTTACTATCCTGTAAGCGTGCGATCACGTGGGAACGCGCGCCAGCAGCCTTTTGGACATAGCAGCTATTAAGGAGGAGTCTTTTGAAACTTTTTTTTTTTAATGAATTAGTTTAACCACTTAACGACCGCCTAACGCCGATAGGCGTCGACGGGTCGTTAGTGGTATAGCATGGAAACGGCTGCTCGATCGAGCGGCCTTTCCATGCCAGTTCACGGAGACTGTCTCCGTGAACAGTGTGCGAGCCGCCGATCGCGGCTCGCACGCATAATGTAAACATCCGGGGAAGAAATCCCCGCTGTTTACATCACACGGCGCTGCTGCGCAGCAGCGCCGTGACGTAGATCGGCGATCCCCGGCCTCTGATAGGCAGAAGCCTGTCCTATCCGGCGCAGGACAGAACTCCGTCCTGCGCCACTCACAGGGTAAGGGAGAGGGAGGGAAAGCCGGGGAGGGCGGAAAGCGCTCCGGAGGGGGGCTTTGAAGAGCCCCCCCCCCGGAAAGTGCGGGTAGCCGGCGGCGATCAGACCCCCCCAGCAGGACATCCCCCTAGTGGGGAAAAAAGGGGTAAGTCTGATGGCCCTGGCTATTTCCTGATCGGTGCTGCGGGCTGGAGAGTCCACGCAGCACCGATCAGAAGAAACTACCCTGGTCCTTAAGTGGTTAAGGAAACTAATGGCAAAATACTGGTGCTTTCATGAACATTCACATTGTTTCTAAAATTTTCATTTCTTCTAGACTAACAAGCAAGAAATTGGCATTATAGGCCTTTCTAAGGGAGCTGAACTGGCAATGATAATGGCATCTTTCCTTCCTGGAATCAAGGCCGTTGTCGGTATATCTGGCTGCAGTGCTAACACATTTGTCCCATTTCCATGCGATGGGTTTGAGCTGCCCTCCCTGGAGTTCAATGCTGACAAGTTGAAGTTTACAGAAGCCGGAGAAGTGGATTTGTCAGAGACGCTGGATGATCCAACGGATCCAGCCTTTCAAGAGTGTCTCATCCCAGTTGAAAGGTCTTTTGCTGCCTTCCTCCTCTTATCAGGCCTGGATGACAAGAACTGGCCCAGTGATTTATATAATAAACAGCTTGCTGCACGTCTCACTGAACACGAGAAGGATGTTGAGAGTTACTACTATCCCGGAGCTGGCCATCTACTGGAGCCTCCTTATTTTCCTTTGTGCAAGTCTTCTTACCACAAACTATTAGGCATGCCTATGCTGTGGGGTGGAGAACTCCGAGCACATGCTAAAGCACAGGAGGATGCTTGGAAAAAGATCCATGGATTTTTCTCAAGGCACTTGAAGGGAAGTCGTACTGAACACAGTAGACTGTAGATGGTTTCTAATGAGATGTACCACATCCAAGTGCAATCAGAGAAGACCTTAATAAATACATTAGATTTTAATGCAACACAACATTGAATGTTTTCAGTCAACTGTTTTTTCAGGGTATGTGTTTTTGTCTTTGGTTATTTCCAGTCTCATAAATATGCATGCATGTAGTTTAGGATAGGTTCACAGTGGTCCGTTGTATAACGCATGCGTTATAATGTGTGTGAACTGCAATGGAGACTGGACATTGATGTTAATGCAAAGCCTGCATGCAGCGAGTTAGGAGAACGCGATCAGTTACAACACAGAGATGTGAACAGGCTTATAGAATTGTACGGGTAGTGAGCTAACATGCATAATTATTCTGCAACACAACTGAGCACTGTGAACTAGTCCTGAAATGAGTATAACTAAGTGAGCTACTTTTTGTCTAGCTCTGCATCATATTCCAGTGACAAAAAGGGCTCCCTGTCTCCCTCACTTTGCTTGTCAACCTTCCCCCTCCCTCTGCAAAGAACAGAAGTAGGCACGACTGTTAAAAAATGCCAGTAATAATAATTTACATGTGACCTGGTAGTAGTATTGGACTGATCGAATCCCTACCGTACACTGTGGAAGTTTGGTTGACTGGACTCTTCTACTCCATAATATGGTGAGGTGTGTCACTTCCCAGACATGCCATCTCTTATGTTGGGCGGCAGGAAGAAGAGTGATTGAAAAAAGCTGCACACTTGTAGGGGGTGAACGCTGGTGCAGGATCCCTAGGCAGTAATAAATCCAAAGGAGGGATCCGCTAACAGTCTTGCTGGAACTTGCATCTTTTTTTTCTTCAAAAATCACTTTTTATTAAAGGTAAAGCATCAGCATATAAAAGTCTCAAAATGTAGTATAAAATTACATAACATAAAGTCTGCTATACAAAAATGACATTGCACATCATTCTCTTCTTTACCAGATTTTAATAGGAGAAGGAGGGAAAAAGGACGGGGAGGGGGATGGGAGAGGGAGGGAATGGGAAAAGGGAGGGAAAACCAAAGCAAGAAGAATAAGTCATGAGACTTGTACAAGAATGTACATACATCAGAAGTACAAACTGGAAGTATTGCAAGTTGAACTCAATAAGAACTTTCTGGCAATAAGCAGCCGAGCGCAGATAAGAAGATATCGAAACACAGATTTTTATTTTTTTTGTAGCTTTGGCCAGTCAGCCAGGGATAATGGATATTAATCCAATTTCTGGGGTGCATGGCATATGATGACAAAGAATTTTGTGGAGGTCAAATACCTTTTGCTAGAAAGGACTGAGGATGGGGCATTGCCACAATATATGGAAATAGGTACCCTCCTCAGAACCACACCGCCAGCAAGTGCTAGAAGTGTTGACATCGAATTAACCGGGTCTCTGTACCATCTGGTGAATATTTTAAAATTTCGTTCCTGAGCTACTACCGAGGGTGACGTCTTACGTAGTAGGATAAATGCCGTGTCCCACTCCTCCGTGGAACTTACATCTTTTTTAATGTCCCATCACACACGAAATACATCTTACCTTGTGCTGACTATCATTTCAGAGCCCTTAGGGTCCCTGTTGTTAAGACATAAGGCAGACAAAACAAGTCGTCTTTGGATTTCGGAAGAAGAGCGAGTGATCACTCTTGGAATTTTTGTCTTTCTGACCTTATTTGTGTGACTCCTGTTTGTTTTAGGTATCTGAGCTAGAGTTCTGTTGCTCTTCATGTCATTGTTTTTAGTTTTTGAGTGAGTGAAGAGAGTTAGAACATGCTCTCCCAGTGCACGGATTTCCCTGGTCACCAGCTTTCTAGAAGTACACTGATCAAATAAACTATTAAACTAGAATGCCTGATACTATGTAGGTCCTTGTACCACCAAAACCGTTCTAAGCCTCTGGCATAGACGTCACAAAACCTATAAAGATATCTTGTGTTATCTGGCACCAAGACGTTATTAACAGATCTTTTAAATTCTGTAAGTTGTTGTGTTGGGCATCCATAGATCTCACTCGTATTTTGTGTACACAGTCTGCAACAGTTGTGTGTGGTGTAAATTATACACCTGCTCCAGCAGACCATGCCACCATCCTCTATTGCACCACAGTCCAGTTCTGAGTCTCATAGTCTCATCATTTGTGCCTTTCATAGGTGGACAGGAGCCAGTATCGGCACTCTGACTGTTCTATATCTACATGACCTCCATGTGCAGGAAGCTGCAGTGTACTGTGTTCAGACATTATTTTCCAGATATTTTTGCTACAGTTGTTCTGTGGAATCAGACCAGATGGGACTATACTTTGCTACCCACGTGTGTCAGTGAGCCTTGAGTGCCCATGAGCTTGTCACCAATCCTTGGAATGCTTTTGGCATGTACTGCATACTGTGATCAACCCACAAGACCTGCCATTATAGAAATACTTGAATCCAGTTGTCCACCCATGAGAATTTGGTATTTGTCAAAAATCAATCGGGTCTGTGCACAGTCTCATTATTCCTTCTTCCAGAACATAACCTTCAAGACCACACTGTGCACTTGCTGCCGCCTCTTTTGCTATTGTAACATATTAATGTTCTTCACTTAAACAATTGTTGGTTTTAATGTTGATGTTGATTGCTAAAAATGTATAATGCATTCCTGAAAAAAAAAATGTAATGCATTCAGATTAAATTCCATTTTGGAAAAACTTCTCCCGGGATCTCAAACCTCTGCTTCCCTTCCTGAGCCGAGCAGTAATTTTAGACACCATGGAATGACCAGGCTTATTCTTGGTCGGAAGCTTCAAACAGTAGGATTAGGTGAGTTCTGTCTGGAATAAATTGATAATTGCTGACATAGCTGCGTAGTAAGTGGTAGGGAAAGCTAGTCTAACTCCCAGCATTTTGGGGATATTAGGCTACCTTGTGTAGGGATTGTCATCTCATGACACATTTAAAGAGAACCTTAACTGAAAAAAAAATATGAGTTTCACTTACCTGGGGCATGCACCAGCCCCCTGCAGCTATCCTGTGCCCTCGCAGTCACTCATGACTCCTCCGGTCCCCCACTGCCAGCTAGTTTTGTATTTGCCGACTGGGTATCGGCCGGCCGCCATGCATAGTACTTTACGCATTCCCTCTGGTGCAGGAAGCTATCGCGGACATTAACAAGTACATTTTTACGCGTTACAGGTGCAATGCGTAAATTTGTACGGATATGGATAATCCAAACATTAAAGTCAAAAGATTTCTTACCTTGCTAGAGGTCTATTGTATTTGTGATAATTCAGCATTAAGTTAGCAACTGTGGTTCCCACAATGCATCACTACTGAATATGCAAATTATCTCTATGCCTCTGAAGCCAGGCTTACATTCAGACCATTGGTGTATAGCAAGCCTATAGCTCATAAATTTTACAGAGCCACACCAACTCCACATGCAGACAACCTGCTTGGGAGTATTGGTCTTTATCAGTGTATGGCAGGGATTGATATGGCTCTATGGGATAGGGCTTGGACCAGAACAGAATACCCAAGCAAGCAAGCAGCTTGGGGTGACCTAAAACCACTAGGGAAGTATAGGGGACTAAAAAAAGACCGGAAAGCTTTCCTACTAAAAAGCAATGGTCAGTGTAATTTGTCAGAGTTGCATCCACACGGACGTGCTCTATAGGCAGCAGCAGTGTTAAGGAGTCTTGCCCAAGCTCTCCTACTGAATAGGTGCTGGCTTACTGAACAGGATGAGCCGAGATTCAAACCCTGGTGTCCTGGGTCAGAGGCAGAGTGGATGCAAATCTCTTTATGCCACTGAAGCCTGGATTACAATGCCGCTACAATGCAATACAATACTCCGGCACAATGGTACAGATTGACTCTAATATTAGAGACACACGTGTTTTCTTGCAAAAACTCAGTAGTGTGGGGCCTTTTGAAGAATCTTTCCTGTTGGTGACCCTTGATGTCGAGAGCCTCTACACCACCATCCCTCATGATGGCGGAGTAGAGGCGGTTGAGCATTGGTTGTTCACCATGTTGGATTTTGACTGTGATCAGAGATATTTGATTGCATTGCTTAACTTTATCCTGAGAGAGAATTATTTTGCATTTGATGGACATTTCTTTTTACAGCGCAAGGGTACTTCCATGGGGTAGAACGTGGCCCCGTCTTATGCCAATCTTTTTATGGAAAGGTGGGGGGGGAAAGGCTGCGCATCCCTAAACACATGTTGCAATTGAATGGTTAATCGCACAGGCATACACCGCCTCTGCCAGACTGAAAAATGCACGCCCTGCATCCAAGACAAGTGCTAACATTTACTAAACTAGGAGGTACTTTAGCTTCCAACATGGTTTGCATGCAAAGTATATTATACTAGACACTTGCGCCACGGTGAGGCAGACCTCCGGGCAAGTGACCTAACCTAAATTTAAAACCTCGGGAGCAGCTATGCAAAAAAAAATGTGTAACTTACATTTGGTAGAGCAGCAAGGAGATGCAGGGCGTGCATTTTTCAGTCTGGCAGAGGCGGTGTATGCCTGTGCGATTAACCATTCAATTGCAACACGTGTTTAGGGATGGGCAGCCTTTCCCCCCCCCCACCTTTCCTTAAGGGCTGGTTCAGACGGACGCTTGCAGAGCGTTTACAGCCAGCGTTCAGGGCTTGGTGTTAAACGCTCCCATTCAAGTGAATGGGAGCGTTTGTACCAAGCTTTCAAGCGCGTTTACACAAACGCGGCGTTTGGGTCCCGATTTTCCCTGGCGTTCAAGGAGCCCCTGGAAGCTACATGTAGCTTCCAGGGGAGGTTAACCGCGACGGCTAATGTCCCCCTAGGGGAAGAAAAAACGCGACCGCATCCAAACGCACACGAACGCTGCTAAACGCGACGCCAACGAACGCAACGCCTCCAAACGTCCATCTGAACCAGCCCTAACTTTGTAACTATGTAACTGTCAGGTTAGCTGCTCCCAGCCCCTCCTCCTGAGTTTCCAGTTTGCATGATAAGTAGTAGCTGGTGGTCATTTCAGATGCAGCCTTAGTGGTATGCGCTGGCGTTCTCCTTGCTGCTCTACCAAATGTAAGTTACACATTTTTTTTTGCATAGCTGCTCCCGAGGTTTTAAATTTAGGTTAGGTCACTTGCCCGGAGGTCTGCCTCATCGTGGCGCAAGTGTCTAGTATAATATACTTTGCATGCAAACCATGTTGGAAGCTAAAGTACCTCCTAGTTTAATAAATGTTAGCACTTGTCTTGGATGCAGGGCGTGCATTTTTCAGTCTGGCAGAGGCGGTGTATGCCTGTGTGATTAACCATTCAATTGCAACATGTGTTTAGGGATGCGCAGCCTTTCCCCCCCACCTTTCCTTAACTATGTAACTGTCAGGTTAGCTGCTCCCAGCCCCTCCTCCTGAGTTTCCAGTTTGCATGATAAGTAGTAGCAGATTTGCATATGAATTGAATGCGAAGTGTGCAGAAAGTCTATATAGGTGCTACACACTGAGCTGGTGGTCATTTCAGATGCAGCCTTAGTGGTATGCGCTGGCGTTCTCCTTGCCAATCTTTTTATGGGCCTATGAGAAAGGCCTTTGTTTATACTGATCATAGTTTTAAGATGTACGCCAAAGGATGATGGCGATATATAGATGATATTTTTTTGTTTGTGGGCAGGGCAACATACGATCCTTATGGCATTTGTTTATGTACTACACTCTAAAGCCCCATCTACACGATATGATTCTTTGTGCAATTCGATTACGATTTTATTTACGATCCCATTAAATCCGACATGTCCGATCGGGATTCGATTCAATTCAGTTTGGTTTCCCATTGTTTTGCAATGGCAAATTGTATTGAATCAAATCGAATCCCGATCGGACATGTTGGCCAAAGTTCTGATGCTGTGAAACTTTTAAAGAAACGCCAAGCCTTTTCAGTGCTGCTGAGTCGATTTTTAGTCCGGAGGTTCACTTTAAGGGGAGTGCGATGCCATTAACAGGTATGGTGATCACGCGTACTTCCTCATTAAATGTACACGTTACTTTTGGTTACTTTGTATGCCTTTACACGTGGTCATGGTTACATTGTACACTTTGATGCTATTGATTGTGATATATTTCCGCTTCATGCGGGATGGTGTTGGCATGTTGCCAAGGCGCGGATTATGCTATCTTATTTTTTATTGCAGTGTTTGGGCCGCTGGAAGAGCAGTTTTTCATGATTCCATGCTTTTGGATAGCGCACCTTTCCCTAGTGTTAGTATTTGTGGTTTGTTGTACACATTACCAACAGTTTATAATATATATACCAATTGGTGGGTTTACATGTTTGAATGTTCGGTAACAAAGGAATTAAAGGGTGTGGCTTTGCCAGCCATTTTTTGATAGTTCCCCATCAGGTCCTCTCATTTGAATATTGTATTTTAATTGGTTGATGTTTGTTTGCAATGCACTATTTAAAGTGAACCTCCGGACTAAAAATCTACTCAGCAGAACTGAAAAGGCTTGGTGTTTCTTTAACAGTTTCACAGCATCAGAACTTTGTTTTTCTTACCAAAGCATCATTTTTAGCTGCATTTTTAGCTAAGCTCCACCCATCAAAGAAAAAAAAGCCCGGGCTTTTTTTCCCTGATGCTGTGCAGAGCATGATGGGATTTCCTATGTTGTTGTTCACGTTGCCTAGCAACTGGGAGAGGTGCTCAGGACACAGGACAGTTGGAACTGTGTCTCATGCTCCGTCACCTCCTTTAAACCAAAAAGATGGCTGCCATCATAAAATCAAACATTTGCCAGTTCTTTTAAAACAGGGTGGGTAAGAGATTATATTACCTATCTATTTTAATTAACATAACTAATGTAACTTAATGACAGTATGTTTGTTTAGGCTGAAGTTCCTCTTTAAAGAGACTCCGTAACAAAAATTGCATCCTGTTTTTTATCATCCTACAAGTTCCAAAAGCTATCCTAATGTGTTCTGGCTTACTGCAGCAGTTTGTACTATCACAGTCTCTGTAATAAATCAATGTATCTCTCTCTTGTCAGCCTGTGTCTGGAAGGCTGCCAAGTTCTTCAGTGTTGTGGTTCTGCTATGAACTCCCCCTTCCAGGCCCCTCTATGCACACTGCCTGTGTATTATTTACATTAGGGCAGCTACTCTCTTCTCTCTTATCTTTTACAAGCTGGATAAATCATCCTCTGAGCTGGCTGGGCTTTTACATACTGAGGAGTTTCAGACAAGGGCAAAGCTGTTTGCAGGAAGAAAAGAGCAGCCTGAAACTTCAGTGCATGAGAGCTGAAGGGGGAAAGAAACACACAAATGATCTCTTGAGATTCAAAAGAAAGGGTGTATACAGCCTGCTTGTGTATGGATGTATTTTCTATGTGTGGACATACTGTACATCAACCTACTTCCTGTTTTGGTGGCCATTTTGTTTGTTTATAAACAAACTTTTTAAAACTGTTTTTAACCACTTTTAATGCAGCGAGAAACGGCAAAATTGTGTCAGAGGGTAATAGGAGATGTCCCCTAACGCACTGGTATGTTTACTTTTGTGCGATTTTAACAATACAGATTCTCTTTAAGGTGATGTTACCACAGATCACAGCGTGCTGCGTGGCGTGAACAAGAGCCAGGGAGGCTCAAAACAGCGGGCTGTAGCCACTTGGGCAGCATTTTTTTTTTCCAAAATCTTTTTGATTTTTAACAAGAAAAACAAACACTTGATCAACTGCCAGTGTAAAAATGCATCATATGAAAAGGGCATATGCAAGTACATGGCGATCCTTACATAAATAACATGCAGGTGTTATATCTAAATTATCAATTGCCAAATTAAAATTCTGAGTCCACGGGCCCCAAACTTTAGAGAATTTAGCACCTGCTCCTCTCGCCATCCAGGTGAGCTGATACAAAAGGAAGTGAAGAATTTACCAATCTTAACCACAGAGTCAACAGGGGCTCTGAGGCATTCCGCCATTCCAACGCAACCACCTTCTTAGCAATAAACTATTGCCGAAGCAATCGCTTTTTATTACTACCCATATGTAAATCGTCAACTAAACCCAAAAGGCATAACTTATATGAGGAGACCACATGAGGTCCTTTGGGCAGCATTTTTAATGTGATTTTTGTGCTATTTTTGCATTGAACACAATAAAGCTATTTTTTTTTTATGTAAAAGAGCTGTGCGGGATTGATGTGGATAATGTGCTTAAGTCCCATCGATACACGGGTTAATCTCTGCATGCTCATACACCCTGGTCATTTGAGAGCTGCCCTGCTTCTCTCTTGGATGAATGTAACTTACCTGCCATTTCTACTGGCACCCTGTAGCCGCCCAGTGCCCGTGCTGTCACTGAGTGATCCTAAGGTCCACTGCAGCACCCCATTTTCGTTTCAGGCAACTCAGCTAGTCTATGGCCACTGCACCTGCACGGCCTTGGCCAGGCATGTCCTTAATGGCCCTGCCGTCGCCGGGAACGTCCTGCACATGTGCAGTAAGAGAAAATCTCTACTGCGCATACATTGGATGTTCCCGGCGACGGGAGCACAATCGAGGGTGCGGATGGCCAGGGACCCGTGGCCATCGACTTGCTGAGTCGCCCAAAACAAATATGGGGAGCTGTGGGGGTCCGGAGAATTACGTAGTGAGAGCGTGGGCACAGGGTGGCTGCAGAGGTCCGTTAGAAGCCCCAAGTAAGTTAAACTGGCTTTTTTTTTTCAATTACTTTAAGTTTCCTTAAAATTCCCTAAGAAAAAAAAAACCTTTCAAATCATTTTTATAGAATTTAACCACTTCAACCTAACTGAACGAAAATTTTCGCCCAGTTAGGCTGCGCGCACTCCCGCAGGTCGTGCGCGCTCCCGCGGGCCCCCCCCGTGCGCGCTCCCGTGGGGCCCCCCTGTGCGCGCTCCCGCTGGGGGCCGTTAGCCCAGCGATCAATGAAAGGTATTATAAATCACTTTCACTGATCGGACCCCCCCGGAGAAAGGCCGACAGCGTCTCTTCAGACGCTGCGGCTTTTCTGAGATCAAAAAGTTCCCCTGCTTCTATCTTCTTCCTGGGAGCGAGATCGATCGCTCCCAGGATTTTTTGACTGTGGCCATCTTGTGGCCAAATAGCAGACTACACCAAAAATCACTTTTCATTGAATAAATACATTTTTACACATGTAAAATCCCCTGTTTACCTCCCACACCAAAAAATACCCACATACAAGTTTTAATAAAAAATAAAATAAAAAATTACAATATTTAAAAAAAAAACATAAATAGTTACCTAAGGGTCTAAACTTTTTAAATATTCATGTCAAAGGAGTATATCAATATGATTTATTAAATTATGGGCTTCTAAATAGTGATGGACGCAAATTGAAAAAATGCACCTTTATTTCCAAATAAAATATTGTCGCCATACATTGTGATAGGGACATAATTTTAATGGTGTAATAACCGGGACATATGGGCAAATAAAATACGTGAGTTTTAATTATGGAGGAATGTATTATTTTAAAACTATAATGGCTGAAAACTGAGAAATAATGAATTTTTCTGTTTTTTTCTTATTCTTCCTGTTAAAATGCATTTACAGTAAAGTGGCTCTTAGCAAAATGTACCACCCACAGAAAGCCTAATTGGTGGTGGAAAAAACAAGATATAAATCAATTTATTGTGATGAGTAGTGATAAAGTTATTGGCAAATGAATGGGAGGTGAAAGTTGCTCAGATGTAAAAAATTCTCAATCCTGTAGGCTGAAGTGGTTAAGTATCTTTTTAACAACTTTTATTACATTGGCATTCCCATAATTTCTCTGGTATTTACTCTTTCTTTGAACCTCCACCATACAGTTCTTGGTGATTAACTGAGAAAGCTACCTGGCATAGCTGTCACCTTTTACCGAGAGGGAAATGATTCCAGTACTACCAAATGATGCATTCACATCATTCCAGAATCGACATATATGTGACATCTGTCCACCTCGTGGAATGAATGTGTCTTTAGAGTAAACCAGCACAAACACAGGGGTGAAACTCCTCCCACCAGAGGCGTATTTACAGGGGTGCAGGAATGGCATGTGCCATGGGCGCCTCATGCTGGGGTTGCTGCTCCATAGCATCCTTGGCATTCTCCATATAAATTCTACTTTTCATCTGGAGTATTCTGCTGCCTGGTTACATTATTTGGGGGGAGGGGGGGCAAGCTACCTAATCTTTATTTGGGGATATATAGAGGCTGACCTGTTGCCAATTCTTACAGGCCATGCTTCACTGTAACTTGAATACAACCAATTACACTGAAACTAGACCTTCCATTTTTTAGATGGTGCCCCATGGCTTATTTCATTGTTAGCTATAGGCCTGGTTTTTATTTTTTTTCTGCCTCTCACAGTGTGATGCCATGACCATGGTCCTGACAGTTTGCGGTCTGTGAGCCTCATTGTATTGTGGGAAATAATGGCTGTTTCCAACTACCAAAGAAGCCATTACTCCCTCTGTGCATAGAACTCTCAGTAATAAAACTTCCAGAGAGTTCACCTGGCAGGCATATAAATCAGGGAGCGGAAACATTTTGCAATGGGCAAACTCTGACTAAATCATTTATAGATGAATATTGTAAAAAAAAAAAAAAAGCAATTTTATTTAGTTATTTTTATTACACTTCTACTTCCCAAACAAGAAGCTGCATTCACATCTTGCTGAGTGTACTTTTAAGTTGTTTTTTATAAGGTTTACTGGATGTTCATCTGTTGCCATTATTGAAAAATTGTCTGCATACCGGAAACTTTATACCTTTTGTATGTGGCTATAAATTCCAGACAGAAGAAATTACCGTCCAAATACAGAAGTGTGTTCACCGGGCAAACATTTTTAAAAGGAAGAAGGGTTTACTTCTAATTTGATTACATTTTTAAAACAGATATACTGCAGGCATACTACATCTGTGCAGTAAAAAAAAAGTAAAAAGCCACTAGCACTGGCAAGTAGTTTGATCAAAAGGAGAAAAATGCTACAAAACAGTTGCTTCTTCCAAGTAAGTTAAAAGAGGCAGGTATGCTTTGAAGCATGTTATACTATTGTGAAAAAAGTAGGCAGTTAAAATCTGACAGAACTGATAGGTGTTGGGCCAGTCCATCTCCTCATGGGGGATTCTTTGGGTTTTCAACAGCATTTCCTGAACAGCAGTTTAACTGCCAAAATAGTAAGATGCCAGCCAGCCTCCCTACTCAATTGCACACTATTTTGTCAGTTAGACTTTGCAAGTGCTGTTTAAAACAAAATGAGAATCCCCCATGAGAAAATGGACTAGCCCAAAACCTGTCTGTTCTGTCAGATTTTAACTGCCTACTTTTTTTTGAGATGGTGGTCCTTTGAAGAATCTTGTAATCTACAATTGTTTAGTTGTTCTATGTGGCAGGAATGAAGAGTTTCAAATTTAATTGCTCCTCCATATTCATAAATATATTTTTCAAGCGTCATGGTATCTGTATTTGATTTTTATCAGGAGCACCTGAGCACCTTAAAATAATTAACAACTTAGCTATCTCCTTCCGTGCTAAATATAATTGCCTTATGACCTATTTCACATGGTATGTTATCAAGAGATAATCTATATAGTTAGCTGTAGATGCCTAGGGTTTAATATTTTTGTTTGCTTGACTTATATGTTTGTATCTTATAAGTCAATTCAATTTCTGTCTCAGTCTGAAGTCTGCATCACCGTAGTTTGCATACCTATGATTCAGCCGCCGGGAGATTTGGACGCAGGGGAAAAACAATAAACAGCTCACCCTGCTCTTGAAAAAGTCCCGGCGGCGTTAATTACTATTCCCCCTCCAGGCCGCCATGGATATTGGGGGGAAGATGTAATTTGGCTTCCAGCTTTTGCTGGTGGCCAAATTACATTGTTTTAGTAGTATTTGTACTCTGATGGCACCCAAATTACTTGCTGAGCACCGCTATAGCCGTAATTCCTAATATGGCCTACGGTGGCGCTGGCTGCGTTTAAATCTGTGCTGTTTTTACAGCGCTCTCCTAGTTTGGGACATCTCCACAACATACCGTATGTTCAGTGTTCGATTCCCAAAGTGCAACTGGCAAACTGTTGAAGAAGCTAGTTAAGCTTTATTTAGCTCGTATGGGGTTGAACCAAATGAATCCTCATTGGTGAGCAGTATAAAGAGACTCTGGAGGCATTTTCCAGGATATAGTTGCACAGTCCCACCGTAACTACTCCCACAAC